>NC_136629.1:23975255-24017755 GCF_933228915.1 Telmatherina bonti | reverse complement strand
TAAAAATAGCATCACTTTGTTACAGCGCCTGGAGAGACAAATAGCATTTCAGTAGATTACTTAAACACCTGTAAATTAGCATTTTTAGAAAACATGGCAGACGTGTCAAGCAGGGTGCCAGGTGCACGCAGGCTGCTCAGGACATGTTAATGACTGTTGAGATTAGCTCTGAGCAATATTCTGTCAGCTCTGTAAACATGAGATTATGCTATCAGCCTAAAGTTCCAACACTTTAAATAATCCTCAGGTCAACATTGTGAAGTACATGCAGCAGTCTACGCTTACTGGTGATCCTAAAAGAGCTGTTTAAAACCAAAGACTGAAGGCATTGTTTACACTAGCTATTACTAAGTCACCTGTGTTGTCACATAGAAATAAAAGCTTGCCCCATCTTTTAAGAACATTTTGCACAGAAAGATGACAGTTGTTTCCCACAACTTTTTATTAGCTAATTAAGATAGCAGCAGCAGTGCACCATGGAGCTCATTTGTCCTCCTGCAGGCCAGACAAATTTGGAATCTGACTTAGCTTCTTTTGTTACACATTAGCCTTTTCAAACAATGTGCTTTGCTTCACTTCGCTTAATGCGCTTCATCCATTAGTAGAAAAAGGAGAAAAAATATGCACACACACACACACATATATATATACATATATACATATATATATATATATATATGTATATATATACATATATATATATATATATATATATATATATACATATATATATATATATATATATGTATATATATACATATATATATATATATATATATATATATATATATATATATACATATATATATATATATATATATATATATATACATATATATATATATATATATATATATATATATATATATATATACATATATATATATATATATATATATATATATATATATATATATATATATATATATATATGTATATATATATATATATACATATACATATACATATATATATATATATATATATATATATATATATATATACACACACACACACATACACTACTCACAAAAAGTTAGGGATATTTGGCTTTCAGGTGAAATTTATGGAAAATACAATATGTTCATGCTACAGTGATATAATATCATAAAAGTAAGACATTTAAGTAGAAGGATGCACTACTGATTTCCTCATCTCAAAAAATTCATTCAACACAACAATGGTAGTTACACCACAACAAAAAATTTGAACGTCTCAATATGTCGTCATGTGCCCTTGAGCATCAATTACAGCTTGACAACGACGTCTCATGCTGTTCACAAGGCAACTTATTGCCTGCTGAGGCATGGCATCCCACTCTTCTTGAAGGGCAGCCCTCAGGTCATTGAGGTTCTGGGGTGCAGGGTTTCGAGCCTCTACACGACGGCTCAGCTGATCCCACAGGTTTTCAATGGGATTCAGGTCTGGAGAGAGTGCAGGCCATTCCATTTGAGGTACACCAGTCTCCAACAGCCGTTCCCTGATGATGCGGCCTCGATGAGCAGGAGCATTGTCGTCCATGAAGATGAAATTAGGCCTGTGCTGTTCATGTAGGGGCACAATCACTGGATTAATGATGTTATTCAGGTAGTATGGGCTTGTCACTGTACCATTCACAAAGTGAAGGGCAGTTCTGTACCAAGTGACACCCCTGCCCACACTGTAACACCGCCACCACCAAAAGCTCGCCTGGTGACAACAGTGGCTGATGCATAGCGCTCTCCCTGACGTCTCCAACATCGTTGCCGGCCATCATTTCTGCTCAGTGTGAATCGACTTTCATCAGAGAACAGCACTGAGGCCCACTGGTTCCTCGTCCAGCGTAAATGCTCCCTGGCCCATGCAAGACGATGATGCCTGTGCCTGGTGGTGTGGTCAGGTACCCGTGCAGGTCGTCTAGCACGCAGACCACGCTGATGTAAACGGTTTCGAATGGTCTGACGTGACACTTGGGTGCTTCTCACCTATTTTAAACGTGCCTGGAGTTGAGTGGCATTCATCATCCGTTTTCTCAGGGCAGTGTTCACAATGTAGCGGTCATCAGCACGGGATGTGGCCAAAGGACGTCCACTTCTAGGCCTTTCTGTGACTCTTCCAGTCTCTCGATATCTCAGTTGAAACCTGCTGATGACACTCTGTGACACTCCAAGCTCAGTGGCCACTTCTGTCTGAGAACGTCCTGTTTGAAGCATCGCAATGGCAAGGGACTGTTGTTCCATTGTTAGGTGTCGTCTTGGTCTCATGATGTCAAAATGTGAACAGCATGATGAGGACAACTGTTTAAACACCAGCTCTAATTGAACCAGGACATTTATTGGTCAATTCAAGGATCACACACCTGCCGTGATTTTTGCCGTTAAGCTCCTTGTTAGAGAACAGCAACTTGTGCAAAATTTATTGAAACATTTAACAGCTGGACATGTGCATTTAAAAGCTTAGAGAAGATCACATTAAGTTCACCTGTACAGGTTTGAATGCATTTTAGGCTTGTTGTGAAATTTCACCCAAAAGCTGAATATCCTTAACTTTTTGTGAATAGTGTATATATACACATATACACCTATATACCTATATACACATATACATACATATGTGTATATATATATATATATATATATACACATATACATACATATGTGTATATATATATATATATATATATATATATGTTTTATACTCTTTGAAAGGACATTTAAGAATAAACATTCACTTCTCCAGAATAAAGCGAAACAAATTCATTAAACCAGGCAAGAGAGATTCAAGTATCAGCTTATTAACTATGGAAAAACACAAACACAAAAAAGCAAAGCAAAAAAACAAAAAACAAAACCAAAAGAAACCAACCATAAATAAATAAATAAATAAATTAACCTATAATAAATAAATATCTCTTAGTATACCTTTACATTTCAGAATAAATATTAAATTTTACTTGGTCATGATGTAAGCTACTACTCAGATCTGTTAACACTGGTGATTTAGACATCACCATGGCAGACTCACTGCAGTTACCACAACTTTCTAAGAATAATTCTAGGACAAGCTGCATAAGAAGTACTATAATTATACAGATTTCTAAAGTTTTAACTCTATTTAAGCTTTTGTAACATTTTAAAGAGTTGGAACTCCTTAAGTTTTGACAAGTTTTGTCGATGTCTGCAGAGATGTACCATCTAACATACACAGTACATTTGAATGAAGTAGTGCAGTAATTGAAATGCACTGCAAGCACAACACGCCAGGTTACAAAGATTGGGAAGTGGACAACCTTGTGTACAACCACAAACAAGCAGAGTAGATGATGCTAGAGAGACCTAACCAGAAAGACACTGCAGGTCTTGATGGTGTCAGGCCCATTCCAGTGCCTCGTAAACATCAGCCAGCGTCATGAAAAAATTCATTTTCTGTGGAAGACATCTTGCTTTGTTCTGGTGCTATCTATTTAAATAACAGACCAGCTGCTCTAACATCTCACATCTAGAACATAATTGAAAGACTGTTATTGGCTCTATCAACAAGGGAACACCTTCCTGGATTCATTACAGTTTACCTATTGTAAGGGGCTTGAAGTTGAAGATGGCATTATTTATGTGCTTCAATGAGTTTACTCTCATCTGAACAAATCAAAAAGCACAATTAAGACTAAATTATTGTTTTTTTTTTTTAGTTTTTCAAAAGCTTCATTTGTTCACAACTCCAAACACAACCCTGCCTGCTGAAGTATGTGAGAAGCTCCAGAAAACACTGGTGGTTGCCTCTAGAACCACCTGGATCTATGACTACCTATAAATTTATACAGGGAAGTGGTAAATGACTTTGATGGAAGGTGTGGAAGCAATCACTGAATCTTGAACACAAAAGAAAAGAGACAGATGTGAATTTTAGGAAGCCGGGATCCCTTAACGTCTTCACCAAGATGTTGCGTATTTTCTATACATCTGTTGTGGAAAGTGCAAACAGCTTTGCAGCCATCTGTTGGGGCAGCAGCACCAGAGACTTAAAAAAAAAAAAAAAAAAAGTTGAACAAACGGATCAAGAAGTTTGGCTCTATGCTTCAGATAACGATGGAGAATTTGGTACCTTAAAACAAACATGACGAGAATATATGGACTTTGACTTTTTTTCCCACTGCACAAAGCTGAAAGCTCAATGTCCTTTCACAGAGATTAACATAACTTGATCCAGACAAAAGGCAATTTATTTCCACAAATGTATTTGTTTGAATGAATAATGTCTTACAGACAGATTTCCTAAGCTGAAATGACAGGGCAGTTTATTCTAACAATCATCTAGAAAGATTGCTAATAAGCTTTCACTTCTGAGTGAATCACAGCCAAATTCCCAAAGGAAGCAAACTCTTAGCACTTCTCACTTAATCTCTTAAAGGCAACACTGTCTCCATAAGACTTCTCTCTCCAAAACGATGTACAAAACAACATGCATATAAGGATTTGCCTGCAAGGAGATTTCCCTTTGTGAAAACAACCATATAGCCTCAGCAATGTGCATCACGTCTTTCAGTTTCTCAATTACAATGTATTACAGAGTCGGGGCACTGGCTTGTATTGTTTGCACTGCTTAATGCAAGCCTTATTTCGTGAATCCATTGTTATATTCAAATCCGCAAGTTTTGCCCTTTTAAAGCATAAAAACCAGGGCCAGAGTAGACAAATCACTGGAAAGTAAAAAACAAAGTTTGTCTAGAAACTGGAAAAATATGCAGAAAAATATTTAGAGACCAGCAACTGATGGGCGATGCGTTGTTTTCATCCAAACAGTAGCCGTTTCTCACAGCAGCAAGGTAGACAACAAACTTATTTTAATCGAAACGAGCCGCCCTTCAAGATGGACAAATTGTATTGATCTGCTTGTGCTGCAGGCTTACTGAGAAATATTTGATAAGTCTAGGATACAAATAAATAAATAAATAAACAAGACTCCCGAAGACCAAAGTGTCACCAGAATTATCTCTTACATAAAAAGTCTGTAGTTGGTTTCGCTACATTATTTCAGCAAAACAAGTTTGACTCGTTTTGTAAAAGAAAACATTAAGAACTTTATTTTTTACACATTAGAGAAGTTTCAGTGGAACTGGGTTGCAATTTGTATGTGGTAACAACATTTCCTGCACTTGGTAACAGAAGGGCTTAATACATTCTCTTTTTTTCTTCTCTCTCTCTTTCTCTCTGTGGAGGCTTCCCCTGCTCTGCACAATCCTTATTGTTTTGCTGTTGTGTTTTTGGGTTTAAAAAGAAAAAAAAGGAAAATAAAACAAGTGAAAAATATGGCTTGGGGAACTGCTCAAAAGAGTTTGCAATTACCAGCACCTGAACAGCCACATAGTCTACTGCAGCAGGTAACAAAGGTCAAACAAACAGTTAATTCGATGCATGTACTCAGGCGCCAACATGCTACTGTCTATCTGTCAGATATGTCACACTTGGAAACAGAAGTAAAACAAGAAACAAACAAACAAAAAATATTTTAGGAAAAGCAATGTGAGAAATTCATCAATAATAAAAAAAACAAAACAAAACAAAACAAAAAAAACTCTCTTTAGTATGTGTGTCTGATGCTCCTGTCTCCTTAGTATTAGTGATTGGTACAAAATAAATTTTTTTGGTTGGGACAGGGGCAAAAGCTAAACCTGAATGCTGAAGAAGGGCTGCAAGGTCGCATTCTCATTCTTAGTGCACACTGAAGGTGAACATGGAATACACAGCAATGCTCGAAGCTTCGTCTATGGATCTTTCAATTCATTAATCATACACTGAATAATTTACATCACTCAAAATTCTTAATGCAGCTGACTCTAATTTCCTCCTCATCGTGAAACCTATTAGCCAGAGAGACTCAGCATATATTAACCAACATAATTTGTTGGTCGCCTCTTGGTCATACAACTACAGAGGTCACGGTGTGGTAGGTTTTTTAAGCTCTTTACTGCCAGTGTGTTTGATATATAAACACTGTTAACTGAATGCAAAAACATGGAGGCTTACCTTTTTCACAAAAGATTCCGGTGAAATGGAGTGGACAGTGACAGGAAGGCAGAGCTCTCCCAGCTGGCTGCAGGTGGTCACACGTTCCTCCGTTGCGACAAAGATCTTGGCGGCAAACTTGTAGTTCATGCAAAGGTTGTGTTGGAGGTTGTGTAGGAGATGTCACAGTTTTGTTCACTGTGTCAAAGGGAGTTGGCCGAGTTGTTAGATTTGAGGTGTTTGTTGTGAAGGCCTCAACTGCATGCAGAGTATATCTGGGAAAACAAAGAATGGTCAAAATCCAACTTAATAACTCATTTTATAACAGACTAAAGATGTTAAACACAGGCATATGAATTAAATTCTCAATAAACCAAGTTCCAAATGTGGATGTGCTAAGTAGAAATTGTATGTGTCCTGTTTTGTGCAAATTAAAAAACTTTTTTCTGGAAGAATCCAGAAGTTTACCTGCATCGGTCAATGTTGCTGCCACCGATGGCGTTGGATGTGTAGAAACTCCTAAGCTGATTAACTTCAATAACTTCAATGCAGCCAGTATAGTTATGGAACGGCTTTGCTCTCTAAAAAAAACAAAAAACAAAAACAGCTCAAGAGGTCCAATTTTAGCTTTTTAATGTGTTAGGTTCATACAACTTTAAATAATGATTGCCTCCCAGAACCTTCTAATTACTGCCGCTAGTTAAAACTAGACTTGGTAATTATAAAGCTTACCTGATTGGGAAGATATTTCTGTGGCAAACCGCCGATGAAGACGTGGTTTGTTCTTTGAATCATGTGTGCCAGCCAGTAATTACTTGCTGTGCTTTTAATTTTCTCATGACCGGAAAGCACCAGCTCTGCTTCACAAGGGGTAAGGTGTTGTCTGCAAAGAGTATAAACACATCAGATCGTATGTACAACAAGCTCAGGTACACAAGCTGTTGTGCTAAAGAGCTTGTCAGGTCATCTGTTGTTAAGGGAATAAATGTGTTGGGTTGAACAGTTTGCAGCTATTTTCGATAAGTATGTTTATCTGTTTTTTCATCTTTGCTCGTTGCTTTGCAAGTGGTTGTTTCACAGATATTATTCATCTGAGTTCAAATCAAAAGGATCCTTTAAACCTGAGATTTGAATCAGAAGTTGGGGCAAACAAAGAGGCATCGATCTATGAAGCAGGTTTTCAGTGACTTATCAAAACTTTAAATCCTTCTTCAAACTACTACAAGCAGAGACGGAAAATGTCTTTCAGAAAAATGAAAATGTGAACTTTTCCCATGTTTTTGGTGGCACTTTGGATTCATGTGAAAGTCTCCACTTATGCATTCTGAGATGCAACGTGCAGAGATTTTATTTCTGTAACAAATGCATCTAATTGCTTTGTTTTCTCTTGATATGCCTGAGTAAACAGCCTCTTTTCTGAGGTGCCCCTCTTGACCTCCATTTTGTTTTCTCCTCATAAGCCTCCGTGCAACTATTCTGGACTCACCCCACAGACATTCATAGATTTCAAAACCAATTCTCTATGAAACAACAGGGGAGCACAGATAATTACCTAAGTGCAGATTCTGGACTAACTGTCTGCAGCTTGAGGGTACTCAGGCCACAGATGCAAAGCCCCCTCTCTAGTGCCTCCTGATTCCCCCTTGTTCCATGAGTGGAAGTTAGGAGGACCAAGAAGCAATCTAGTCTGATTTGTTAAGCCTGTGCTTCGCAGTCTGTTGCATATGGTGGCTAAACACTCGGGGCACTAACTCCGAGCTTCATAAGTCCTTCCTCCAGAGCCAGCATGGAGAAGCGGTTAATTTAGAAGCAGTCTGCCAGAGCGGCCTGGCCAGCAGCCAGAGGGCACTGTGCTCACTGTCCTTGAGAAGTCTGCCCCACTGGGTTTCTGTTTAACATATTGAAAAGCGTCTTTGACGGGAAGATATATTAAAAGTCTATAATGAGTTAGGCGGTGATGTTGAGGATGGCTATGGTGTTGTAGCTCTGGGTCAAATCAGACAAAGATGGACGGACTCAGCCGTCAGACAATTACAAAGAATTTGCTTTGTGACACCAGAAACCATTTTTCCATACTACCCACCCCCTAGTTATGACAGCTCTCTTTCTTGCAGTGACTCAAGAGGGTTGGTGTAGAACATTATGATTGATTCATACTGCTGTTATATTTTTCTTGCAGAAAAAAAAAAAGGAAAATACAAAGGTGGAGCTTTGTAGACCCTTCAACCTGATTGGTCCCGTGCATATTTAGGGCAGTGCAGCTTTCTGCCAAGAAAGTATGAGGCAACCTTCCTGCCCTGCGTTGTTTCTGCAGGGTGTAATTTGCTTACATTTGGCAAAGAACGTTCATTGTCACCTTCAGTGTTTCAGCTTTTTTTTTTTTTTTTTTTTAAATGTCATCTTTGGGTAATTCTTTTGTTTTTGTTTAAAAACCTTTTTAGCCTAAACGTGTTTGCCAAAAAGAGAATTTTTGCTTCAGAAAAATGAATAAACAACATGCATGTACATTGTTTGGAAAGGTTTAATCATCTGTGGACTCTCCTTGACAGCACAATAAAATGAATTGCTATGGGTTGAACACCAGCCTCTTTGTTTCAGCTTCCAGCTCATACATAATAACTCTGCGCCTTGAAACTAAACCGCAGTCTTTCTCATGTCGGTATATAATGAAGCGAGCTGGCAGCGAGACTGCACATGGGCATGGGAACGGTATAACTAAAGAGGCCACAGCCTCACTTTAAATCATTTAAACATTGATTTTGTGCTGCGCTCTTGCTTGTTAATCTTTTCGTAATGAAAAACTGCAAATGAAGACTTTAGAACAGCCAATAAAACATGGCCAGGGATCACTAATGCATTTTAATAGGCGCATTCTGACATTTGTTTCGTTTCTTGAAAATGGAAGCCCGTTTGCCAATTCCTAATAATATCTAAATTGTCTGTCTGGTAATTTCTGCCAGTTTCGATAACTTCCCCAGGAGTTAGTTACAACCTGTCTCTGAAAACAAATCTCCTGCACTTAGAATGAGTGGATAAATAGGGATCCAGATAATAGCGCCTGAGGTGCCAACGCTTTGAACAAAAAAAGTGTATCTTTAAAGGACCTAAGCAGCTTATCGATGTGAACATGCATCTTTTTTTTTCCTCCTCAGAAGAAAATGTATTTTTGCCTCAAGCAGATAGATATCACACTGCATCTGATTTGATGTCCTGCAAATTAAAACCTGCAAAATGAACCCGCTAGTTATTCATATCTGTTAGAACATTTTCACCCATGTAGCAGCAGATTTTTTTTTTTTCTTAAACAGTGCTATTTGCCATCACGCAAATCTGAACATTTATACCTCCTCTTGAATCCATACAAGGAGTACATACCTGATATGTATGATGCGAATCTTTCCATCATCAACGCGAATTAGCGTACTCATCTTTGTAACCTCTTCCTCTTCATTACAACAGAAGTCATACTAAAACAGATCAGAGGGAAATATAAATGTTTTGTTATTTTACTGCGCTACTGCATGCACAACTGCTTCACATCACAGCGTTTTCTTTTACTCTTGCTCATAAATCTCATCATAAAATGTATAAAAGAGTATTTTTCTGTATATAAGAACTCAGTCTGAAAAGAAAAATGAATAGCCGCATAGTAGCATATCGAACTTTGACATGACAGTTATGAGAAGCTGCAGTTCTTTTCAGTGCTAAAGCTCCTGCTCACTCACTTCACACCCAGTGTGACATGGAGACAAATGTTACCGGTCCAGCTTAGAGGAAGGCTCATCATGTAAAAAATAGGTTGGAGCAAACTGGCAACTTTAGCACAATTGGAAAGAGTGGCTGCTTATGTGTTAGAGTTTCACCCTTATATAAAAAAAACAAAACAAAACAAAAGAAGCATCCTACTTAAGTGACAACATAATTTAAATTTTTTTTTTTTTTTTTTTGTAACATTCAAGTTAAGTTTCTTTTGTGTTACCTGCAGGATACCATCCAGGATAAAGAGTTTCATAAAAAAGAAATCCCCATTTACAGGTCCTTGGTCGACATACAGCAGAGTTCCCTGTGCTGCTGTGGTTTGGAACCTCACAGTAATGTTGTTGAACGTGCTGAGGTCAATACCTTGAAATTCAAGGTACGAATTCCCAAAGTAGTGAACGTAGCTTGCATCTAGGAAATGGAAAAATACAGAAAGTTGAAATAGGGGGAAAGGGTAAACAAAAGGGACACACAACGGTTTCAGCGTCTTTACTGTAAACTCTGCAGTGATTCCATATTGATCCCTGACTGAAGAACTCATCTTTTCATTTCCTTCCTTTTGCAGGAAGGCCGGTGCATGTGTGGGATACAGAGCTTCAGAATTATCAACAATTCTGAGTTTAGCTCAGGGCACCTCAGCAGGGACAATTTCTGTTGCTAAGGATGCGTGAGAATGAGAAATCCTTGTCTGTGCTGCTTTGGAGTTGCACAAGTTAGCGTGACATGCAGCTGCAAAAAATGGAAAAAAAATGGACTCCATCAAAAAGTCTTGGAAACATACATGAAATACATCTAAAAGACACAAGTGCCGAGTGCTTTGGTACAAAATGTGACACCAAATGCTTATTAACGAATCATTTTAAAAGCACAAAAAAAAAAAAAAAAAAAAAAAAATGCTTTGAGGTCTGTTAGTAATACAAAAACTTCTCCTTTTGCTCACTGTACAGACATACTGTAAATATCCTTTGCCAAAAAGCTTTGAGGCATGCAAATGGCACTATATTAGTTGAGGGAGAAGAGTCTTGGCTAAAATGAACATACTCTTGCAAGTTTATTACATGCCTCGTTTTATAGTGGATAAACGTGGCTTATATCGTCCATGAGAATGGGCAATTACCAGGTATTTCACTGAAAGTTCCACTGCCCGCAAGCTTATTGGGGTTAGTGACGCAGACAAACTTAAAAGAGTGACTCTGACTGCAATTGGAGGCAAGCATTAGGGGTACTCATGCTCAATATATTTCTCATTTGAAGGTAGTAGTGCAATTTGTTGGAGAAAAGTCAAACAGCAGAGCCTGGTAAATTGAAAGGTTTTCCCGGATGCACCTGTCTCATGCTCTGTCCGTTCTCATCTTGGAAGAAATTATTACACAAGAGAAATCAGCATCTGGTCTCTAAAGTTGTTGCCTGGATTAATCATGCACTTATGAAGTGTGAACTTATCAATATTTGTTAGATGTCAAGTTCTAATGGGACAAACTCCTTTTGATCTGACAGAGGGCTCCTCAGGGCATTTAACAAACAAGCTAACCTAAATACCTCCATTCCCTCTGGAGAGCAATATGACCAATACCCTGAGGAGGACCCCATGATAACAAAAAGCGAGAATTATCAGGATCAGACCCACTGTGTTCTATGAATTAATGAGGATAAATGCACGTAGCAACAATGCTGTGCTGTCTTACGCTTTACTCCTGACAATGGGGTTTGCCAATGCTGATGATGGAAAATTACCCCTCAGAGACACAGCTATTCATTAATTTTAAAGCCTTGTTTAGTCTGATGTAGTCTTTGATGCATTCTGCGGCTGCTGCCAGGAGGCAGTATCATGCCTCATTAACAGTGCGCTTCAGTCTCTCCTTCAAAGGTCTTCTGTTTTTACCATTACCTTAGTTTCTTATACCCCATTTTTCACGCACACGCCTCAAGTTACTATTCATACAAAATCTAAATTGTAAATGTTCACAATATAAACTTTATCTTAAAATTTCTCACGTTGTGCTCTGTATCAGTACATCTTTTTCTTCTTTTTTTTTAACAGTTAACAAAATGCTGAGCAAGTAGTTTATCGTCGCTCTAATCTGTTCAAAAGCTTTCCTAGTTTCCATAAGAAAAGAAATTCATCTACTGGAAATATTCCTTGACATAAATCTTTCAGATCAGATTTAATTAGGACTGCTCTTGATACATGATCGTAAAAGAGGTGCGAATACTGACATGAGACATATTTAATGTAACACAGAGAGGTGGAGCTCAGTGTTGCGGCACGGATTATTGACATTGTGTCAGCTGGGTTAAAGTACAAGAGATTCCACCTGGAAAATATGTTTTCAGCAATGTGAACTTAAGATCAATTAATTGGAGGACAGACTTCGGATGGCAAGATTTAATTAATATGGACTTAATGTTCCATTTGATAAAAAAAAAGACAGGATGTGAGTCCAGTTTTGTCTCTGATTTATTGGACAAGGTAATAGACTGACTGATAGAACTTGTCACAGAACAGAGATAAAATACAGCTGAAAACCATTCTTGTAAATTTGAAGCCCCAAGGGAAGACAAAAGGTCATATTGAACCTAGTGGCAGATTTTTTTTTTTTTTTTTTTTTTTATTGAGGAAGATTTTATTAAAGTTCCTCATAATGCTGGCTAACATATAGGACTGCATCTTTATATGTTTTTCTTCCAGCCTAAAGTCTTTATATGATATATTGCATAAAGGAGGAGTGCATGGCATAGATATTTTGCATAAAACTCTTACACTAGTTGTGTCACAGGATGTATAAGCAGAAATTCGGTCATTCTAATCAAACACTGGCATCTCTATACAAAATCAAATGTTACCAACAAGATAAAATGCATGCATGTCAGAATGAGGATCAATCAAACTGCCTTCAAAAATGCTAGATGTAAAAAAAAAAAAGAAAAAAAAAAAAGAAAAAAAAACTTACTTATAAAAACTGATTTTGGAGAGTGTTCAGGAGGTAATTTCATTTCTGCTACATGTGGAAGTACAAGATAACAGCATCACCTCAGCTGCGGCGATCAGTCCAAGCACACCAAACCAAACCAAAGCTCAGCCGCAGTAAGCCTCCCTCCACCAGCAATGGCCTCTCTAGATTCCCATCTGCTCTCACATTGTAAAGCTAAAGTCCAATACTGTGGAGCTCAGCACTACATGTGCAGCATGGTGGGTGGGGAGGTAAAGGAACAAATAAATAAAAGTTTTCATCATTTGCCTCCTAAATAGATTACAAATTCGATCGAAATCAAAATTAGGATTAAAACAAGAGTAAAATATTCTCATTACCTCACATTTTATCCTGATAAAGTACCACATATAGACTACCATCCTGTCTGTGTTTGAAGCCGCTGTGATTAGACATATATATTTCATAGGTTTTAGAGCAGTCGGGTTTAAAAGAGCAATGTCTGAGTCTATTTCAAGCAGCACCAAGGGCACTGCATGTGTTTAGATGGTGACCTACTTAGATAAACTCATGCTTTTCTGGGTTTTCTTACTTTAAAACTTATTTACTTAGATTATGCATCTATGTGTAGACGAGTAAAGAGATGGTTCGGTGGGGTTTGTTTTTCTTTAACAGACTTGTGTGTGTATCTTTAACTCTTCCTGAACTAGTGCTTTGGGTGAAGGCAGGATCAGGTGCAGACGGGAGGACTCCATTACGTTTGGCCCACACTGATTTTCAGAGTGTCGCACTGAATTGGTTCAAGCTCGTCTGTGTTCAATAGGTCTGTTTTACAGTTCTGTGAACAGTTTCAAAGGTAGGCAGACCTCATCTGTCATGGAGTAACAATCTGTCCCGCAGTCCAAATTCTTCCTCTTACATAGATGACTGAATACGATCCTAATGATTTACAACAGATTGTATTCTCTTTCTATCATTTGCGGATACACACCCAAATATTGATCATACATTTTACCTTTTGAAATCCCCTTTTTCTCCCCAGTGAAACAGACAAAGCAATTTAGTGGAAAACACAAAACCACATTCAAACTGAACTTTGCCACAGCTGCACGATGACAGCCTCAGGTTTTCAGCTAATATAGCACTTCCTATCTTCCAAAGGCAGTGTAAAATTACATTTGGAGTGCCAGCTCAGTGGGAGTTTCATTCAAAACTGGCAAAGCTTGTGCAGCAAAGATGTTTGGTAATAACGTGGGGGGGTCTCCTCAACCACAATCAGTGCAAATAAACTACTCCAATGGTGCACGGAGTAACTTTTAAAATGTTTATTTGCTGTACACGCGTGAGTCTTGTCCTGACATGTGCGACTCCATGTTGCGATGAAATAAATGTGCCATTTAGGCACAAATCATGTTCACAGTCAAGGTAATGTATCTTTCATACCTTGCATTTGCTTAATAATCAAGCTATGCCATTTCATTCTAATCACACAGCCGCAAGCAACATTAGGCAATATTTTTGCTGTTGGCTTAGCTAGTTTTGATTAAACAAACCATTCATGCAGCTACATATAGTTAACAATTATCTCACTTTGGCACTTTTATTTGTCAAAACAGTCATGATAAAAAATAATTTTATGAGCAATTAAAATACTGCAATGTTTCAGTGTTTCCCCCTCCCTGAGCTGTCACTTTATCGTGGTGGAGGGGTTTGTGTGTCCCAAAGATCCTAGCAGCTATGTTGTCTGGGGCTTTATGCCCCCTGGTAGGGTCACCCATGGCAAACAGGTGTCTTGGGGAGGGACCACACCAAGTACGGCTCACAAGACCCCTACTGTTCCAGTAATGACATACCAAACAGAGGAAAAATGTCAAGAAACATTTTTCTCTTGCTTTCTTTTAAGGTGAACATTCTTCCTCAAAGAGAGGCTGAGGAGTCTTCAGTGCACATCTATGTCCTGTGAGTATGTGCAGAGACACCGTTTTAAATGTGTTCCTTGACTTTAGATTACTGTATGTTTTAAAATGTATGTCACTTGTGTTTTTAAATGAACTAATTAATTGGATTAGATATTGAAGGGAAAAAAAGTGGCATAAAATCTACTTCATAACTACTCTCCACCACTGAACTCCGATGAATGAACTCCACCACAGTTCTCCATGAATGCACAGCATGGTCCATACCTGTGGATAGCTCAGCTGCTGGTGTAGAGCTGAGTGTTGGCGTTGGCACATTGGGTGTGTAGCCGCAAGTGATGTTCTTGACTACAGTCGCCAAGGGAACAGGATCCGTCACAGGAGGCAGGCAGCTGACCTTGTTGATGCCATCTACACAGGAAAATGCTTCTGGACATGGATTCAGCAGACAATCATCATAGTTGTGCTCACAGTTCTTCCCCTGTGAGCACAAAATAAGCAGCCTCACAAATGCACATTGAAATACTTCACAGAGCACAATGTTTACAGCTTCAATATGCTTGGATCTTCTAGTTTTGAAAATAAAATAAAAATAAATCACAATATGGGAGATGGTACATAATATTTTTTTCCTTTCAGTTAAAATGAATGATTTTAATTGTGGATTTTTTTTTCTTGAGTAACTCCAAGAACTAAATGACTTATCACTAGTATATACGTAATAGGCATAAATAAATAAATAAATAAATAAATGGCATTATTCCCAAAACACTTTAACATTTTAATTATTTATTGCCAAGAAAAGAAAAAATCATTAGTTAACTACTCAAGAGAGCAAAGGGTAACAAAAAAAGAAAGTAAAAAGCATATGGGGATAAGGTGGGGGAGCCTCACCACAAATCCAGGACGACAGAAACAGGTGTAGCCATAGCCTGGATCATTCTGGATGCATATCCCCTGGTTGCAGGGCTGTGGAAGGCACTCATTAATGTCATCCTCACAGTGAAGGCCTGTCCAACCTGCCAGGAA
Organism: Telmatherina bonti; assembly: GCF_933228915.1. NCBI lineage: Eukaryota > Metazoa > Chordata > Actinopteri > Atheriniformes > Telmatherinidae > Telmatherina > Telmatherina bonti. Next base: position 24,002,140 of record NC_136629.1, on the reverse strand, counting down.
CAAAAGCCCACAGAGTGCCGTGGTGAGCCCCAGCTCTCTCACTTCCACCCTCTGAAGTGAATATCAATCAGATTCTCTTACATTGATTTGCTTCTTTTGGGGTTCACACACATACACGGACAAGAAAAGGCTTTCACTAAAGAGTAAGATGCCACATACATTTTAATAAGCTGAGGAAGCACCATCCTTTAATCACTGTCTTTTTTTTTTTTTTTCTTTTTACACTGTATGGCTGCAAATTTTTCCCTGGAGAGAAGCAGGTAGCCTTTGAGCAGTTTCAATACACATAAACTATGCAGGCATTATTGTGACCTTTTGTTGCCCCTTTCAGTTTAATATAGGTGTTCATGGACTGTACTCTACTAGATCTAGGTCACAGGAAAAGACTGAAGCCTTGTTGATCACACCAAAACTTTCTTGAAAATGTCATGCCATCCAGACTACTTTTTAGTATTCATGATCATGATCTGTCCTGTAACGTGTCATATAAAGAGGGCAACATTAAGAAAGAAAAAAAAGAAAATAGTTGCCTCCTCAGTTCAAAGCAAACTAACTAAAAAAAAAAAGGAAAAAATCACAGGATATCTGAGTGACTCACCTGACCTGCAGTGGCAGACGTAGCTATTAATAAGATCTTGGCAAACAGCGCCGTTATGGCAGGGAGCTGAGCAACATTCGTTAACGTCCACTTCACAGAAGTCTCCCATGAAACCTGGTGGACAGCTTTAAAAAAAAAAATATATATATATATATATATATACATATATATTAGCATACCTTAGAAACTGAGGCTGTCTCAGAGTGTTGCCATTTCTTTCTTGGGAATTTGACATGCTGTCTCCAAAAATTGCCTCATTTTGTTATTACTTGGAAAAAAAGTCTTTTTTTTTCCATCAGCTGTTGAATCTGATTTGAAATTGAACCATTTACTAAGAAAAACCCAATTACTTTCTTGGAAAACTTGCAAAAGAATGAAGAAGGCAGCTAAAAATTCAAGGGCTGTATTTATAACATGTTGGGGTTGTCAATCCGAAAAAGTAATTAGTTAATCATCACTTCTATGAATTGGAATGAGATTACTTTACAAGTTACTGCATTTGAAAAGTGTCTTAATTTACCGTGTACATACATGCTGCCTGCAGGAAGAAATACGGCTCACTGTAAAATCCACAAACATGATAAAGGAAGCTGAGGTCATGCTGTGCTGATACACGCTACTAGAACTCCCTGAGCTAAAAATGCTCATAATACTCATCAACACATCTTTTACTATGGCTTCTCATGTAAATTTGATCTATTAAAGCTTTCCTGGAAGAACAGCCGGGGTGAAGCAGAAAAAGAGTGTTTCTACAATATATTAAAGTCAGACTGTTATGATATTTTAACTGTAATGCATTCCTTTACTTTTTTACCCACAATAATAAAATTGTTGCTGTTGCCCCCCCACCAACACTCTTCATTATATAGTTGATAGTGTGAAAGAGTGACATCTGTTTTACTGGTCTGCAACCTCATTGTTTCTGGATTCTCAGCTGGTCACTGCCAATAACAATCTTGTCCTCAGGACACCAAAGGCCTTTTTTTTGTTTAATTCAGTTCCACAATCTAAAATTTATAACCCACAAATAATTGTAATTATTTAAAAAAAAAAAAAAAAAAAAAAAAGTAAATAAATAATTTGAATAATGGCTTGTTTAGGCTAAAAGGCACAACTGATATGCAAGACCATCATCTGCATTTCATAAAGAGGGGTGGCTATTTGTTTGGATACAAGTCTACTTTTCTATTTTAGCTCTTTAGGGTACATCAGCCTAACTAGACCTCTCCTTTCAAGTGGGAAAAAAAAATAACATATTGATATCAAAACAAGCTTGTCCCTTGATAAAATCTCTGTGATTCATGTAGACGTTGATGTAAATAAACAAGAAAATTGACTTCCCTGACAAAGAAACAAACGTTTGAAGTCTGCCTTCACTCAGATGTCCAAAGAAAACTACATTACAAGAAAACCAATAATTACAGATCTATATGACAGTAGATCACATCATTTACCCAATAAACATTAGCACACATACTAACTCTTGCCCACAGACACTGTATTTTTCTGCAAATGCTTAACATTGCATCCTTGCAGTAGTACAAACACAAACAAGCCTTAAATGAGGAAGCCATCATAAGCATTGCGGTGCTGAGGCAGAAGAAGTCCACAGTATCAATATATAACAGTATAAGGAGCAGCAACCTATTTGCAGAGTAGTCATTGTCATAAAATCATGACACCGGGCGTATAGCTGCACATCTGCACAAGACTAGACAACGTAATTAACTGTAAAGCACCTAGGGAGCTGCTGTGTCAAACAGGCACACTTTCTCTCTTTTTTTTTCTTTTTTATACATACACCTTGTATCCAAATACCCTTCATCACTCAAGGGATTGCACACTAGCAATTAAAAAGTGATGATTCTACTTGCAAACAAACTGGAGGACTAATATGAGTGCAGATGTACTGCTACACAATTATTATGGAACAAGATGCATTTTTAATTGGAGGCAAGAAAAACTGTGTAACACTGACATCCATTTAAACTTTAAAGGATGCTAATTGAGATTTTGAACTGTTTCCAGCTTACTGGTGATCCCTCTGTGTTTGGAAAGTCACATGCAATATGCAATAAAGTATTACAACTTTTTGTTTATTTCTATTCATATTTTAAATGTCTAGATTACGTCCAGGTGATAAGGTTGGCATTTGTGTACTGAGGTAATGTGTAGCCTAAAGAAATTGATACTTCAAGTGAGAATGATTAATGGGTTGTTTAATCACCTGAAGACAACTGGAAAATATACTTAAACGCATTAACAAGGTATAGAATTAAAAATTGCCTTTCAGGACTCACATGTTACCCCAATAACGTCATGTGCAAAAAGGTAAGGGGGTGGCCAAAGTATTGAATGGATTAATATTTTATCAATTCCAACTGGGCAAATGCTGTATGAGTTTGTAATTATTAAGGAATAATATGTACAGTAGAAACAAAATAGATAAAACAAAGCTGCGAGATGTAAAAATGAGTCTTTGCACTTTGGCAACTCTCTGTTTAACAGTGAAGTTACATAGGAAGTCATTACAATCATAACAGTAATTAAAATGACGCATCATAGTAATCGTATTACGACAAAGAAGGCGGTAAATGTGTTGGACTGTCTTGTTAAGGTAAACTGGTGTTCGGCAGCCAGCAGGTGTGGGCATGAAAATACACTAAGATCTGGATGTGTGCACAATGGTACTGTTGTTAATGGTGGCGGGTTTGGTAGATGCTGGCTGCGGTTTGAGACGGTAACACATCACTGGTACCATGTCCAACATTTCAATATCCATGGTAAAGAGACATGTTTTCCCAGTAACGTTTCAAGGCTAGAAAGAAACCACTACTAAAAGATAAAAACTGATCCAAAGAAAAAAGATTAAAAAAACAAAAAAAACCAACCAAAAACAGGTTTTATGAACAGATGAAAAGTATCTCAGCTGGATCACTAATAGACACGGGACACCCTTAGAGCCAGTTATTTAGAAGAGTAAAGGAAAAATGATAGTGAAATATTCAAGACTAATACAGTAGCAGCTGGATTTCCATCCGGTTGTGAATTGAATTTAAGGAGAATATTGGAAATGATAGTTCATGGCAAATGTGTAAGAGACTCATTTCCATCACCTGGTTTGGAGCAAAGATACAAGAAGAAAACATAGGTTACATGATTTCATCAGCAGCTGGCGGTGAAGCAGCAAACAGCTGCTTCTAAGAAAAACAAAAAAGCCACTTACAAAGATAGCTGCCATTTTTAAAAGAAATACATGAAAGATGACTTCAGAAAATCTTTTCAGATTATTATGATGTGTTTGTTCTTGCATATTCTTTTTGATCTAAAGTACAACAGAACCGGCTTTCATTTCTTTCAGAACACGTTAGTTTTCCGAAGACAAACATGGATTGCACGTGTCAAACCTCTGGTAGTTTTTCTCCACCTAAAACCCAACTTGAGAAAGGATGCAACCAATTTTATTAACTTTTTCAATTGTTGCTATATGCAATAAATATTTCTGATGATCAATTTTAAAAAGCAAACAAATGAATGAAAACCAACTGCATTTACTTTAGCAGATTGGGACTCACTGATCTCTTTATTTCCCCTTTACACACTTTTTATTCTAAACCTGCCTATAAAACAACCTTTAACTCATTATTATCAAGGGAAATAATGTTATATAAAGCTAACTTTTATTCTAACTAGTACAAAATGTCAATTCAAACGAGCAAAGCTATAAAAAAAAAAAAAAGGATGATGGATAAAATACAAATTACAATTTAATGACTAGATGAAGATCTTTTCAAGGTAGCAGCAGAACAATGTAATTTCACTCTACAAGAGAAGCTTTAGAGACATATAAGATCATGGTTAAAGAAAAAAGCCTGTAGAATCAATAATTTGCAGCACCAAAGTAGAAAAATCAATTCATAAAAAAAGAAAAAAAAATCAAGCTAATACAAACTTACAAGGAAGTAACGTGACAGCAGTGGTGGAGAAAGATGCATTGCATCATAATTACAGCTTACTGGAGGTATTTGGAGTATTTGTTTGGCCATATGTAATTACCAGTTTACTCTGTGAACATCATGTGAACAAATACGAGCAAGAAATAGTTGGTTAGTGCACATTTATTACCAATGTGTAAATGCTGTCTGGAATTTTTTATGCCTGATCACTAGTTTGGTTTAATTTATGTTTGTACGGGACATGCTTTACAAACAAACAATGACATAGCCTTGATATAAAGTCTTCAAGTGAAATATTGGTGTAATTTTTGTGTGACTAGTAGAGCTGCTATATTCTGCTACTAGTATAAGTTCCTTTAACTGCAGTTGTTTACCTATTGTCTCATCGTTGCTGATCAACCTGTGAAACTCATGAATTGATCAGCCACTACTATATTAAGAAATATCTCCTGTCATTAGGAATAGTTTGACCTTCTCAGCTTTAGAATGGACTGAAACATCAGATCTCAAACCTTTTTTCTTGGAAGACTTTGGAAGACTGTTCCTTCAGGGATTGATGCATGGAAAATTTAGCAGCATGAACGAATACTTTAATCTTTATTCAGCACAACACTCCATCAAAAGGAATGAAGTACTTTTGAGACGATCTTCTGCACTTCCTCTGTTGATGCTGTTTCTTGAGAATTAGGGGTCTCACTTGAGGTAAACATTTTGTTAAGGGACGAAAGCACGGCATCTGAAACGGGCTTTAGAACATCCGGCTGAGATAAGAAAACAGGCTAATGTCAGATTCCATGGATGAAGTCTCATAAAGCCCTTTTCCACTAGCAGCTGCGTCGCCCTACCCCATTTCAGCCGACACCACACCACCTGGTTTCAGTCATTTCCGTGACAATCGAGCCTCCCTCATTGTGGGCGGGGTCTCTGTAACAAGGCGCCTGATTAGCATTGTGAAATGATTAGTTTGCGATACACACGGCACATCAACGGAGGACATCGAGGTCATGTTTAACCTGCTGCTTGGTCTATGGCTTGTAATCAGGACAAGATTCCATGAAGAGAGCCAGAAAAGACTGTCAAGTTTTTGTGCTGCTGCCTGCTGATACGACCCAAAGTTGTTTTCAGGAGTTATTTTTTTTGGCCAGAATTCTGGCCTATAGAGGACAGCAAACTGTACTTGTCACATTTTCAGCCCGCCTCCGCAAAGCCAGAACTCCAAAGGGAGTAGGTGCTAAAGATGTGTCAACTTGGCCTGGGAAGAGCCTGTAGGAAACCAGGAGAAGTGTTGTTGGGCTGGGCTTCGCATGTGCTAGTGGAAAGGGGCCAGCAGATTTGGCTACAAAGGTCACAGCAAACCAAGCAAACAGACAAAAAACCATCATTTCTTTCAACAAGCAGTGCGAAGCACAAACATTTTATCTCTCACACAGTTGGCAAGTCAGAAAGTGGGCAATTTAGGAAGTTACAAACCTATGGTTTGTCTTTACCTGTAATCCATCACTATATGTGGTAGGGCAAAGCAGGGGACAACAAACAACACATATGCAGCTTCTATAAAATTAATAGTCTATAAAAAAAAAAAAATGTAAAAAAAGTTGTCACCAAAAGAAAAAGTCTCACAATTCAATGTTTTACTGGACTGCCTTTAGTTAAGATTACAGCAACATCTGCTGTGGCATGGTTTCGAAAAGCTTCTGCAATGTTACAAGATTTATTTCCGTCCAGGGTTGGATTAAGTTTTTACCAATATCTTGTATTAATGATGGGGGAGTCCGACCCCTGAGTCAAGCCTTCTTTAGCACATCCCAAAAATTCTAAATCAAGTTTGGCCTGGACTCTTTGGTGGACAATCCATGTGTGAAAATGATGTCTAATGCTTCCCTAAGCGAATTTCACAATTGGAGCCCAATGAATCTTGGCATGTAGGAATATGCCTGCACCATCAGGGAAGAATAATGGAAAAACTTTGTTATTACGTATCTTCAAGTAGTCAGATTACCTAATTGTCTAGACAATTAGGTTTCCCCTGCATAGCAGAGTAGAATTATCTTACTTTCACTATTACACATAACCATGAGTTTCACTGTTGTCTTTCTTTGATCGGATTTTCCCCGATATCTAAGTGATTACGATCATGATCATTCACGACTTTTTCTGACCATATTTCTTCCTGCAATCTCCTTAAATGTTTGCTCTGCTTGATGCATACCAATGATTTGACACCTCTTAAATAATATCTACATTATATATATATATATATATATATATATATATATATATATATATATATATATGTATATATATATATATATATATATATATATATATATATATATATATATATATATATATATATATATATATATAGATATCGTTTATGTTAATAAATTAGCCGAGACCCCAAACCTAAACTAAATTGCCATTGCAGTTTAGATTTCATTAAGTATTTCTTGCTGCACAGTCAGTTAAGCCCGTCAAACTAAATTTGACTTTATGATCATTCATAAAAATTTAAACATAATTCAAATAAAAATTCAGCATGCTAAGTCGCCCAGTTAACTATTGTTTCATTAGTGGACAATCTCTACAACTCATTTCATCAAATAATTATTAGTTGACAAACTCACCTGCATGTGAAGTTTGATCCTTCACCATCGAGGCATGTGGCTCCGTTAAAACACAGTGAGACATTAAAGCCAGCATCTTCACAGACATTTATATCTATTTCACAAGTCTTTCCTGTGTAGCCATCCTGACAGAAGCATGCGTATTTATCAATAAGATCAACGCACGAGCCTCCATTCAAGCAGGGACTATGAGCACAATCCTGTAAATGACAAAATAAATGAATAACAATCAAATGTTTTAAGAATGAAACCACAAAGAAATTGCCGTGTTCTATACATGACGCGTTTACGTGTGGTTAAGAATAACTCCAGTTTCAAATGTAATTTTGAGAAATAAACATCAAATTATCAGCAAAGACCATGTAGGCAGTTCAATATTTTTATCTCTAGAGTCCAGCAGAAAGCTGTAGTCTGAATCAATTAGACATTAGAGTAAGCAATTGCTTTTAATCAGGTATTTGTACAATGTTTACATGATCCTGGTAGCGCAATTGACTTATCTTGTAGAAAAGTCAATAGAGTTAATGATACCAAAGGCCATACAAAGACTACAAAGTTCTCCTGACATTTCTCCAGAACACCTTGTGAGTTTATTAATTAAGTTTAACTCACGTCAATGTTTGTTTCACATCTGTTGCCGAGCCACCCAGGTTCACAGAGGCAGGTGTAGGAATACAGTCCATCCTTACAGCTGAGATTTGCCAAAACAGACAGTCACATTAAGATCCATCAAAATCATACTATAAAAAGTATTTATATAAGCAGGTCTTTTGCTGAAAAGTTCAAGCAGAATCTTATAAGAATCCTAATACTACCCTCTAGCTTAATTAGGAATCTAAACACCACAAGGACATGTAAGTGCACCACTCTTAAAACCTGTTGTCAAAAATGTTACCCCTCACTGTGCTGGCGCAGGGGTGCAATTAAATATTCATTCCCATGCCAGTGCTGCACAATTTGTTGTGCTTATGTCTTAAATGATGGAGAAAAGTCTGTACCTCCCATGAAGACAAGGTGCTGACATGCACTCATCAATGTTGGTTTCACAGCGGAGCCCGATGAAGCCATCAGGACACAAGCAGCGATATCGATTAGACCCATCAATACACCTTCCACCATTTTGGCATGGGTTTGAAACACACTCATCAATGTTCACTTCACAATGGGACCCTTGAAAAGAAGCACATTTTAGTAACTCGGATTTCTTTAGTACTTCCGTTTTGAAAGTATTATTTAACAAAAAAAAAAAGCAAACAAAGCAAACAAAAAGGGCAAAAAATGAGACTATAGATCTTAAGAAGTCAGGGACACAGACAATTGACTTTTACATCTAGGAGTAGGAGATTTGATTCTTCATTAAGTCTGAACTCAATTTGATTTTCTAACCGCTTCCAGTCTTGTAAACTAAACCAACAACCTCCTCTGGAGATGTCACAGCTTCTGCTCTGGGTTTTAGATAAATTCATTGTTTTCTTTGTTTGACAAAGTGAGAAGAACTCCAGAACACACCTTCCTCTGAACACGATCCACCAGGCTTTAAGGTACATGGAAACACGAAATAGATTATCAGAAAACTTTGCAACCCAAACAAATGACCTGGACAAACTTTTTTGGCATGTTTTACAAAAAAAAAAAAAAAAGGATCCAGGCTTCATATACAGCAAAATAAATCCAGACATCTAGTTGCTCTTTTTATCCCACAAAAGATTCAAGTCGGCAGTTTTAGGGCGATAACCACAGATTAACTAGTAATAATCCTAATAAGTTACATCAGTCTTTTCCTCAACATCTACTATCCTGCAACGTTTAGATCCAGCCTTTCTCCAGCACATGTGAATCTAATGAACGGCTCAATTCTGGGCCTTTGTTGAGATGAATGACATATGCACAAGGGCATTCAGACATTTCATTCAGTTGTGTTAGAGAAGCGCTGCATCTAAAAGTTGCAGGAGAGTATATCTATCCAGACTTGGGCCCTTCTGGCACACACTAGAAAAAAAGAATTTAGTATGAATTTGACATATGCAGGCCTCGTCCATTTGACAGCTTATTATTTTGCATTTTATATTTGCCAGCAAGCAGAGCATGACTTCTATGTATTGTTTGGGAAGAAGTATTGCCTTGATAAATAAAAGCTACAATCAAGTATAATATCAAATGCAAGATGGTTGAAATTCATCATTGATCTTTGCAGTACATAAGCTTTTTCTTTTTAAACTCTCTTTCCACTAAATCCATCAACTAACCTACATTACCTTTCAGTAAAATATTCAATTAGTCAATCAAGTCTCCTCCCAGCAGTGAGCTAACCGTCCAGATAAAACTGACTTGCCAGCATGACATGTTTTTCCTCTCTGATCTCTTTAGTAACCTTTGATACAAAGTGATCATAGTCTGGCAGGAACAGTAAACATAACTCTGCTGTACGCATTATAATAATGGATATCTGGCCTCTGCAGCTCAGCTATTTCATATCAGCTTATATCTTTCCTGTATGTTTTGCTCCTGTAACTAGCGTGCGGCACATTTAATGTTTTTTAATGAAAATGGTTTTCAACAAGACATGTAATGTAAATTAGTATTAAACCTTGTCTTGGGATTCAGTTTGACTCTTATACTATTATAAAGAGAAAGAAAACCCTTCAACATTTTGTCAGCGCTGACAAAAATTGACAGTATCCAGGTTACACACAAACAGTAAATGCATCCAAACATTAACAAGAAGTAATATTATTCAGGTAAGGGTTTAATTTCAGCAAGTTTTATAGCTTTATAACTCTACCTGCAAACAACTGTTATACTGTAGATAATAGAGAGGGTTTATGTGACTAACAACAAAACTGTTTAAACTCAATACAGTGTAGGTCCTGTATGACTACAGAGCTATGAAAAGGGGCAAGGTTATAGTTTCCCAGATGCTTATTTTGCAACTGGAAAAATAAACATTTTGGTATCAAAATAGCTCACTGACAAATATGTAGAGTAGAGCTAAAATAATCAAGTCCTTCCCCATACACATTAGGGTACTTACAAACCTCAGAGATCCTTTTCCTAATCTTTCCACATGCTTTATTAAATTATAGTAATTTACTTGACGCTTTCGATTAATTTCCTGCTAATGGTTTCATATTATTGTTTGTCATTTCTGTTTATTTCTGTTAATTAGAGCTTTTTAGAAAAAATGCAAAGGATTCTTAAGGGACCCCAGCCAAAAGCTCACTACTCTGTCTATGCAGTTTTAATGGAAGAAATCACATATTTATTGAGTTCACATTTGCCAAGTGTCCTACTTTAAAGTATCACACACTGTCAGGGGGTTAGGGGCACTCTGTCAGTCATGTTAAGAGACAGATGTAGTACACAGACTTCCCCATGAGGACTTGTGAAATAATGTATTTCTGTTTTATCGAATATGCAAATGTTCTGCAACTGTCACCTTCATCTGGTGCTTTTTTTCAGGAGAAAATAATGATGAAGTTAATCATTTTATGTACAGAAGTACGTTATCAGTCTGCTAGTATGGTTGTGTCTTAAAGTGGTTTATTACTGGAGTCCACACAGATCCCAGTCTGTATGCATTGCATGTTGAATATCAGGTTTTAGTTTCTTTCGAAGCAGAATGACACTGCATAACTTAAAACTATAGTTCTTTACATTAAGATAATGAATTATTTGTTTAGAAAATGTGCCAAAAATCCACCGTTTCTAGCTTTATAAGTATATGTGCTTCCCACTGGCTGTAAATATCTTTGGGATTTTGTTTGTCAGTCAAGCAATTTGAAATGAAAAACCTATTATTCCTTTTTTGCAGTTATATTGTTAAATATGAACAAATAACCTTAATTTTTAACAAAAATTGCAATTTCTTCTGTTAATCTTGAACTTGTAAAACATTTAAAAATAAATAAATAAATGAATAACTGCAGCATGTGCTTTTGTTTTTCTAGCAGTCGACTGATGTTAAAACAGAATAAATAGCCCTCTCCAAAATAATGATGGATATAAAGACGTATGAAGCTCAAAATAAAGTCGATCAAGCCAAAGCTGCAGGGTAGTGTTTGCAGTCATCATCGTTTTAATGCATAGGCATATCGAAACCGAAGTCTGTGATCATAACTTTGATGTAAAACCGCCTCGTCAGTGTCAGTTCGCCTGCCAGTCAGACTAACACATACCTGCTTTTGTTGTCCTGTAAATCACTTACTTTTACTCAACCTGCATCTTATAAGTAGGTGCTCACATGTCAGAAGACCACATCAGAGAACATACTAGGAAATGCATGTTAAATTCAAACTGAAAAGAAAAACACACATTAACAAAAGAAGGGATGGCTGGAGTCACGGCTGTTGATATAAATCCCGTAGGTGAACAGATTGGGTGGAGGGTGCGGGGACGATCTAAAATACTCATCCAGAAACAGAACAGCAGGCAAGAAAAGCAAGCATATCAACGAGGACCCTGTTTCACAGTTAGCAAACCAAGCCTGTCAACACCAGCAAATGGACTAAAGGTAGGAATCCCACAATACACTGAATAGAAGCTTTGAAGAGATTTCACATCTTCACTTCCGAAAGGACTTCATTCAGCCACTACATCACTTCAAAGGACACATTCAGTTTTTCAGAGACTTTGCTGATGAAATAGAGCAGTTCAAAGAATAAACAAAGAACATAAAGGTCCGCAGACTCTTAGAAAGATGGACCAGTAATAAGCCTTTCCGAACGCAGACGCTGTCTGAATTTACTTGACACTTCCTGCAACCAGAAAAAAATCCTTTTCCAGACTTGGACTCAGACTGAGGTTGCTGTACAGTGGAACTGGACTCAGCTTAATGTTGAGCACATGGAAAGAAATGTTATTAGAGCTTTACCAGACTTTACTGCTTCACATAAAACCAAGTGAAAGAGCATCTAAAGGTAGATATGGACTTAATAAATGTTATTATTGATCTATTTGTCCAATACATCTGTGTTTGCTCAAACTCTGATTGGACAGAGGAGGTATCTAATAGGACAATGACTGACGACACAAAAATGATTTCTTATTATGTTGTTCTGTTTGCTTTTGACTTTGTTGTGTGCATACAAGAATTCTATGGACTCCTTTAATTTCGATGTAACAAGTCCGACTTGTTTGTGGCATGACAGCCATTATTTTGTCCTCAGTTGCTGCATGTAAATGGACTTACAGGTAGTATAAATGTGCAAGCTAGATGTAGCATTGGTATTGGAGCACAGGGGTTCTTGTGGTGAACATTTTCTAACACAATGTGTATTTTGTTAATCCTCCAGAGACCATGTCACCACCAGTCAGTTTTAATTAGATTTAGTTCCTGATTTACATCAATGAGCTCATGCATGATTGAAATGAGGCATCGTTTCTTTACAGAAAAGTTGCTCAATTATGTTTTTATGTGACTTTTCACCTCTGGGGGTACCACAAATGAAATTGTGCATTTAAATGTTGAGGTAAAGTAACAAATTTGAAAGGGTGACTAAATAAACTGAAGCTGTCTGCCTAGTTAAGTGCCAGGAAAGCAAAGAGTACAAATAAGGTTTCTTTCTTCTTTGTTTATCCCTGGTTTGGGTGATGAGTTACTCCGACAGAAAGTTCTCCTATGATGACTCAATAGATAACAGCTCTGAAATAATTGGAAAGTTGTCACATATCATTAGAGTTTAAAATTGTTACAAATAAAAGTGTCTAAGAAGGGAAAAACCTTTCACACCTTCAAGTCTGAATGTTCACTGAGCCTTTGTTGGAGTGCTGATTATTTTGATAATTTATGGTACTAGCAAAAAAGGGGGGGGGGAAAGCGTAAAATTCAAATAAATAAAATTCAGTCTCCCTCCCTCAAGCACAACAAAACACCCATTTCGAAATGACATGGATGATTGTTTAATTCTAAATCACAGCAAGTCCTACTTACAATTCTTCTTTCTTTTGTTAACAAAAAGAAAAACTATAAAACAAAAGAAAACAAATCAATAAGTGTTGTTTAATTTTAGAAGTAGGGATGTTATAGGCTGCTATTTATCATGTAAGTGTGCCAGAGATTACGTGCCATTCCTAAAATATCTTGAAGACTTACAGGAAACGAGAGAAGAAAAATGACGACTGACCCATCGTTAATCATCTGGTTAGCTTTTCATCTGCAAGCTCAGACAGATGGAAAAAAAACAGGACCGGGAATTTATTTATTGCCTCCTGTGTTTTATCATGAAATAAAATAAACTGTGTTTATAGTCCACAAAATCCATCATTTTCACAGCTGTTTCATTTAGAGAGAAAAAAAAAAGTTTAACAACTATTCTTTTGTACTTTTTTTTTTTATGAGCAGTGAAAAAGATTAACTACAAAATGAGATAATACTGTAATGCAGTCTGTAAAAGAGAGAGTGATGGAGTGTGATCGCAATAGGAGGTGTAATGGAATTGAGAAAAAGCAGAATAAAAATCTGTAAATGTATTCTCAATTACTACAAAATAAACCATGACAATACATGCAAATACAATTTAGATGTAAATTATTTCTAGAATGTTATTTCCTTGTGAAAAAGGCATAATTTTTACAAACAAATATTAGTTTTTATGATTAGAAATAAACTGTATTACTTGGCCAGTATATTTCAACAAATTAAAAGAAAACAGTTAAAGCCGACTAGCATCACTAGTGGGATACTGGTCTGGGATAGCCACAGTATGAAACTAAAATAAATATTATGATTATGCAAATTTACAATTAATTTGGACTCAATGTGGGTTTTATAATTGTTCAACATAAACAGAAAATAGTGTGATACTTGTATGTATTTCAACTATACATTTTTTGAGATTTTTTTTAATGAGTTTGGCATATTAAAACAAATATACAATTCCTATATAGTTGAGTAATATATATATATATATATATATATATATATATATATATATATATATATATATATATATATATATATATATATATATGTGTGTGTGTGTGTGTGTATGGGTTCTGTCTCAGAGTGTTAAGAACTGCTTTAAAATAGTTAATAGTTAATAGTTTAAAATAATTCTAAATGCACTGAATTGGACAGAAAGCTCTACTTGTATTTAATAGAAACTACATCACAAATGCAGACACTGTGGCAAATACAGACATATCCACACTTTCTATAAGTTCACAAGGTAAAAAAAAAGATTGTATTTCTTAAAGCCTCACCAACAACAAGAAACACAGCAAAGGCTGAGCATCATCATCCAACAATGTGCTGACTGTGGAAACTGCGACAATGTGCTGATTGCACTGTACAATCACTCAGGGGAGCGCACTCACTAATGATGGGTGAAGAAGAGAAAACAGAAGGTGACGAATACTGTGCTTAAACCGTGATTTATATAAACAAGATCAGCCATTAATCATGTCACTGCAGTGACTTATGACCTCCAAACAGAGTTTGGCACCTACAGTATGTACAGTTAAATAATATATTACTGGAACTACAGAGCCTTTTACGCCAAACATCCTAAATAATATTCTGTCAACTGAGATCTAAGCATCTGTCAAAGTATGCGTTCCAGCTGAGAGAAGACAACCAAATGACAGTATCTAAAAATAAAGCACGATTATATGTGATTAGGTCTGAACTGGAGTCTAATTGAACAAGCAAAACATAATGACACCTGACTCGGTAAAGAAGTGAAGAACACAGCAGACTAAAAGGAACAAAAAGTCTTTAATCTCTCTATTTATTCTCTATGTGGGTCATGCTGACATTTATAAAGCGATAGAAAAATATGATAAAAAACAGAAAAAGCTCAATTTTTTTCAGACTATTGTTTTTACTCAAAGCCTTCTTGTTATGTCTTTTAAAAAAAGGCTTTGAAGATTTGCCATTAGTTTTAAAAATAAGACAGCAGCAGTGTAAAGACAATCTTTGCATCTGTTTGCAAGGACATCCTGAAGCCACATTTATTACAAACGCAGATGCAAGCATCCAAATCCATAACAGTGCTAATGCAGGTGGGAATGAAGTGTCAACATAGTTTAATCACATGACAACTGAAGCGACATAAAACCAGACTGATTTATCAGTAAGCTGCGTCAACTATTGCAACAAATGAAAATTAAATAGAACCTTTTGAATGCAAAAAGTAGAGTACCCATTCACTGCCCTGATGGCAAAAGTAGATAATATGTTAATCTCATTGTCTAACAAAACAAGTCATTCACAAGTACTTCAGCCGCAGAGGAGATGGCACTTCCCACCATAAAAGTACATTTAATTAATTCTAGTTAAGCTACTGCAACAAAGAAGAGTCATTCTAAGAAAGGCAAATGTAAGTCTAGACAAACATTCAAAGAACAAATAGCTACAGAACAGAGTTCCACCGTGAACTCATCTCTTTTTGTGTTTATTTTATTTATCTATTTTAGAAAAAGTTGGAATGCTGCAACATGTTACTAGAGCAAATATTTTGTATGAGTTCTGGTTGATTTGAGCCAATCCGGACCGTATCCTCTGGCCGTTTGCTCTCTTGGGGGACCCTGTTTCCTCAGATGAGCTTAGAGAAACAGAAAAAGTAATGACTTGTACTATGCTGTGTGTAGGCCTAATAATAAAAGCTGCTTCTGTGGGAATTGGGCCATGTGTGTCAGGTTCTGCTCTCCAGAGTCGCAATACCTCTGAGATTCAGCCACCCCCCCCCCGCCCGTTTTTCTCTCTCAACTGGGGAAGGATAAATTGATGATACAGAGTGGAAGACAAATGAAATTAATCTTCCCAGTACCTGACAGGGATCTGCTTTGGATGGTGTGCGCGCACACACACACACACCTATATATATATATATATCTATATCTATATATCTATATCTATATCTATATCTATATATATATATATATATATATATATATATATATATTTATAAAACAACAATAGCATCCGGAGACTAAAAGGACTGATGAAATCACATAAAACCAACATTTTTATCAGATAAAACAGGTGACGTGGATTTGTTTTGTTAGCTTTACTAAAAGGCAGAGACTGTGTCTTGCAGGTCAATTAAAACCAGATACACTAAGCCAGATCTGTGTCAGAATTGCCTCAAAAGCAGGCAGCCGCTGCAGTCATCATGATAAGCTTTTTAGACTCTTATATTGATCTTTATGTCACCTAAGGGCAAAACAGCTACCTGTGTATCCAGGCCGGCAGACACACTTGAAGCCCCCAGGCATGTTGATACAGATGCCCTCATGTAGGCAAGGTGAAACTTCACACTCGTTCACATCCAGGTCACACAGCGTTCCAAAATAACCAGGAGGGCAAATGCAGTGGAACCTAAAGAGGATGGGAGAACTCTGAATGATGAAGGGATGAGGTAAAATCCTACCAACGCGTCAGAAAGTAAACGGATAGTTTTATGGTGGGTTCTTACACATTTTAGAATTATTTTAATTATTCATCTCAGTAAATAAATACACAGCCTTGAAGAAAGCAGTTAAAAGTGGGATTTGTGTGCCTTTAAGAGAACAAAAGCAAAAGATTTCCTGAATTGTCAAGCTGATCCTTTAAAAAAAAAAGAAAATAGAAAATGAAAAATAACAATGCTTAAGCAATTTTTCTAGTGTGTAACTTAATTTAAATTTCGCTTGATGGCTTATGACTATAGAGAGGAGCTCAATCTGTCCAATGATATGGTTTATTCAATCCGCGTCCCTCTCTGGATCTAATTTCACCGAACCACACATCTCAGAGGAGACAGTTATTGTGTTTGAAAAAGAAGTAATAAGAAATCATCCAATTAGACACCTCCATACTAAAAGCTAAAGCATAATGTTTGATTAGATACATTTATCAGTAAAGCAGTTATATCTAACAAATTTTCTTAAATATGCTAAAGACATCAGAAGTGCTTTTAGTGGAGGATGTTAAAGGCTGGACTGGTCCCAGCGCTGCTTAAACAACTCACACTGTCTTTGCTGCCCTCCATCACAATTAGTCTGGAATGATCATAAGAAGCTGGATATGGAAACACTGAAATGGGCTGAAAGGGTTTCACAGAGGATGAGTCAGCAGAGCAATACCGACCGATTTGCTTTGCTTGTTGGTTCAGGGAGATGAAGATGGACACAGAGATCCAGGTAAGGTGGTTTTGCAACGCACCTGGTATGAACTCCCTGGACTGTGGAGCCAGGGGAGGGCTCTGATCAGGGCCAGGTCACGAGGGAACAAAGTCATGATGGGAGACAAACTGGAAACAAACCATTTAGGACTCAAATTGGCCCTGGGACTTCACTATCCATCTGTCTGACTAAGCCAGGAAGCCCCGTGGCTCCCATTAAGCACAGCGGTGAAAAGCACCGGTGGAGTAGAGCCCAATCTAGATACATGATGTGTTCCTGCTGAATTCGCTTGCCGTCTTTAAAAGGGAATCTTATGTGTGTCAAGGATGAAGACGGGCTTGTTATATAAGGCGAAAGACTTTAAAGAGCAGCACCACAACCTCGTGTGTTTTCTTTGGAGAATGGTTTTGTTTGTTTGCCTCTCTAAACACACTCATGAAATTAATTGGGCCTGGCCTTTACTGATATGTGCGATTTTTAAATCCACGCTATGAAAAATAGATGAGGTGCAGAGTCGAAACAAAAAAGGAATAAGCCAAAAAAAAAATTAAGACTATAAATCATATTCATGCTTACTTGTTCACAAGGTCTTGACAGATGGCTGCATTGCTGCAAGGGCTAGAGGAGCACTCATTGACGTCTTGCTCACAGTGAAGGCCAGAAAAGCCCATCTTACAATCACACCTGCAAGAGAAAAATCATTTATATTGACAATTTTCCTCAGATAGAAAATAGGGGATTTATGTTTCCTGCAGGTGCACACACAGAAAGAAAAATCTATAGGAACTGACTGATATTAAATACATATCATATTAAGCCTGTTTATCTTCATGGTATCGAAAAATATGAGCTACTATCGATTTAAAAAGAAACAAAACATGAAAATAATTAGGCTCAAAACAATTTGACCTGATTTAAAAAAGGAAACAAAAGTTTATCTCAGAGTAATCTACATAAAAAATAAGTGTATGTTTCCTTAAACACATACACACAGACTGCTTCCAACATTGTACATTTACTCAAGTTTATGGCTTATAATGAAAAATCCTGACCTTTCTTCTCTGCTGAGAAATGAACTGCTGGTTGTAACACTTTTTACCTGTAACTATTGACCTGGTCCACACAGTCGGCCTGGTTTTGGCATGGATTCGAACCACACTCATTGATGTCAATTTCACACCAACTTCCTTCAAATCCTGAAAGATAGATGAGATGGTCATGGATCAGCAAACCCCACTACATCCTGAAAACGTCAGGGCCGATGATAACAAAGGCCCCAGTGAATGCCATTTTAATGGAACTAGTAGCCCCTGTAGCATATCTCATCTTCCAGCTCTCAGCACTCACTGTTTCCCCTTTGAGAGTGTGTAAGTCTAATAATACTTTAGTGCCACAGACAGATTGGTCTGAGGGTTAGTGGTTTGGGGTTTGGGAGGTGTGTGTCTTTGTCGTGGCTGTGCCTTTGTGTATGTATGTGAGAGAGGGGAAGTCTGTGAGTAGGGGGACATCTTGTTAAGTTAGGGTAAGAGGGAGAGGCTAAGCCCAAGAGCTCTTTTGCCCTCGTTCATTAGGGGGTTGAGGTTCAAGACGGCTAAGCAGATCAGCATGGATGTTTTGCTCTACATGTGAAGGCAGCCTGGGAGCCTGTGCTGCTCAGCCTGTCGGAGGTATTCCTCTGGAGCTTTGCCTCGGTCCGGACCACTGGTTGCTTTTCTGCTTAGTTTCAGCATCTCTAATAGCCAGGGCTGGTTTTAATTTAGCATTTGAATAATACCATAAATACATGAACTCAAATGCTCAACTGCGTAGCAGCATGTTGGATACAAAGAGCATGTTGGATACAAAGACTTGTGATTCATGAGGAAATAAGAAAAATATTTGAATAAATTAGAGTAATTTTACATCAGCTGGAAGGTTTGGAAAAAAAAAAAAAAACTTGACAGGACAAGAAGTTGAAATGAAGCATTGTAATATCTCATCGTGCATTACAAATAAAGTCTGTTGTTTTACTAAAAGATTAGCAAGAATTCGAAGACAGTCATGCAGAAAGAGGATTAAGGCAGAAAGTGCAGAATAGTTATCCAAATTATGGAAAAAAAGCTACAGCTTAGGAGAAATTAGTCGAATTCATGTTTCAACTGTGATTTTGTTTTTGTAACAAAAATACATGTCGCGACAGTTGAGCACTTCACAATTCCCAGCCATAAAATAAACTTTCCCGAGTATGTCAGCGAACCGGTGTGACAGATTAATTCAGGTTCTGCGAAAATGTGTGAGTTTTTCAGCAATTTACAACACTTCTTTGGACATAACTCAATTTTGCTTTAATCACTATGAACTCCCAGAATAATCCTCTCTGAAACAAGGTTTTCACAACTTTTAACTGACAATGTTAACGGACCATAAAGAGGAATAAGCAGTCATTAAATCATATTGACCAGAGAACTAGCAGAGGTTTAATTTCTTTTAAGTAAATTAGACAGAAAAAATAGTAAAATAAAATAATATTAATAATAAACATTTCAATTTTTGATCATTTAAAACTATTCCTGCATCTCTATAAAAAAAAGTATTTTCATTTTCGATAATGCAAAGCAAGAAAAAAAAGGAAGTTATCAACACATACATACAGAGTGACACTGCTCTGTGTAGCTTTAGTTGTAAAAATGAGAGGGAATCTACAAGATTACACAGAACACTGAGCATCTGGTGAATTATGGGACAACACAATTTTCCCAAGCTGGTCTGTCAGTCAAAGCCCCGGTAGAGCACCTTAGGGACTGTTTCAAGTGTCAATGCAATGTAATGCATCTTCTGCCACTAAACAGTGACTGGAGGCTTCTCTTTGACAGAGTACAGAAAGGGAAACCCAAGGCACAAGCCCACAAAGTCATTCCATCATCTGGCGAGAGCTGCAGTCTGTGATCGCTGCTGCTGCCAGTAAATGTCTCAGAGGAGCAGAAATTGTGGGTAATCTCGAGTGGATACTGAACTCATTCTGATTGACATTTCAATTGAAAAATGAGGAATATCTTCGTTTTAAGAGAGTTTGGTTTGGACTGCGATGATTGTCTTCAGTCATTCAGATGTAGCAGTTTCTCAAAAACGGGGGGGCTAATCTAAAATCATATAGCCGGCTGCCTGTGCAATATAGGTTATGATCTCTGTCTGTGGTGTCATCTGTGTGCTGTCATACATCAAATGTCAGATGTCACTGGTGGTTTAGTCTGTGCAGGATTTTCAGGGTTAAATTGAAATACATCAAGA
Organism: Telmatherina bonti; assembly: GCF_933228915.1. NCBI lineage: Eukaryota > Metazoa > Chordata > Actinopteri > Atheriniformes > Telmatherinidae > Telmatherina > Telmatherina bonti. Next base: position 23,981,588 of record NC_136629.1, on the reverse strand, counting down.
CAGAAAGTTTTGTGTCATAGTTCCGGCTATATGAGTTACTGATCTTAATCATTTTCTTAACATATTTATTTTTTACTTTTTAAACACACAATAGTAATAAAATAAATTAAAACAAGTATGATTTTTTTTTTGGTAAAACATTACCAGAAAATTCAACATTTGGCTGTCTAACTTAATTTGTCGATGAGTGTAGCAGGCTTATTGAGCAAAGTAAGATTAAAAAAATAAAAAAACAAAAAACAAAAATAAAAAATATGCGTCTTGAAATATCTTTAATACCTGTCACACAATCTAATTCTCCTGTGATGCAGAAGCACAAAATGACCAAAGAAACTGTCCTGGATAATAAATAAACTTGGTTCTATAGGTCTCAGTTCTAAAAGACTAAAAATACATTAAATCACTTTTAAATTCAGTGAATTAAAAACACATGAATAGACAGATGAGCCAAATATGAAATTATTCATCAGAGCTGTGTTTTTAACAAGCAAGCATCGCAGCAGGCTTGTGAGTCCTTCTCATGCAAAGACCACAAAAAAAAAAAAAAAACTGGGTTACTTGAATAAATGGGTTAAGAATAGAAATCTCTTTGCATGTAAACAGCAGCCAGTGAAGCCTATTTACCACACGGCTCCGCACCTGGACCACCTCTTCAGCTCCACGTCGGAAGGCACAAAATGATTAAACACAAAGTTTATTTAAAATGTGTTTACTGTACAGCTGTTACTGACCCCAGACTATTTTTATACATTATGTATAAATGAAGCCCTCAAGTTGTTTGTTACTAAAGGTTCAGCCGACTAACCAAAATAGCTTTTATCAGTTTACTTTTTGTTTGTTTGTTTTAAATAGCATCCCCGTTTGTGTTTACATGTGGCTATCTTATTGGTTTAACCTGACAAAGTGCTTGTTTGAGTTTGTTGACCTTTTTCCAGCTCGTGCTATTCTTTTTCTAAACTGTAAGAAAAAGCCTTTCCAGCCACATGCAGACTGCTACTGAAGCTGGAAACTGCAAACCATAATATCAATATTCATTTTGTGAGGCAAAAAAAAAAAAAAAAAAAACGTCTGCTGCCTCTGAGTTGAAGCATGATCATCCCTTCTTGTCTGTTTGTTGTTGTAAAGCCAGAACTCTAATAAATGTTGGAGAGAGCAAGAAGTGAAAGGAAAGAGCCATGTGAAACAGCCCGGGCGCAGGTGTCTCGTCTCTGGGGTCTGCACCAAAGACACACACTTGCATTAAATGACCTACCATAATGGTACACGAGATCGCTTCTATTGTGGGTCCCCCCCCCCCCCTCAGATTTTTATTCTTTTTTTTTTTTTAATTAATGAATGAATAAATAGTTTGCTCCAAATCTAAGGTTCATCTGAGATGAAAGTTTCATGCTGCTGAAGAATATTTGATCTTATAGCATTTTTTGATAAAAAATAATGCTTTGTTCTTAAAAGTTTCGGATTTTTGAACATGTGTATTGCAGGCAGTTGCTTATTCTTTAAAGTGCGCTTAACTCGCCACTAAGAAGGCATTTATGAAAATGTGAGTCATTGCGATGCCATTAGGGTCTCATACATACCATGCTCTTAAGAAGAGTCACATTTAACAAGAGCCCTCCCATGCATGGCCTCCTCACATTGCTACTGTTTGCACAAACAAAGGGTATAAACACATCTTGAAGGAAACATCTGTACAATCCGTGCCTGCAAAGGAAAACACAGCCTTCTGATGCAGGAAGGGGTATGTAGATTAAAAAATAAGAGAAAGAAATGTAGATTGTGGGGGCAAAAAGATGAAGCATGTTTAGTTTCCTTATATGGCAATGTTGCTGTAAGTGTTTCTTTTGTTGCTTCTTTTATGCCTGCATTTAGAATGCTCAAGAGCCAAATCCGAGACCTTTTATACAGATAGCTGAGATGCTGAAGTGCCTGGAAATAAGACACTGTAGAGTCCAACAAAGGCACACACATTTGCGATACAAAGACAAACATTCACCAACAATCCAGACATGCCCCGCAGCAAATTGCAGATTTGGTGTAAAGCATTTTCGCCCTTTCACAAAGTAAAAGAAGAAAAACCTCAGCTAAAAAAAAAAACCCAAAAAAAGCATTTAAAGTAGTTGTGAATGCAGCTTTCTGTAGGAGAGAATAACGTCCGTCACCATTCAGATGCACCAAAGATCCCAATAACTCCCAACACACTTAAGAAAAAAAAAAAAAAAAAACTGAATAATTGTAGCTGTGCATTTGCAAAAAATATTTAATGAATTAGTTATTTTCAGTGAGCATATCTGTATGTTCACGTTTTACATAGGATGATTCTGAGATGTAAATATTGACTACACTTAAAGTTGTTCTTTCCACTGGGAAAAAAGAATGAGAAAAATACTGCAAACATTCAAGGTTATTTACAAATACTTTGCATTTTAAGTAATTCACAGCATCTGATCTCTTTCTGTTAGTCCCATGATAGGTACTGATAAGAGCAGATACACAACGCAGATAGCACCAGTCTTACAGCAGTTATAAGAAACACTTTGAGATTATATTATAAACACCTTTCAGTTTTAGTAGCACTGTTGCTATTTTTCAAATCAAACTCAAGACTAACCTTTGTGGCCTTTTTGTTAAATCAATTTCTTCTTCTTTTTGCATTTACATGAATTTATATTGATGTGGCATCAGTGAGCAGACCAGAGTTTTTCACTGCACTGACATTTGAACAGTGTTTTCCTCATTTGAAAGTGTGTTTAGACAAATGGCATTTGTCATTTAGCGTTCTGTACCGCCAAATAACAAAATGTTCTACTTTTGTTCTCTATAGTCATTTGGAAGACTTCTTTCTGAGGCCACAGTGCTAACTACTACGCCACTGTACTATAATTGAGAAAAGAGAAAAAAGAAAAAAAAGAAAAAAAACACTCTCCCCTCACCCACCCTTCCCATATTCTCTGGCTATTCATCTCAATCTCAGGTGCTCTACCAGTTCTGGGAACTTGAGGGTCCTACGCCATATCTTAGCTGTTCCTAGGACTGTGCTCTTCTGTATGGAAATGTCTGATGTTTCTCCAGGTATCTGTTCGAGCCACTTCTCCAGTAAGGGGGACACAGTCACCTAGGGAGGTGTCTCCAGTCCGTTTTCTGCAAATATGTTCCTGTACACTATCGGCTACTTGGTTATGTTGTTCCATGTATTCATTGCCTGCCAGTATTTTGCACCCTGCTGTGAGGTGCTGGATTCTTTCAGGGGTTTCCTTGTACAGTCTGCACCTGGAGTCCTGCCTGGTGTGGTAGATGTGAGCCTCGATGGTCCTGGTACTCAAGGCTTGGTCCTGTGCTGCCATGATTAGTGCCTCTGTTCTTCAGCCCTCTCTAATTATATTCTTTGTGTACACACACACACACACATATATATATATACACACACATATATATATATATATATATATATATATATATACACACATTATATATATATATATATATATATATATATATATACACACATTATATATATATATATATATATATATATATATATACACACATTATATATATATATATATATATATATATATATATATATATATATACACACATTATATATATATACACACATTATATATATATATATATATATATATATATATATATATATATATATATATATATATATATATATAATGTGTGTGTATATATATATATATATATATGTGTATATATGTGTATACAAATATATATATATATATATATATATATATATATATATATATATATATATATATATATATATATATATATATATACATATATATATATATATATATATATACACAAACACACACACATATATATACATATTTAAAAGTAAATCTTATTTAAATGGGATTTTATGTTTTTTCTTTATTATTAATGTTTATCATTCATAAGTTCATTGTATTTCTTCAGTTTTTTATCATTCATTCATTCATTATCCTAACCGCTTAATCTGATGAAAGGTCGTTGGGAAGCTGGAGCCTATCCCAGCAGTCCCTCGGCAAAAGGCAGGGTACACCCTGGACCCATTCCATCGCAGGGCCAGACAGAGAAAAACAACCACTCACACTCACACTCACTCCTATAGGCAATTTAGAGTAACCAATCAACCTAACATAAATGTCTTTGGACGGTGGGAGGAAGCCGGAGTACACAGAGAGAACCCACGCATACACGGGGAGAACATGCAATACAGAATATACAGAATCCAAATCATTTATGTGTCAGCGCTGGGAACGGGTCATTTTGCTGGGATGTAGCCTGTGATTTTTAATGCTCATTTTTCTCAATCTTTTAAAAGGATACTGTGCTAATTTGTTTTCTTTATTAACCAAAAGACATTTACACATTAGCTTGATTTTTAGCAAACAAATTCAGACTCAGGATCTTTTTTCCGATATGTAGTTGTTTATCTGATGTTACATTTACCTATTTTTGAGACGTGCTAAAGGTTTTTTGTTATGTCTTCATTTGTTTCTGTTTTTTCTTTTTTACAAGGCTGTAAATTGGTATATTAGTGTGATGAAGAAAGGGTCCAACATGCCCGAGGAGACACTGAAGCATACAGTAATCTTCACAACTGACACTCTCTGATAGCAAATGAGCACTCTGACTACGCATGGGAGCACAGACAAAACAAAAACAACCTTCATTATAAAGTACATAAAGACACCCTGCCGCATGAGTGGATCATTGTATCATATGATTATCTGTCATGTTGCAAGCCCACACACTTGCATATTTTTCTGTATACAGTAGTGTTATATGTATTAATGCTTTTATTTGGTGTGTTACATGTATGGTATCCATTTTTTTCTGTCCCAAATTTTTTTTTCTCTGACTTTTTGGTTATTCCACCATAAACATAAAAAAGGTGTTTTTTCTTTCACCCTCAGGCAGTAAAAGTCAGATTTTCTGGCTTGGATGCAAACACTGTATGATGGTCTGTTTTGAAGTACATCCCATGTCTACATGAAGCCTGACTCCATCCAGCACCATCATGGAGTGTAACGTCGATAACCGCAATCACCCTAATATGTTAAAAGTAACATACTGTATGTTGTTGGCAATAATATATAAAGTCAGACTGACTACTCTGCTAAGAGTAGTCAGTCTGACTCAGGATCTTTTTTCCGATATGTAGTTGCTAAGAGTAGTCAGTCCTTTCAGTCATTCTAGGCTTTAATATATTCATGTGAATCTATTTATTATTGAGAATATTTGAAAAGGATAAATCCTCTAAAACACAGTAAAAAAAACAAAAACAGTTATTCAAGCTGAGGTCTAAAAGTTAAAGAAATGAGCAACCTTCTGATCTCAGCAGTGGTGTTTCACTTACATTTTGTGAACTTTAACCACAGAGGTGTGAACTCATGTTCTGAGGTTAAACACATTCAACATGTTTATGCTTATTTGTCTGTCTGTGTGGCTCCACTTCACTGCTCTCTGATTTACATGCTATGAACTCTGTTTTAAAGACTAGATACTCGTTTGTCTTCAGTGTGAATTGTCAGTTTATTTTCCTTGGAATATATTCTATTTTAGTAATTGCACTAAGAGGAAAAAATGATCATTGCTGACATTAAAAGTCACAATATATTGGTTTTGTTGCATTACGCTAAAAGGATGAGGCATACAAGACATTTTCCATTTTACCTTGTGCAAGGGTGTTATATGCAACTGCTTTAGAGGATCCCACCATCTAAGCCAGGACATTTGTGTAAAAATCTCAGTGTGGCACTTTCCTCCTCCTATAAAGTTTTTATTATTGTTATTAAACGTGTTATGAGCAAATACAAAGCAAAACAGTAAATGTGGTTTGCATAAAGTCTTTATATAAACAGAATTCATAAAAATGATAGAATAGCATGCAATAACACATAAAACACAGCAAGTTCAGTTGACTGAGGATATGTGTTATGTTCTTTTTTACTATGCAGTAACAAGGAAAAGGGTCAGAGACATCCGCATGTATCTGCCAGGGCATCTGCCTTCAAAATTGCAGCACATCTGCTGTAAGTCATCTTGTCCACTTTCTCTATAGATGAGAAAATGAATGCAACAAAGACAGATTTTTTTCAGCACATCTTTGGCAGTAGACATCTTTTTCAATTTCATATTAGGTGTGTGTCAGTTGTGTTGCTGGCATTGCTCCACAGCAGCTCATTAACCAACTGTTTGGTAGGACGCAATCGCAATCTTGTGGAAGGTGAAGGCTAGTGTAGCATGCCATGCAAATAAAGGGGTTTGCTCTCCATCTGGCCAGAAGCACCTTTGGGATTATTTTGAGCTATGGAGACC
>NC_136629.1:23927755-23970255 GCF_933228915.1 Telmatherina bonti | reverse complement strand
TCAAGTTAACCTTAATAACATTTAGTGTGTGGTGTCCATCTTTAGAGTGTGTGACGAGATTTGCCTATGGCATTAAATCTGGCAGACATGTAGACAAATTCTAATATAATTACGCCTGGGAATAATATAAGACCTATACAATTTCCTTGACAAATAACCTACACTGAATGGTAAACAAGTCATGCCAGAGGTTGTATAACAGCTCTGTGATTGTTGAGTTGTAGCTATGTAGGATGGATTTATGGTGAATAATAATGGAGAGTAGTGAGTCACAGTCGCTTGTGTGAAGTGAAAACGACCAAGCCCACGCACAGCTCTTGGTGTAATGTATGCAGCCAGCTCCTAATTTCCCATTCCTCTCCAAGGAAGCTTTCTGAAACTAACCCAGCTGCTCTATTTATATCTGGCAACATCTTTTCATCTCTGTGCTGATAGAGCCATTAGGTGCAGCACAACCCCATAGCATCTTAACCTGTGCAATGAGAAGTCTTAAAAATACTATTATTTGTTATTCCTATGCTATCGAGCCCTCACAGACAATAGGCCCAACAAGTCATTTTTACTAAGGAACTGGCCATTATCATTGTGCCATGACTTGTATGTTTCTAGTTTATCTCATAATGATAGGGGCCGTGCTCATGCAGCAACATGAAGTGGCCCTTTCATTTGTTTAATCTGAGGAGATGTATAGGATCAAGCCACTTATGAATGTCTGTGGTGGAATAGGAATGAGCTCATACGCGCTGTAACCTAATTATCTCAAATATGTTATTCAGATTATGTTGGATCATTCTTTATTATCATTAATGTCCTGAGACAGTTTTCTCCCTTTTCATATGTTTGTAAATGGTGTCATAATTTTGTAGCATGCCATTATCTGTTGCTCAACTGAGATGTGAGCAATGACACCCATCCTTTAATGTTTTTAATGCTTAGTTACACCATCTGTAATGCGTTGAATGTTTTATGTAAAGAAATTGTCTTGTACATGAAAGGTGATATACAAATTAACTTGCCTTGTTTATTGTACTACATATTTATCGATGAAATATAAAAAGCTTAGGTGTGGTCATTTAAAACATACAATTACTTTTTCTTTAAGAAGGGTTCTTAGCTGTGTGTAATTTGTTTGTGCCCTTTTGATAATCTCTTTTCACCGTACAACCATGTAATCTATCATCATCAGTATGACAGATAAAAAATAACCGCAGCCTCATACTTCTGTGTAGAATCTACAACATGTCTGCAGCAAAATTTGTACCTCTTAATACAATAGAGTTCAAAAAGTAGAGCCCGAACAGAAGCTGTAAATATAAATGCAATTTTAATTTATATCATGTAAATAATTTATGAGCCTTTCAAAACATTGGTGGTTTGACTCAATCCTTTCATTCCCATCCACATTCTGAAGTGTCCTTGTAGAAGACACTGAGCACCACATAATCACAGATATTCTCATCTGTGTGTGATTAAAGAGAAAAAAATATAATAAGATTGGCATGAGAGCTTGTATGAATGGTTAAATGGGCGACACAGTGCAAAGTGCTCTGGTGAATACTGACAGGGTTATATGGTGCTAGATAAGTGCAGATCGTTTAATAGAAACCAAACTAAGGCACATGAGTGTTCTGTGCCTTTTGTAAACATTTATCCCTCTGCTAATTCTGATGATAAAACACAGTACTGAATGGTAACACGGGCCACCCTTTATGTCAGTGTTTGCTTTTATCAAATCATAGTGAATGTCAGGAGCCATGATTAAAGACACTTTTATAATTTACCATGGTGATGGGAGCTAATGGGTTTGCCCTGGTTTGACTTGTTTGGAAAATTGTTAATGGTTGATGTGTGAGTTAGAGAAAGAAAAACAAGCAACTCCGTGATTGGGAAAAACAAAAGAAAAGAAAGAACACCAGTTCACTGATAATCTATCATTTTTGTACAGAAGATGTATTATGTCTCAATGGTGGTCCAGATTCCTCCTAGATTTGATGACATCTCTCTTTAACATCTCTGCACAATGCCTACCAACTTTAGTACTCCTGTTAGAAAGAATAAGCAGCTGCCTTACACGCTGTGTTTTGAGCAGTATGCAGGCAATTCAGAACAGACCAGGACAATAAGGACGGAGAGGAAGGCTTGACTAGAGAAAGGCTGAAACAATGCCTTTAGATGGAAGATGACAACAAAATGCTTCAGCAATGCAAAGACTGGGAAAAATAGTGTGGTTTGTGAACATTAAAATATGTAAATCTGTTACAGAAAACCTAAAATAATATGTTTAAACTGGAAAATCAGTAAATGTCTATTAACTTATCATGTAAAGTTATTTCTCTGAACAGGAAAGAATATAAATAAATTCCATAAAGACTGACATAAAGAGGCAAAAAATATGTATATAAACGGTACATGCTTTTAGATTACACCTTTGCTATGAATAGCAAAGGCACAATCTTATAGGTAGTACTTAGCTGATTTACTAAGGACTGTAAAGAAAACAACTGTCACTTAAAAATATTTATTTTTTATTTTTTGTCTTGTCCAGCATTTAGGCAAGCAGAATGATGGTCTGGATGCTGTGTTCTGCTGAGCAAATTTTCTCTGCCAAGGGAAGCTTTATAGATATAATGATCCCCTTGACTTTCTGAATTTTTATTTTATTTCTATGTTTATTTTGTATTGTTGTTTGAATTGTAGAGTTTGTACTGCTGGACCAGAGAGGACAGACAAAAGACAGAAAGAGAAAGGAGAAGAAACACCTAATAAGAAAAGGGAAAGAGATAAAGGGAGAGAAAACAGAGAGAAAAAAACAACAACTAAAAAATAACCCAAAAACAAAAAGAAAGAAAACAACCTACAGATGTATACATACACACATACAGGCACACACATACATATACACACACATACACACGCATACATACACATACATATACACACACGTATACACACATAATATATATATATATACACATATATATACATATGTACACATATACATATACACATACATACATATACACACCTCTATGCACACACATACACACACATACATACGTACAAACATATATGCACTTGCCAGTATTAACACATATACATACACATACAAGCCAACTTTATATCATAGTAACTAAACTATGAATCTAAAAAGTTAAATATAAATGAGAAACAAACAGAAATGAGAAAACTAGCTGCTGTTAGTGAATAAACCTGCAGACGACTCGGTGACTGTGTCACATGCAGAACATGCAGAGTGGAACGTGTTCCGGAAAAGGTGATCATGCCAGTGTGACCCCTCCCACACAAAGGCAAGAGGCACGCCAGGAGTACCCCCGAGACCAGGGCCATCAGCAGCCATCCCCAGGCGCAGACCCCAACCGCCCCACCCCGGAGCCAGCCATGCACCGACCCAGGAGGCGGCAGAGGGGGGTCCCAGCCAGAGTCCCCTGCAGTCAGGGGGAACAGGCCCCAGCAGGCCCGGACCAGCGAGGACCGGCCCCGCCAGGCACCGGCCACCCAGGGCAGACAGAGCGCGGGCCCCCACGGCCCCAAGAGCCCAGAAGCAACCCCCCACCCCCGCAGGCAGAGGGCCCAGCCCACACCGACGGAGGGCCGGGATCCCCTGACCGCCACCGAGCGGCAGCCAGGCCGCACCCCAGCGCACCAGCAGCGCTCCCCGAGCACCAAGACCCTCCACGCACCCACGCACACACACACACACACACACACACACGCACACACATGTGCACACACACACGCACACACGCACACACACGCACACACATGTGCACACACACACGCACGCACACGCACACATGCACCCACCCACCTACCCCCACCCACACGCATCCACACTTCCTCCTTAAACACACCCTATACACCCATTCTCTTACACACGCTCAAACTCACACTCTCCTACCCCCGTTCTTTATACACACACACCCCCTCACACACACATCCCTGCTCCCTCTATAATCACCCATTCTTCCATACACGCATACCCCACTCTACACACACACATACCTCCCTACACCCCTCTGTCCACATTCACACTCCTCATTGTACACCCACCCCATCACTTCCCTGTACCACCAACATAACCCCACATACGCACCCCCACCCATCTGCATACATCCCCCCTTCCTCCTATCCCAGCGGCCATCCACTTTCCTAAATTCTTTCACCCTGATCCCCCCACCCCCCCTCTACCCTAACATTCATTCACCACTTCATCCATTGGCTCATGCACGCCCTCACCTTTCTTTCCCAACGTGTCCCCTGTGAGATACCCCCGGGGGAGCAGGGGATAGGAGGGCCCCGATGAGGGCCCCACAACTACCCCCCACCCCCGTCAATGCCCCCCCACCACTCCACACATGCAGCCGATCCAGCACCACCCAGGGCCAGCAGCAGTCTCACCCCCGCCAGGCCAGCCCAGACCCAGGCCCCCTGAACAGCACCACTCCCCCGCCCAAACTCCTCCGGCACAGCCCCAGAAATAGGGGCGTGGCAGGACCCCATTGTCACCCCCTCCCTCCCAGCTTATGAATGATTGTGAAGTGTTTTGTTTGCAATTAAAATTGGGAAGAAGTAACCACATCATGTTGGGAGCGGGACCACCAAAGCAGCCCCGCCCACTGCACACTGCATGGCCCGCCCCCCAAAATATGTCCATGTGTTGTCAGTGTGTGTTTTTTGTGTTATGTTGACTAAGTGTAATTAATTAATTAAAAATATTTCTTAAGGTTTGAATGAATGAAATGGAGCAAAGCAAGAAGAGTGGGGATGCAGGTCTTACGTGCGATTGAGATAAGGAAGCAGCATCCACATGAAATTTTGGTATTAATCACATTGTTGTGCATGAAATTCAATATTCCTTCAAAAATTCTGCTACTTGAAGAAAATGCAGTAATTTTAGGCTCCTAAAGAGACTAAACAAACAATGTTTCACAGCCATTTTTCTCTTTACGCAGTAACAGTTAAAATAGTTCTTATAAATCACATAATATTGTAATGAGAGCAAATATTTATCAATTATGAAATTTTCAGGATTTACTAATTAAAAGTTTAGAAGTCAGCAGAATGAATTTAAAGCCATTTGAAGGTGCTTTCTTCTAAACTTAGAACATCTAGAGAACAAATTTGATGACTCTCCAGCCATTAGGTGAACAGAGAAAGCAGAATTAGGATATCAGAGCTTCTAGACTGGGAGGTGAGATAAATCTTCACACATGCTAAATAACATCAATCCATATACATTTATTGGTACGTTGTCTAGATGTCTGCCTAAATATTCTCCAACGGTGCATTCTTTGACTGCTTAGCTAAACCTCTTGCACCTCACACTCTCTGGTACCACACATAGACATGTGTAGAAGCCACAGAAAGGCTGGAATATCAGTTAAAAGCCTATTAAAACTATTTCTATGACCACTGAATACATTTAAGACAATAAACAATTAAAAGACCAGGTAAACAAAGTAAAAAAAAATGTGCAAATAGAAAATATGGCTCCCTGTGTTCACCCGATCAGGTGTACATGGACAAATGACCCATCGACTGAAAGCACACATCTCCCATAAATTTCAGATTGGTTGGTTTTCTTTAAGACAAAAGAAGGCCAGATGCATGGTCAGAAAATATGTTTGACGTTTGCTGTCTTGCCACCAAAGCTTGCATCCATCAGCAAAATACATTTTCAAAAAATAAATAAAAAGTTTATCTTTGTGCTCTGGAGAAGTGGATCTATTTACATCTACATGAAGTTAATATAAACACATAACTGTGTTAACATGCAATAGAACAACATTAATTAACTAATGTAATGATGCATTGATAATACCATAACATGCTATAACATATATATATATATATATATATATATATATATATATATATATATATATATATATATATATATATATATATAAATATATATATACACACACACACACTTCAACTATTTTTTTTCTGGTAATGGAACAAAGAATAATGGTTATTTACAGAAATCCTGGAAGGAGGAAATACATTTTTGTATTTAATTCATTCCTGCAGGAAATTTTGCTTTTGAGATCATAATGTGATACAGGACATCCTGTATGACATGGTCAGGAGGACTGTTCAGCACACTGTGTCCTCTTGCGCACAATGGGGTAACTAATGTCTATCATTTTTATTATGCAGCTTGGTTGAACTTCATGCACTCCATACTTTTCAGGTGGACAATAAAATTAAACATTGCAAATCTTTTTGAAAAGTTGCTTCAATAATTAATTATATATAAAAAAAAATAAAATAAAATAAAAAAAAACTTAAGTAAATGGGTGAAGTAATGCTGAGAACCTGTGCTAACTTTATGGCTCAGAAGGCTGTGGCGGAGTGTTGACTCACCAGCTGGGCATCTGCAGAAAGCTGTTCCATTGGAGCGTGTCAGACAGGTGGAGTTGTGTAGGCAGGGATTGTGGAGGGGGTCACAGGGGTCGTAAGGCTGGTCACACAAGGGGCCGGTGAAAAAGGGGGGACAGGTGCAGGAGAACTCCCCAGGTAAGTCTGACTCCTGACACTGAGCTCCATTTAGACAGGGCCCAGAATCACACTCATTCATGTCCTCTGCACAGTCCACACCTGTCCACCCTGGTGAGCACAAACACCTTGCATACACCAGAGAAGAAATATGGTCTTTTAGAGGTCATTCAGGGTAAATTGAAACGAATTCTATCGACAAAAAGACTTTTTCAGAAGTTTTCTAAGGGCTCAGAATGTTGCACTCTCTGGGACAGCCAAGCTAAAAATGGAAGAAAAAAGATGTTGAAGAACTTAAACACATAGCACAATTTTAAACATACCACCACTGTGTTATTGAACTTGCACTGCTGTCCTGTATCTTTGTGTAAGGTTGTACGGGAAATTTGCAGGTTAATTGCACTACTGGTCAGAGCACCTTTTAATTCTGGACAGCTGAATGTAGGACACAGGAGGTTAGAGAACTGAGAGGGGATTAAATGGAAACAAATGACTGCCAGACACAGAGAGATGGGGGCAGAGAAAACATAGAAAATGTATGTTTGAACCTCAAGTACATGCTCCTAAGGTAGGCAAATGTTCCACTTGGTGGCAGTGACTACCACAGTACTACCAAGCACCCCACTCCACCTTACATTCTTTCCCATACCTCAACTTTTTCCACCTGAAGCACTTTAACTGGTCCCCAGTGAGAGTGGGGCATTAGCCCGAGCAGATCCACCAGCTTTTTCCTTCAACGAGTCACAGATCCCTTGAAACACTTTCATGCTGTGAGCCATTGATTGACTCATTTGTTTTACCTGCCATCTGCAAATTCATTATCTCTGCTGCCACTGAAAGGACATGTTGCCGTTTCTGAACAGCTTCTTTTTCTGCTTTTATTAAGTGAGTCACGCACCTCGCGAGGACCGTGCCCTCAAGCCAACTCGAACACCTACTTGTAGCTGTTGAGAAGGTCTGTGCAGGTGGCATTGTTTTTGCAGGGTTGTGACAAACATTCATCAATTTCTTGTTGGCAGTACTCCCCCTCCCAGCCTGAGTGACACACACACTCATAACTCTGCAACACAATGAAGGAAACACTATTAGATTAACACTGGAGTTCATTGACACTTTACATCTGCTTGGCATAGATTGTATTTTAGGCACAGTCGAGTGTTTATGATGCAGTCACACACCATTAATGGCACTGTATACTGTATGCAAGTGGAAGCTGTTAATCAAGTTTTAACACAGCACTCAGATGGTATTTTGCCACCGTTTTTCTTCACCTGTTTGTGCCTGGTACGCTTTGAAATGAAAAAAAAGTGCAATCTTCAAAAAAGTAAATCAATTATATATATATATATATATATATATATATATATATATATATATATATATATATATATATATATATATATATATATATATATATATATATATTTACCTTACAGAACAAAACCTCCTACTCCAAAAAAAAGAAAAAAAAAAGATTTTTCAAATGAAATCGGTTTAATCTGAAAGAGTCATGCTTGTCTTACATTTTTTGCATTACTATATGCAGATGTATTCCTCCTACCACCCACCTTCTGGACAAAACGCCAGTCTCTGTTTTTTTTTTATTTATTTATTTTTTTTATGCCATTCAAAGAATATCATGCCAGCTTTAATAAAAGCCCTCAGTATTACCACGACGTATTCTGTTTGGGAAGCCATTTTCATGGAAAGGCAAACAGTTAAAACACGTGACTGAGATTTCTCTTACTATGCCTTCAGTAAATATCTTGTCCAAAGCTGACATAAAGAAAGGTATTTACATAAAACTCCCACACAGCAACATTTTTTTTCCCAATTCAAAGCCCTATGTGGACCACTTGTTCTTTAATCATCATTTCCTTTTGCATTATAGTAACAAATTACGGCATTTTACAATGCAAAAGCTAAAATTAAACTCCTCTTGGCACACATTATGGGCGTTATTATAGACATATGGTCAAGAATTGTCCAGGAATCCTTGCCTGCCAAAACTCTGTCTGAAGGTCTGGATCACTTCCATTTGAATGCATGCTAATCTTTGTCTCATACACTGGAGGAGAACCGTTAAAGTTTGTCTCATATAATTTGTACACTATAGGTCCTTATGGTGGCGGTGGCAGTGGTGGTGGGGGGCGTCATCTCATGATAAATTAGACACCTCCAGGAGACTCCAATTCTTTACCCCCTGGCAAAAGAACATAATCTCATTTTTGCTGCTAAGTCACCTTCAGGGACCGCCTTTCTCCAAAATAAGCTAAAGCTCTGTGGGAAACAGTGTTCAGTAAGACAAATAGTGGCACTGTAAACAAATGTGTTAAGAGCTTTCCAAAAACTTTTCCTATTTGAATAATGAGCTGTAAAAAAAAATAGCTAAGAAACAGGAAAAAATGGTTAAAGTTTCATTATATTCTGCATCTCACATCCCATTTCCTTTTCACAAAATGCCCCCTTGTCTTTGGAGATTTTACCTAATCTCAGAAAACGAAGACATCCGTGCTGCAATGATAGTGAAACCTTGCTACGCTGTTCCTTTCAAACTACTCTGACTGCACATAGAAGCATTTGTCCTTAGTTATCTAAATATACTGCAGTAGCTCCAGCCCGAGAGTCCTGATAATCAGAAAAAAAAGCTTCTGATTACCAATGAAAGCCTTAATGAACACTGTGTAGTATCCATAGCAGCAAACATTGAAGTGCAAAGAAAACACGCTGGCTTTGAAATATGAGTAGATAGCTTGGATGATTTTTGACAAAGGATGACCCATCTGATAATGAGTAGCGGCAACAGAGGTCATTGCCTTAAGCTGATAGCCTGAAGCACACTTTAGACTGCTTTTCAAATCTCCACAAATATAAGAAACTGATTAAAAGATAAACTCATCTTTAACTTTTGTAAGAAATTTATTTGGACATTTTTGTCTTAGTCGTTTCCAATGTTACATCACAAGCTGCAATTCTAAAGTTTCACATCAAAGAAAGCGCGGGGGGGGACCCAATACTAGGCATGCACCATGAAGTTATCAGAGCATAAGAGAAAACAAAAACTAAGTCAAAGTCTTCATCTCTGACACATCTGTGTCACTGCTGCAATCTGTTGGCAAATAAGCAGCTGTTGCAATAAGACCCCTGGTACTCATTGCAGTTGTAAGCAGCATGCAGCTCCCAAGGCCTTTATGCAGCTGCAACAAATCAATACTATTGGCTGCAAATTCACATGAATGACTACAGAAGAATCTGACTGAATGTATTGTTATATTCCTTTTATACATGACGTTTGAACTATATGTTTGCAATTCTCTGCCTGTGTGCTGCGTGTGTCATTATGCTTTTTTCAATAAAACAGTTCAAGCAAGGCTGCCAATTAGAGAATATTGTAGATTTCATTATACTTTGACTTCATTGTTCATTTACAAAAAAAAATATCCTTGGCTAGTATTGTTAATTGCCCTTATAATAGACTTAACAGTAGAATAGCAGTACAATGAAAAAACTTACCCTGTGGCTATACAGAACAAATGACATATGCAGACTGTTTGCAGTGGCTGTTCCAACAATGTGCTTCCAATCTAATATGTGAAACTGGACACATCACATCTGATAGCAGTGCATAAGTGGTGGATTTGTGTCTGAGATTCAGCATGGCAGTTTTTTAGCCCATATCAGCAGGAGATCTTATTACTATATCCTGTCAATGTTAATTTATCCATTTTACTTACGTTTCATTACAAGTAACAAAACAAACTGAAACAAAAGCTTACTTATACAGTCTGGAAACACAAATGCACTGCAGGTACAGCCAGTACATAGATGCACTGGAAATCACAAATGTCTCAATCTGCAAATGTGTTCACTTTATGCCTAAGAAGTACTGACATAAGCCATGTTTCCATCAACACACGTATAGACTGGTAAAGTGAAATGCAAATCAATTCTGGCACATGAAGCATTTTACTGAAATAAACAATCACGTGAGCAATCAGCCATTTCTGCTGGAAAGCATAAACACAGTGAATGTCACTTGGGTGAAAAGAATAAGCAGATTACATGGGGTGGAAAAGAATTCCTGTCTTTTAATTATTCTCACACATATAACCAGGTCACTTGTTGGGTTTGAGTCCCTTTCCTCAAAGTTTTCTTTCCATTCATTCATTCATTTTCTTTCCAGTTATTGGGATATAGCCAATTGTTTAACAGTGTTAACCACTTGATGATGACAGTTTATTATAAGGTAAAGGAAACAATCGTCAAGTAAAAATAAACAAAAAAAAGCATTTGAAAGATTATAACTCACATTATAAGGGATGTAAACGCAGCTACAGACTTAAAATGTATTACACTGACACGGGTGTTTTAGTTTTATTAGGTACATGTTATTAAAATGTATTTAAAATGCTTAAGTTGCAAGTATGTTTGGACAAACCTAATTTCTTAAGGACTTTTTTGGACATCTTACATTAAAATATGTTAATTAATTTCATTAATAATATGCACACTGCAAACAGCTGTATTTTGTTTCCAAGTATAATTTGCTACAACCTTATGGTCATTATACGGAGGCTCGATACACAAGGCATAAATTGCATCCTTTAATTGGCATCATTTGTTTATTAGGAGGTATAATATTGAGGTGCATATATTATACATTTCCTGTCGCCAACTTGTTGCTCCAAAACGTTGCACATCTACACATCTTACTTCCCCTACCCAACCAACATGTCTGACAAATCTGGAAGCAGCATCTGTAGCTAATCAGCGTCAACCTGCAGTTCAACAGAAATGTCATGAAAACATGCACCGAACCTTCATAACAGTCATTATCAAAGGAAATATGTGACAGTTCTAGTTGTTTAATATTTTACCAAGTGTAAACATATGGGATATTTTGTGAGGGACTGGCGAGCTGTCCAGGGTGTACCCTGCCTTTCGCCCAAAGCCAGCTGGGATAGGCTCCAGCTTCCCCGCGACCCTGAATTGGATTAAGCGGTTCAGAAAATGAATGAATGAATATTTTGTGAGACATTAAATTAGCCAATATATGACTTTACTATATTGTAAAAAAAACACAAAAAACCAAAAAAAACCATTTGCTTACCTGGTGGAGGTCCTTACACACAGAGTTCGAACTGCACAAACTGTTTATGCAGTCATCAATGTCTTCTTCACATCTTGGTCCAGCATAACCAGGATTGCAAAGACAGTAAAATCCATCTACAACTGGAATAAAATCACAAGGACAATTGCAGCAACTTGCATCATAAATGACTTCTTTCTTCTGTCAGTGGATCTTATGTCGCTACACAGGTAAGAACTGATTATGAGCATAAAGAACAATCACCCCTATAGCTCCATTTTTTAATGGATGTGACTTTTAAATAAATGCCTTCTGCTATATCTGTAAAGGGCGTGTTACCATATCTACAGTATGTGGCACATCTTATCCTTGTGCATTAGCCTTGTAGAGTTTGATGCTCTAACCATCTTTAAATGAACCTCTGTGCAGCAGCCATTCAGTCCTCCTTTCTGCCACTACTTTCCTCGTCTCCCTTGTGAATTTATCCCATTCTTTCTCAATGGAAGCCTGAAAGCCTTACCATTTGTAACCGCACTCTTAACACACTTGCAGCTTAGAGACTGAAGGGAAAAGTAGTGCAGCAGAGACAACAGAAGAGGGAGAAAATCAATGCTTCAAATGTTACAAATGTGCTACTTTCCTGCATCAGAAGTTAGAATCTCCTGTGTCTAATAATCCATTCCTTACTCACTTTAATTATTAATGATGTTAAAGAGGGATGCATCATTCTGTTTCTCCTGCACAACAGTGGTACAGGCAGCCAGTGACAGAGGTAATTGCAGTTCTTACAGGAGTGAATTTATTACTTCCCCAGTCTGGGTCCCAGGATTCTTCATTATCCCAAAGATTTACCACGTAATCTATGCTGTCACTCTGTCTTTTTGTGTGTAGATGCTATTACTCTCATTAAATGCTTTAAGTCCTGGGTGGCAGCAGCATTACTCATCTCAGCCACTGTGGCTATGCAGTGCTGTCCCTGGTGGCTGGCTGGTTGCTGCTGAGCACTGGCCAAAAGGTCCTGGAGGGTTGGCTCACTAACCTACGGTGACCTGGCTGCACTCTGGATTGGTCAACACAGCTGGCAGGGGTCTACTGTAGCCCTGTGAGGGTCAGATAGTGATCCACTTAAATGATAATCCACTGGCATCACTGTTTTACCAGCATGAGCCATGTGAAACACTGGCAGGATTTCAGAGTGCAACGAAGGGTGGGAGGCACAAATACTCTGCTATGGTGATAGATTGTGCTTTCTGCTACACACACACAAGATAACTGTATTGCACTCTTTCCATTCAAAGCCATTGGCCAAAAAAAGGTTTTAACAGTATTTATTATTTGGAATTTGATCATTTTCAACCACCTACATTATTGTGATCCGACATTGTACATGCTACAGAAAAATTACAAATAAAAAAAAGATACACTTTTTTAATTTAATCATTCATTCTTTAAATAATTACTGAACATAGAAAATCACCAGCATACTCATTGCTGCTTTATTTGAGACTGTCAGGGGCCACACATACAAGGACACAATCTATAAGACGTGCCACAGAGAGGGGTAGGTTATTTTATGTTTTTATGGGAAGGGGTTAATGGGGTTAATGAAGCAGGAATTTGCATAAAATCAGAAAGATGAAGACCTGTTGAGGAGTTGAATAAACGAATCTACTAACATCAAACACTAAGCTTGTTGTTTTATGACATTAAAAAATTGGGCTAAATGCATGAAGGAAACCAGGCTTATGATCTTTTCCTCTTTGTGCTTTTATTTGAGCTAGGTAATTTGACAAAAACATGCCTGTTCATCTGGTCTGTGATAATAAAATAAACTACAACTTTCACACAAATAAGTTATTACATATTTAAAGACCATGTAGAGCACAAGTGTGTAAGAAAATCATCAAAGCCTAAAATACCCAACATGTTCTGCTAAAATAGGAAAAATAAAATATGTTTAAGCCAGGGCACATCCACTCCACACCAACCTTTCCATTTATAGTTATTTCAATTAAGTGCATAGAATTACAAATAACTTTTAAAAGCAGCTGTTGGGTGTTTGTGAATATTGCAGAACACCTGCAGTGGTTAGAAAACTGCTCGGCAGCTTCATGACCTTGTCAAAAGCTTATCTGACTGAACTGATCTGAACTCTTCACATAAATGAAGACTTATGTGGCCCCTGAAATCCTGACTCCAGAAGTCACAGCATACTAAAACAGAACCAGAGTACAAAGAAGTAAAAGCTTGTCATACATTTTGGTGCAGATCTTCCTCACTTTTCTTTGTGTTCAGCTCCATTGGCCTTGTTCTTTTTCTCTGCCTTGTCTGATTCTTTTCAAGTCTATCCATTTGTAACATAATGAGAATAAAGTTTACTGTTATTTCCAATTTAACTGCGTATCCCATGTTGCCTTAGATATTTACCAGCACACTCGGAATATTGTACCAAGTCAGTTTACATGTTCTATAACAGCAGGTAGTGAATCCAGAAAAAATCTCCCTCTACCGACCTCTCTGTTGCTCTCAGTGTCCTGTCCTAACTTTATTGCAGTCAGGTCAAGTACAAAATTTAAGACATGATGCCATCTGACAGGAAGTAATGATGCAATAAACTGTCAAGTGGAGAACATAAACCTCAGTAAATTACGCTGCATGATTTATCTAAATTTCCTTCTCTCAAATTCTACACACTTTAACTGCAACAACTGCAGATGCATAAAAAAACAACTTATAACTGTGCCTCATTCGTAAAAAAAAAAAAAAAAAAAAAAGATTTACAGTTTAAGTAGTGATCTTGCAGGAAAAAAAAAAAGTTGTGTGAATAAATGTGTCAGTGTATGACTGCATGTACTGTATGGGGCCTTTCCCCCCCACATTGAGAACCTGCTATTAAGAATGTTGCCAACATAAGCCGTTTCCTACCGTCATAGCAGAAGCCGTGAAAACAGGGGTTGGAGTTGCACTCATCCACATTGATTTCACAGCGGGGGCCAGTGAAGCCCCGGCGACAGTGGCAGCGGAAACCCAAGGGGAAATGGTCCTGATCCAACTCTTCCACACACACTGCATCGTTCTCGCAGGGATTACTGGCCTCACAGGGTAGGAATTCACAATTATGACCTGGAGTGAAGAAAAGAAACACACATGGAGAGGCCATCCAGCAGGAAAAAATGTCTGCAGACATGCATAATCCTCACCTACAAACAACTTTCAAAGGTTGAATTGCACTTCCTAAAACATGATACAAACATTTTTATTACCAATATAATTTAACTCACATCGTGATTCATGCAGATGAAAAACTATTGATAAAAGACCAGTTGGCTTGCAGGGAATTTCTGTACTTCCAATATATTTAGCTGAATATTGCAATTCAAATGTTATACATCTATTAATTGTACCTGTAAACAAGTTCTAGAAATACAGATAGATATTATATGCATATCATCACTGGCAAGACTTGCATGAATCACACATCAGATGCAAACTGATGCTCTGCACATGGACATGCACATGCAGAACTAAAGAAAAATGGAACATGCATGCATCATTTTACCTAAATGAAGAACACCAGTTATTGAACTACAAACATAATGGACATGTGGCCTACCTCTGGTAATCTCTGTAAATCAGACACATGAAAATAGAGAAATAAAGGACACAATCTCTATTAATTTTTCAGTCAAATCAGTGGATTACATGTTAAACTGCTGAATCCAAATGGTGAGTTACAGTCCATAGTTTCTGGGACTTCTCTGATGATTAGCCATCTCAGGCAGACACGCAGAAAAGTTTTCCTCAGTTTTTTTTTTTTGGTTTTATCTGTAGTTCCCTTTATCTTTGACAGTGCAAAGCTACAGCATCAAGAAGCGGCCACAACCACACAATAAAAAGGGTGCAACGGGGTTGTCAGGCTGGGCCTCAATTTTACACGACTTCTTACAGCCCTTTGAATTACAGCTCAAGACTTCCATTTTCATTTTCATCAGGCTCCAGATTTTTGCTCCATTTGCTGTCAGTATTTCTTTGAAGTGTCTCTTTGTAAATTACAAGTGCCTTTTTCAGGAGCCATTTCCTTATAGCCATGCTGCTGTAAAACTGATTTGTGAAGCACTGCCCTGACTGTTGTCCTTCCAGGAAAATCTCACAGCCAATGAGCTCATTACTTCTGTCAGTGCAGTCGTCAGGTTTCAACCAAGACTAGATTGGATAATAATTTTATAAAAATGATTTACTTTGTTCTTAGTGTAAACATGATAGTATTTTCTCCTCCAGTATTCTAAGTCAAAGTTTTGTAAATAATTTGGATTTATATAATTTATATGCATTCTGCAGAATAACTTATTGCATTGTTGTTATTTTACTTATTAATGTATAAGATGGCAATTATAATCAGTAACTGATAGGAAGCATCTAATCACACTAAAAACTGCATCATTCATTCATCCAATGGCGTTTTATTTCTATAGATATGCAGTCATAATACAGCAGACTGAAAGCAGCTGTATCCCCTGTCAGAGTGATAGAAGCTGCCACGTGGGAGACAGAAGCATCAACTATGACTTACACCTCTCTAATTACTCAAGTTTTCTTTATTTAACAGCAGCTAGCAAATGAAGATGTACTCATTTTGTTGTGACATGTGAAGTGGGTCCAGACAGGTGAAAATAATAGTATGTGAAGTTAATTAACTTTGCTTTTTGTCCCCCCTTCCCTCAGTACTCATTACCTTTAAATGGAGCCACACACTGGCAGAAGTAATTACCAGGCAGGTCAATGCACGTTGCTCCATTCTTGCAGGGAGCTGAAGCGCACTCATCAATGTCAAGTTCACATTTTGTACCTGACAAAAAAAGAATACAGGTTGATAAATAAGTTTTATTGGAGGGTGACTCGTGAAAGTTTGACAATTACACCGATGCATATGTCACAAAACGGTTGATAAGTTAAGAAGGGAGAGGAGTCAGAGGGGAAGCTGGGATGTTCTGTATTTGTCTATACAAAACTGCTAAATTCCCCATAAATGTAGATCAGTCATTCACCTGAGCTGAATTTCTTAGATAACTAGAATCTATCTGACATAACTGGATTCATTTTTGTGGGAACAAGCAAAATGAAAAAGTTCCTAACTGAGCACAGAAGTGCTGAATAAAGAGTTTAATTAGTTAGAGGATTTCCTGTGGTACAGAGCAAGCAAGGTGCATGCCACAGCACAAAACTCTCTCTGTCTGCCTGAAATATAATTTCTACATATTAGATAAATAAAAAAAGAAGTTCAACAAATTACCTTTAGTAATCATATTTTAAAAAAGTAGCAAAACAATTATTCCTATACCAGACTGAGCAGAGCACCATCTCTTATGTCAATAATGCCATTACTGCACTTGGCAAAGTAGAATTGCTGTTTAAACTGTATGACTTAATCTTACATCATTTTGCACAGTAACAAGCAGGCACTGAAGCTCCACGTGCACATGAAGAAATTACTCTGCAAAAGTCCATAATCTGTGCATGTATTCCACCACTCTGCTGACATTCAGCTGACTTTAACATGTTTCCTGTTGCAATGGTAAGATAGATTTTATCATTAAACATCTAATTGTCTTAATGTATCTTAATGTATAAACAAAGAACAGACAAAGGATATGACAGCAAGTGGTGAGATTATATTGTGTTCATTACTGGATTGTGGTAGAATTCCCAGCATGTTCACATGCTCATAATAGCATTCACCTTAAAGGACTGTTTAAATACAGCCTCAAAGATCTTTTCTGAAAAGCCTAAGTTGTGGTTTTATAGATTGTTTCAGGAACAAACAACACCAGTGTGAAAAAAAAAGTTACATACACTTTTAATAAAATCTTATTCCAAAAAAGTATGAAATGTAATGTTTAAAAAACATTACATTACATAAATAAATAAATAAACTTAATGTTTATTTATTTATGAAAATATTTTATTGCTATTGAAAACTGTATTATTACTCAAAGCTTAGCAAATATAATATTATCAGTTATAATTTTTGTCATTGATAACAAATGCATAGAAATGTCCATAGATTTGATTGATGTATTCACTCATTCCAAATTTAATGCCATTATGGGTTTAAATAAAAATGACACGGACAATAGGTCAGAAAAGCTGTGCAAAAAATATTAATGTAATGTAATGTTTTTAATTATTGTTAATCATAAAGATTGGTTTGACTTGGTTGATTAGGCATGTAGAGAGTGGTTCACTGCTCTGAAAATCTGTGAAAGGGAAAACTTCAACATTTATAAAAGACATTTTTCAACAAAAAGTTGCAGAGAATTTTGTGATTTTATCACCTATGGAGCACAGTGTAATTGCACTTTTCTAAAAAAAAAAAAAAATAAATAAGTGCAGAACAAACAAGGCTGAAAAGCTGGACTGAACGGCTGTGATCTTTCAGGCAGAACTGCATTATAAACAAACAAAAAGCCTCTACCATCTCTGAGGGCAACATTAAACAACACAAAGCCCTGATCCTCACGTATTACTAAAGCGCGAGTCTGTTGTAAAAACATCAGTGTGTTAAACAGGACTGCCGGCCTACAGTCCAGACCTGTCACATAGTGAAAACATCTCCAACCGAGCACCTAAAATCCTATACTGC
Source organism: Telmatherina bonti (assembly GCF_933228915.1). Classification (NCBI taxonomy): domain Eukaryota; kingdom Metazoa; phylum Chordata; class Actinopteri; order Atheriniformes; family Telmatherinidae; genus Telmatherina; species Telmatherina bonti. The sequence continues at coordinate 23,952,004 of NC_136629.1, read as the reverse complement.
ATTCAGCAGGAGTGGGGAAACATTTTGCCAACAAAAACTACAGCATCTGCTCTCTACAGTTCCCAGACACTTCCAGTGTTGTTCAAAGAAGAGGTGATGCAACACGCTGGTAAACATGCTCCAGTCACAACTTCCTTGTACGATGCTGCTGCCATCCTGTTCAAAATCTATCTGAAATTTCTGGAACTGAAGCAAATAATTCTATTTTAAAGTATATTTTTTAACTTTATCTGCAAGTCACTGATTTCTCTTCTTACATTTTACAAACAACCCGTTTGGAAAAAAGATCATTAATCTGTGGTTGACATCTGCACCATGCTTTGAGGTGTTTATATGGGTGTTTTTTTCCAGAAAGTGTTTGACTTCAATTCCTCATCATATGAAGATTGACTTCAAAAAGGCTTATATTATCTGTCACCATACAGACATACTCTTCCTCTAACTTAGGATTCAAATTAGGAGCAGTCACTTACCTGTAAATCCAGGCTTGCAGACACATTCATAGCCATTAACAAAATCAACGCATGCAGCACTGTGTATGCAGGGAGAGGACACACACTCATCAATGTTGACTTCACAGTAGGTACCTGTAATAAAGTAACATTTAAAATAAAAATGAATTTAAAACATCCAAAAAGTAAACACTGACTAAAGCTAAGTTTGTTGTTGTTCGCATGTTTCCATCAGCTTGGTGAAAAGTGTTGAGTTTGGTTTCACGCCTGTGCATGGAAAATCTGAAATTTGATGTTGGATGACGAGTCGAATTCCTTGGTTGTAGTTCATAAAGACAGTTCACATCCACATCTTCCATCCTACATGTTCCCAAAATTAAGCTGACACTGCTGATTTGTTATGAATATTCAACAACTAAGAGCCTTAAACCAAGACATGAAGTTTTAAACAGGTAAACAACTTAACGTTAATCTATAATGACTGAAAAAATGTATTAAATTGCATAAAAATAAACTTCGCTGCATATTTATCAGTATCAGAACATATTGTTGCTCAATTTTAGCTTATAAAAAATTTAAAACATATAGTCAGCATAGGTCATAAACTACAGGACATAAATAATCCTTAGTGTTTGCTGCTTGTTTTACAGTGAAAACACAGAACAGATCAGCAGCAAACTAAGTTGCAAGATGTTTCTTTTTCTTTTTTGCCTTATTACTGTCTCACACATTTTGACTCTTTGCAAGTGTTGAAGAAAGTGTGAAATGCCAGCGTGATAATGGGTCTCTGAATTACAGCAACATTCTGTGTAATTAGAGTGCACTGTTTGCGCTGCTCTTATAACACAATAAATGGCAGAGCGGGTTTTATAACCTCACCGCCTCCTATGTGAATGTGGCCTGAAAGATTGCATAAGATACATGTTGACATACTGTGACCTCTTGTTGCCTATTTTGGCTGTCAGAAAGAAAAAAAAAACATCTCTCAACAACACTATGAGACAATACAGAGACGACTGTAATTCCTTTATTAATAAATAGATTTTTCTTAGATTCTTGTAAGCAAACACCAGCTGAAAAAAAAAAATCTGTTCTGCTTACGTGCATATCCAACAATTACTTTTAATTAGAATGAACTTTTTTTTTTTAAAATACATAATTCCTAAATTAAATTTTAATGTATACTATTTGATTGTGATTGTGAAAACTGATTTGTGAAGCGCTGCCCTGACTGTTGTCCTTCCAGGAAAATCTCACAGCCAATGAGCTCATTACTTCTGTCAGTGCAGTCGTCAGGTTTCAACCAAGACTCAAAATTAAATTTTAATGTATACTATTTGCACAAAATTTGAAAGAATGATACATAAAATGCATGTCTAGAAAATACTTGTGTGTGTGGTGTTGTTATCAGGGGAGTTTTGTGTGTGTGTGTCGTTTCTTTGGTGAGATGTGAGGTTTGAATTTTTTAGGGCCATTCGACAAACACTGAATGGCAAATCAGATATCGAGGTCCGATACCAGACAACAAGAGAACTTGTAGAACAAGTCAACATGTTTACAAACAAAAGGGAAAAAATGCGTAAGGAAATGCAAATCAGCTGCAAAACAGTTGTGTCACCATTTTCCAGGATGTGTGACATGATCAGACAGATTAAGGAAGACATACCCACCTGCTGTAAAGTGATTCTTGACGTAAAATACTGCAAAGCACCTTATCGTGGCGTAAACAATAGACTCATATTAAACACTAGACATTTTCTGTTGTTCAAAGGATATATATCGTCACATCGCCCAGCCCTAATGTAGAGTGTGGTAAAGTAAATTAGATCTGCTTTTGTTTTTTGTTTTTTGTTTTAAGAAAAATGGGGAAGGTTTAATGTTGGCAAGGGCAAGCTGCTAAGATAAATAGTTAGCTGTCTTTGACTACTCAAGTTACTGGGAGTTACTTGTATCCCGATGTAACATTAATAAAAAGAGGACAGCTGGAAGCACTTGGTAAAAAGCAAAAAGATGAGCCTGGGTGGATTTTTCTGGTGAAAGTCTTGTAGTGACCCCCTGCCGATCACATAAGCCCCATTTGACTTCCAAACCTTGAAAGTTCAAAAGAAACATGTCATTAAGTGTACACATAACCCACATTTGATAACACTAAAAATCTGTCTTAAGAACGGTTTGTTATTCAAAATTTAGTTTGAAGATAGATAGAAAATTAACTTCCAGTCATTGGTATAGGTTTCTGGAATATTGTTTCCTCGTCCCACTTGTTTTAAAAAGTCGTGCTGAAGCCACATAGCAGCTCTATCAAAGAAGGCAAAGTTCTCGACTGCTTGGCGTGCAAAAGCCTCAAATATGACTGAGTAATGACTTGACCCCATTTCTCACCTGACTTAAATCCTACTGAGGATAAGTTTCCATCTCAAATTTGAGATTTATAGGGAGCGAAGCAAAAACATGTCTTTGATCTTGCTCTGTCGTTTTGCTACAGTGCTTATTTAATATGTTTAAACCTGAGAGTTGGTCAAAAATAAATCTAATAAAATACAGTTGTCTTCATGGTATTTTCAATGCAATTTATTCCTATCAGAAAGACAGATCTGATATTTTTATTACTCAAATTTAAAGTTAAAGAAAAACAAAACACCTGCATTAAAGAAGAGCACTGTATCTGTTAAACGATAAACACAATCCTGAACAACATATATTTCTCCTAATAATTGTAGACGTAAGTGTGTATTCTATCTCAGCCAAATGTAACAAAGACCTGCGCTTTTATTTAGACAAACATGACTAGATCTTATGAGACTGTTTTTTTTTTTTTTTTTGTCTTTAGTGTGATCCAACCTTAAAAACCAAATCTTGGATAGATGTAAGAATTTACATAGAAGTGCACGAGGATGAACATTTCTACGTCCAATACTTGTGAGGATAATGTTCAATTTATTTAATGTTTTTTTTTTTTTTACAAAGATTACAAAGAAACATCAGTCTTCAAAAAATACATTTCAAGAATTCAAATTTATAAATTTAATGTGCTGCATGGTGGCAATAACAGGTCCGACCTTACTGTTCAAATATGCAATCTACTTTTTTTTTTTCAAGAAATTCAACATCCCTTTTATTTCTCTGAGATTTTCTAACTCTGGTTAGGAGAATATGCTGCTCCAGGGATTTCTTTTTCTTCCTTCAGAACTTTTATTGAGTTTCCATAGTAACGGGTGAGTTATTTATCAATCGAATCAACTAATTAGGCTATCCAAAAGCAAGATAATCAGTACTCTACAAATCCCAAACAAGTTGAAAAAAGAAGTGAAGAGGATGCAGTGCACTAGCGAAGTAGAGAAAAAAACCCAGGAGATTCAAACCATTTCTTCCAACTGTTCCAATGAATAACACAAAATCATAATAAAACAGATGAGCTTGCTAAGAAAGTTTAAAAAAGAATACAGGGTATGCAGGATCCATCACAGTTTGCTTCTCCTAATGGGCCTGGGGTAGAAGATACCATCATCTACCTGCTTCAGAGAGCCCACTTTCCTCTGGAACAATCAGGCAGCATTTTGAGGGTCATGTTCTTTGTTTTCTCAAGTGGTTTCATTACAGTTCAGCTGCTTTGTTATGCGAAATGCTGCATAAGTTCCAGGGGGGAATTTCCCAACTACCTGGATTTATGACTACCTAACAAACAACACAGTTTGTATGACTGAAAGGTGATGTGTCTGAGATATTAGTCAGTAAGACTGGAGCACCACAAGGGGCTGTACTCTCATCATTTCTGTTCACACTGTGCACCTTACACTTCCAGTACATCTCTGAGTCCTGTCATTTGCAGAAATACTTTGATGACTCTGCTGTTGTGGGGTGTATTGGTGACAGACAAGAAGCTAGGTACAGAAAAATTGTCAGTCAATTTTTGAACTGGTGTGGGAACAATTACCTAATCTTGAATTCCTACAAAACTAAGGAGGTGATTGTTGGTTTTAGGAAGAGGTATACAAAACGCTGTCCACATTATGTAGGAAGAAGTGGCAGAGGAATAGAAGTACCAGCAAGACAACAGAATAGACTGGAAATGCAACACAGAGACCATCTACAAGACCAGACAGCAGACTCTACTCCCAATGGAAGATGACATCATTTAACGTCTCCACCAAAATGTTGGATACCTTATTTAAGTCTGTTGTGGAAAGCGCAATCCTGGCAGTCATCAGAGGGATATGGCAAGAGACTGGACAAACTAATTAGGAAGGCTGGTTCAACCGCTGGAGCAGATTGTCCAGCAAAGAATTCTGCACAAGCTGCTGAAGATAACTGATGCTTCCTCACATCCTCGACACAACACAGTGAAGTAACACGGGCTCAGTGTTAAGTCATGAATATATGGCAGCTGTATATGGATGTTTGCAAATAATTTCAGAGTTTATATTTGTAGATCAGGTTTTGTTATCCTGCAAAACAAATCTGCCCCCAAAAATAAAGTTTCTAAATGTGCAGAAAAGGATTTGCATAGATGTAAAAAAGTTTTCTGTTTGTGGAAAAAATTGAAGTTCTTTTGCAAAGATCTTTTCTAAAGATGCAGAAAACAAAACTGCGTTTGGGACTCTAAAGGTCCAGATGCAAATTTTCTCATTTTCCTGATACCTCTATCTGATTGGTTGATGACTAATCAAAGCCACCAATCAGAGAGCAGATGGCTTCTTCTTCTTCTGCGCCGTTGTTGCTCTTAAAGGACAGTAAATACGTTTTAAATACAGGTTCCGATTGTGTCTCAAGGTAAATATGATAAACAGAGTCCGACAAGAGATGCTGCAGACTCTCCCTCTCTTTTTGTAAATCACCACTTTTGTGTCCATCAGTCAGTCATTTGTGGTCGCTTAGCTTGTTTTTCGCCAGCTGGCCTCACAGCACAGTTACGGTAGTCTGATTCCAGGGTAGCTGCTGCGTCAGAAGCTCGCATCCAGCTCTGACCCTGACAGCAGCTCTTCAGGGCCAGAGGCTGAAGATTATCCTGCAGGGGAGAGCGAGAGGTGGCTGTCGAAAAACAGAATCATCTACTCTGCACTGACTGGTACATCCCAGTTCCTCTCTGGCGGGGGTCGGGGGGCCAAGAGCTTGTTTTTGTAGGAGCTGGGAAGAGCAGTGGTGAGCCTCCTAATGCAGCAGTGGTTACTCCAGAATCTAAGCACTGTTGAGACAGTAACTGATAGGCCAGCTATTTTGACTGAATCATCTTGTTTGGTCTCATTATTTTATGAACTTCCTCACATTCATCTGTGTGGAAGAACAAGAAGCCATCTGCTATCTTAATGTCCAGTTCAATTAGTCACCATCCAATCAGATAGATGTATAAAGAAAAAGACTAAATTGGGATGTGGAACTTCAGAGTCTTGCACGTAGTTTTGTGCTTTCGTCAAGGTATTTGGAAAAGAATTTTTTTTTCCACAAATGCAAATCTTTTTTTTTAAACCACGCAAATCTTTTTCTGCACAAGGTTACAAACTTGATTTTTTTGGGGGCAGATTCTTTTCGCACAATAACTAGATTTACACATATAAGATATAAAATTATTTGCAAACATCCATTTACAGATGCAACATAATTATGACTTTATTTTGAGCTCATAAAGAAGCTACAGAGTGTGTATAGTGAGCGGCTTTGTCAAGTCCAGTGCCAGACAGAAAGGTACCATAGATGATTCCTGTCAGCAGTCTTAATGCCCTCCAGAACTAGCCACTATCTTCTAATTAGTTATTATTAAATTATTATTATTTATTTTTTAAAAAGCCTTCATGAATTTCCTTACAGGAATAAATAAAGTATTTTTCATTTAATTTAATTTCCACATGTTTCTTTCATGCATTATCATATTTTTCTACAAGGCTAAGGGATCTTCTGCTTAAATCGCTATCATTCTGGATGAACTGTGTTCAACATGTTTACACACTGGAACACATCAAAATGCAACATACTATAAGCAAGAGAAGAAAATTGTCTTTCTCTATTGACTTTTTTTTTTTTTTTTTTTAATAAAACACTTAAACACGTGCAGACTGACAGTAAGTGGATGGTATATTTACATTACTTCATCACCTGGAGCTTAAGAAAACCTGACAAGTGCTAAGAAGATTAAATATCAAGTGGGACTGGAGTGAGATTGTAGCTCCGGCTTATGAAGGTAAATGAACGCTCATGTAATTCCCAAATTTCTGCTGTGTTCTGCTCTTGCCCCTTTGAATTTCCAGACATCTGATCAGAGCCAGCCTTGTTGAAAATCTAACTGATCAGACTGTTAAATGAATATTTAAGTAGATATATCTTTAAATATTAATTTGTAAACAAAAAAATGTGTTGTAGTTAATATCAAACGTAGTAACACATACTATAGGATTACTGAGATTTGTAGATGGCCCAGAATGTAATGTACCATTGCTTATGTAATTGGAAATAGGAAGTGATTTGTCTTTGACTAAACTCACAGTAAAACAGGAATTTCAAATGAGAACATGCTGAACACAAAGTTGGATTCAACGTTTCATGGTCATTTCATTGATCCTAGAAAGATACATTTATAACTTAAGTAGCAATGAATCTGTAAAATCACGAGTCAGTTCGGGCCTCAACTTTTATTTTCATTTTTTTTAAAAATCTGTCTTGAGGAGAGTTAATCACTTTGCCATGAAAGAAATGGCCATTCTCATCGGTCCAGTATGCTCCTGGTTTCATGCAGCTACAGTCATTGAAAGAGAAAGCACCGTGTCAGGAGCCAAATGAAAATGAATCACCATACCAACCAGGTCTTAAAAATGAAGAAAATGCTGCCCCAGAAGACAAATAAAAATCTCATTAGGCTGTAGTGGAACTCTAGTTATCAGCTCAGTAAATCCACTCAGATTTTCACACTCTTTCTAAGTGCCTGTTTGGGTAAAGTTAGCAGAGTTTGTATCAGATGATAAATCATATAAACTAACAGGCTAGAAAGCAACATGGCTGCTGCAGCCAAAGCAAAGAAAATTGACAAAAAGAAAACAGATGCTAATTCCGTGAATTTGTGAATGAATCCGAATAATATCACTGACACGTCATTAAATGAGGAGTAGCTTCGACAGTGGCCAATTTATTCTGTCAGATGAAGAAGCTGAAGGCGTTTCACTGAAGCATGTGAGGAAGAGTTGCTCTCATTTTGTCAGATGTTCTTTTAAATGTTTTTTTTTGTATCAAATAAAGGAATCACATAAAAGCAAATCAAACAAGTTAGTAGTTTTTTTTTTAAAATGTATGTCCAATCACTTTAATTAGTGTAGGAAACATTTCACGAGAACGGTGTGGACACATAAAACCTCAGAAGTGAAAAACTTTCTTTTTCATGACTGCAGCTAAATATTACTGTATGTACTTGCATGCAAGCTGTCCATGCAAAAATATTCTTAATTCCAGATGCTTTGAAAACTTGTACAGTATTTGACCTCCATACAAGATCTTACATTGCCAAAGCAGAATGCATTTCGCTCTGGTTTGATTCATTCACTAAACTCATCAACACTGTGATGGATGGCAGCAGGTTGGGGAAGGTTTATTCCTATCCTTTTCACACAAACTCTGCCTTTCTCAAATCAAGCAATTGATTTTATGCACACACAGAAAATTAATTTAGAATTGAGCAGATATTACTTATCAGTTTAGTAATGTTATAAATATAAACAAATTGAATTAATCACAGGTCAACTGATGAGCCTTGTTTACATTTCTCACTGAGTTGAGCAGTCACTGAAAGAAGCACATGAAATACCTGTGATCCCAGGAGGACACTGGCAGCTGAATGAGTTGAGCTCATCTATGCAGGAGCCTCCATTTCGACATGGTTGGCTGAGACATTCATTCACTTCAGTCTCACACTTATTTCCTAAGAAAGTATGAGGCGAGCACAGCATGTTGACAAATTGCTTCTTTGAATAAAATCCCAGTTACTCAAAAAGTATAACTTCAGGAGAATGTTCACTTACCAATAAATCCAGGTGCACAGTAGCAATTGTAGCCACTGAGAGTGTCTTTACAAATGCTCAGAATTCCACAAGGTTCCTTTTCACAGTCATCAATGTTTATTTCACAAAAGTGGCCTGTTAAACCTGTAGAGAGAGGGCAAGATGTTCTTTCTCATTTCAGATGACAAAGCAAAAGGCTGCTTTTAGGATGGTTTGAGCAACTGCTAGTTAAAATATCTATAAAGCATTCATCCATCAAGTGTGAATGGTTGTTTTTCTCTCTGTGTTGGCCGTGTGATGGACTGGTGACCTGTTCAGGGTGTACCCTGCCTCTCGCCCGATGTTTGCTGGGATAGGCTCCAGCTTCCAATGACCCTAAGCAGTTAAGAAACTGGATGAATAAATTAATTATTTTTGTTTTATTCAGCAAAGGTGAAACCATTTCTTTGTTCAGGGATTCCTGGTCAGGATAGCCCCATAAAACATTTTTGAATTGTGTAATTTTTTTCAATTTTCAGTACTATACTTAAAAGTTATATAAAATGGGCAAAGTGGTGAAATATTTCATATAGAAGTACTCCAATCGAATACTAAAATCTGTTAAATGCATATAAATGCAACAGAAAAAAAAACAAAAAAAAGGAAGTCAAAGAAATAAGAATCTGTGATTTTAATGAGTTCCCACCTTTTTTTTTTTTCAATTTTGATCTTTTCATGTATTCTCTTCATGTATTCTTGAACTGTAAACTAGAATAAAATGTGGAAGTTTGACTTTTACTTGAGTGAAATACCATATTTAGTGTTCTAAAATAAAATTCCCAATGTACTTTGGGAAGTCATCATTTTTATGATTATCGTAAGCATTACTGTCATTTTATTTGTAAAACAGGATATTATTCGTCAATATTTAACAAAAATCTTTTTTTTTTAATAATTTGTTTAATTTAACTAAAATTTTCTATTATGCTCCTTACAGGCGAGTACACCAATTGGCTGCGACAAAGTAGAAATATAGTAAATGCACATCATTTTCTAATTCTGAATCCAATAGTGAAGCTTAGAATATTAGACTTTTAAAATATGCTCATATCACAATTATATGAAATGTCACTGTTATTCCTTGATAGTACATTATTCCTTTGGCAAAATAAAAACAAACAGACAGCCCTGACTTACACATTACATAAAGGCTGTTACGTGTTGTTGCTTAAGGCCAAAGAGATTAGACTCCCACAGAGAAGAAAGCTGAACAAATGACAGCATCAGACTGGGAGTGTGTCTGCTATGTACATGATTTAGTTGAGGTAATGCCTCCGTTGGAAACCAGCCCCCTGCTGAAGGGTCACCGTACCTGGTAAACAGTCACATTTGAACCCTGTCGACAGATCCACACACACTGAACCATGTTGACAAAGGCCGTCAACACAGTGGTTTATTGGCGTTTCACAGTGCCTCCCTGTGTGCCCGTGATGGCACACACATCCATAAGTATTTTCGAGCTGCTCACAGAGGATAGTCCCTTCAGGGTCACACGGATTTGATACACACTGGCTCACAGACGAGGAGCAGTCCTTGCCGTGGTATCCTGCAAGAGGTAGGATCAAAGAGATGATTAATGTGCTATGTGCTCTGTCCTCATATCTTCCAGCATCTGTCAAAAATCCTGCATTTTGACACAATGCTCTTGCTGCCATATTTTTTTGGTTTGATGATTTCACTAATTCATCCCGCACGAAAATAGAGCACAAAAGCCGAGGCGGTATTTCAGCAGCAGTACACTACCAACAGAACTGGCAAAGAAAGGCATCAGTTGAGCATTTGTAGAGGTTAATGTGTTAATTGTTGTTTCCACTGTAATCAGCTACACTAATGTTTTACATGCATTAACGATAAATTCAAAAAAGGGATTGCATGAAACCAGAAGGGGACACAACAAGCACAATTATCTAGCTGCATGTTATTTTTACTGAACTTCCCATTAAATCACAGCAGACAAGACTAAAGAGACTAAGCTTAATAAATCCAATCTACTGTTTCAAAATGTTTGTGTTAATACCTGAAGGGCAAAAGCACTGAATTTCTCCAGCTACATTGTCGGAGCAGGTCGCACCGTTTCTGCAGAACTCCACCTCTGATATGCATTTAGAGACAGATACGGAGCAATTCTTACCTGAGGTAGATGAAAAAACAAAAAAATAAATAAATAAAAAAGCTGAAATCATGTTTATTAAAAATTAAGACACAAAAATACACAGAGAAAAACACCGCCAGACATCTTCATAATAACATATCCAACCGAGTGTGGCTGGAAGTGTGTTAATGGATGACACAAGGTGAAGCTGCTGTGTAACTGACTTGTTTCAGCATCTACCACACAGTCTGTGCCTTTGACTGTGACACACACACGCAGTACAAAAATATTTTTTAAGTGCTCTTGTTGCAAACAAGCATAAATGAACATACAAACATACAAAGATGGAGACAAAGGAACATGTTCTGCAGCAGTCGGTTTGACCATTTAAATTATATCATTTGAGTCTTTGTGCTTAGTAAGTAACAAAACACCTTCCAAATTCAGTTTAGCCACATTTTTATTCTATTATATAACTATTTTCTTCCAGATTAAATATAATTGCTTTATTCTAAATGAGCTTAAGTCATTCTGCAATTGGTGAATGAGATCTTACATAAGACTAAGGGGACTATTCAATGTTAATCACTGCTTAAAAGTAATCAATCAATGCCACAGTGATTAATTACTGCTAGGAAAAAAAAACTCACCAGTAAAACCCAATGGACAGACGCATTCATAGTCTGCAACCCGGTCAATACATGTGGAATTATTGGCACAGTATCCATGGACACATTCATCATAGTTGATTTCACAGTTGAAACCCCCAAAGCCTGAAAAAAATATATAGAGAGAGAGATGTTGTCGAAATGTCAGTAAACACAAGACGTGAAAAGATACTAATTAGAATCAAATCACAGCCAATAGCTGAAAAAAACCAACATGACTTTTCCCTTCAGATGCATCACAAATAAATATGTAAATACTGTGGTGAAGAAATAAAAGTGATTATTTCTCATACTGTGTACTTGATTTTTTTGTCCGTTTTTTTCCCCACAGTGACTAATATTGAGCTTAATCCTTTTTTATTTTCTTTTTTTTTTTTTTTATAAAAGGTTAAAGTCATCAAGCAAATGCAAGTGATGAAATTTCTGTCATTTTACCTACTCATAAATATATTCCACTGCATGGTCACGCTACAAAATGACATCATTAGCACTGTCACACACCGCAGCTACAGGAGACCCATGACTAATGCTTAGCTATCAGCACCATCGGTGCAGGTCAAATTCTCATCATTTCTCAAACTGACCATGGAACCAATTTCCATCTCTCTCCAAGTCATAAAATTTGACAATTATCCTGACTTCATTAAAAATGCATAACAGACTTCACCTGCAATCAAGCTTTAGCCAGAGGTATGTCTACCAGCTAAGATGTCAACTAGACCAAGAAATTATCAAAAAAAAAGTTTTGATTCATTTCTTCTTGCACTAATGATGCAAGTTACAATTTTCTTATGTGATCTGTGGAATCTAAGCAAATATTTATTAAGCCTGGGGTAATAAACCACAGGCCAGAGCAAATGTGTGATTGAAAAGCCTCACAAGTAAAGATAATCATGATCATATACCTTAAAAAAAATCAGTGAAAACAAAAACATGATTATTGCATGATTAGAGCCGCCACCTTATCGTGGTGGAGGAGTTTGTATGTCCTGAATATCCTAGCAGCTATGTTGTTGGGGGCTTTATGCCCCTGGTAGGGTCACCCATGGCAAATGGGTGTCTAGGGGAGGGACCAGACTAGGTGTGGCTCAAAGACCCCTATGATGACGACAACCATTGGTGGAAATGTTCCGTTGCCCAAACACGGGTCACCGGGGCCCCCTTCCGGAGCCAGGCCTGGGGGTGGGGCATGAGAGTGAGTGTCTGGTGGCTGGGCCTTTTCCCGTGGGGCCTGGTCGGGCTCAGCCTGAAAGGGCTACATGGGCCCCACCTACCGTTGGCTCACCATCTGCAGGAGGAGCTGCAGGGGTCGGGTGCAATGTGAGCTGGGCAGCAGCAAGAGGCGGGGACCCTGGCAGTCTGATCCTCGGCTGCAGAAACTGGCTCTAGGGATGTGGAATGTCACCTCTCTGGTGGGAAAGGAGCCTGAGTTTGTGCACGAGGTTGAGCAGTTCAGGCTAGATATAGGAGGACTCACCTCAACGCTTGGCTTAGACTCTGGAACCGGTACCCTCGAGAGGGGCCAGACGTTCTTCGACTCTGGAGTTGCTCATGGTGAGAGGCGCTGAGCAGGTGTGGGCATTCTAATTAGCCTCCAGCTTGGTGCCTGTACATTGGGGTTTACTGTTGTGGACGAAAGCGTAGTTTCCCTCCACCTTCGGATGGGGGACGGATCCTGACTATTGTCTGTGCTTACGCACCAAACAGCAGTTCAGAGTAGCCACCCTTTCTGGAGTCCTTGGAGGGAGTGTTGGAGAGTGCTCCTTCTGTTTTGCTGGGGGGCTTTAATGCTCACATGGGCAATGACAGTGAGACCTGGAGGTATTGTGAGGCATGCCAGCCCATCTATGTTCCTACCCTCACCTATGGTCAAGAGCTGTGGGTCGTGACCAATAGAACAAGATATTGTATACAGGTGACCAGGATGGGCTCAGAGTAGAGCCACTGCTCCTCTGCATTGAAAGGAGCCAGTTGAGGTGGCTCAGGCATCTGGTCAGGATGCCTCTTGGACGCCTCCCTGGTGAGGTGTTCCGGGCACGTCCATCCGGTAGGAGACCCCGGGGAATACCCAGGACACGCTGGAAGGATTATCTCTCTCGGCTGGCCTGGGAACGCCTCGGGATCCACCTGCAGAGTTGGCAAATGTGGCTAGGGAGAGGGAAGTCTGCTGCGGGGCTTCCCTGCTGCGGCTGCTGCCCCCGCGACCCGACCCCAGATAAGTGGTGGAAGATGGATGGATGGATGGATTGATGGAAGTTCAATTTTAACCATTTTTTCATGTTTCATGTACATGCAACTGAGTATTTCATAAACTCAATTTTTTACTTCTTTGAGCAGGACAAAGTCAATCTGCCATACTTATTAAAGCCATTTGAACTGAATTGCTCACAAATCACAAAAATGTGATATTTTTATGCCACATTTGATGAAACGGATCATAATTATTTTTTTCTCAATTTTTACCATAAACTTGGTTTTCCTGGTACTGTTTAGTTGCTCAGTCCTTACTATTTAAATCATAAGATCCCTGAAAACAATTTAATAGGTGTTTTCAGATGTCTGTAGGGACTCATCCCGCACCAGAAGAACACCAATCTTTACTATAACTGGTAAAGCACAAACATGGAAATTTGAGAATATCATATAATAAATATATAATAAAATCAAATTTGGGAGCAATCTGGATCACCATCTGGATGCAGAAATTTTAAAAGAATGTTTATTGCTGTGTAATAGGACCATTTTCTGTATATATGCATATAAGTCCATAATAAATGGTCAGGGTGCTTGCCAAAAAAAATACAACATAATTTCTCTGCAGGATTTACAAGATATCATAGATGATTCTGAATCCTGGCAAAATTCCAGGTACTATGAGCCAGAACAGCAAAAAATGGGGGATCTTTGAAATTTTCATAATTGCAAGAGACTAATATTGTAAAAAATGAATGTAGGACATTAACATATGGTGGAAATCACACTAATTGTTTTTCTAGTTTAAACTTAACCTCAAAGGTGCAACAACTGACTTAAAATGACAACTTGATGTCAGACTACATAAGTAGAATCAATACACAAACTCAACAGAGGCTGAAATAAATTGAAAATAAAGCTGAACTTGATTTCACTAAACAGTTGGGAGATATCCATCTTGACAAACCGGTGCAAACAAACAAATAAAATTTTATTCAGTTGGGGAAAAAAAAAGTATAGCCTAGTGGAGATTGTGAAAAAAGAACTTCCAAGTGACAAGTTAATAATGCATGAGCTTCCTTGTGAATACATTATGTCACATTTTCAGTTGGCCTCCTACACACTGGCCACGGGCCATTTTTGCCTCACATTTTTATATGTAATTAATTATTTGTAAAATGAGCACTCAGCTGTAATAATCAGACACAGTGTTTATTTCCTTTTGCTTTCCACTCTGTGGGTCTCAAATACCCATCTATATTATTATTATCATCATTATTATTTCTATTTAAACATTTTGAGGATTTGAGACTTTTAGCTTTAAATCTGCTCGTCTCTGTTGAGTTGTCAGACCTGTACTTAATCAGCTCATTAAACATTCAGCTCTCCGTAAGTGTTCTACAACAAAAAAAAAAAAAAAAAAAACCAGAAAAAAAAAAGAACACTTTGCTATTTAAACATTTGCTTATTTATGTAGTCATGTTATTGGGTTCAACTCAAAGAGACTCTATAAGTTTATTGGTAATTTTATGTGTAACCACACTGCAAGGAACCTATAATACATTTTCTGGGGACAATGCCTCAGTAAAGAGGCAAACCAGACGCCGCCATTTAACTTCATACTGGTATGGAACCAGACTCCTTTTTCATTTTATCTAAGTAATTAAACTAAAATTATATAGCTGTAAATACAATTCAAATCATTCATATAAACCGCTCAAATTGTGCATATGTTCTAGACCCCACATCATGCACTGTAACCATCTAATGGACAGCTGCTTGTGCATATACAGACACACACAAAACAAATACATGTGTACATGAAAAAGAAAAATGAAAAACTCCAGAGTGGGTCATTGCCCCCAAGACTTTAATATACCTTTGCATCTTTTCATGCCAGTTTGTCCATTGATTGATCCATGTGAATTAGAAAAAATGGTCAAACTGGAGATTGGAAAAATAATTTGGGTAAAAGTGCTGCAGAAGAGCTTTTACATCATAACCTCCATTTCAATTCCAGCTTTGAAATAAGTTGATTGCTCACTTAAAAACTCACCGTGATCTGAATAAACCACATAACTGTTTCATCTCATATACTAGTGGGTATAATTGCACTGCTACTTACCATCTGAGCACAAGCACTGATAGAGCCCAATGCCATCCACACATATGCCACCATTCTGGCATGGCTTTGACCCACACTCATTGAGATTTACTTCACAAAGTGACCCTCCAAACCCTTGAGCATATAAAAAAAAAAGGAGAAAAAAAAAGACTGTTATTGGAATCCTTTACGCCTGGTTTCATTCCTCAGCCAATTAGGATCAGCATGACTTTGTTTTCACAAACAAAAGCTGGTTTTCAAAGCATGTATTGATTCAAAGAGCTTGCTGAGAACAGGCAGACTCAGTTCACTGGATCATTTAATCATGTTTAATAAGAGCCAGTCATTGCCCTTCTGATTTATTACATTAAACGGGGCAAATTCATTGATTTTCTGAAATCAAAGTCAATCTATACACAAACATGAAACAAATAACATGCATCAGCACACGTGTACATGTATTCACACATTGAGTGTTCACACATACAGGCCAGCAGAGACAAGAAACAGCAGTGTTTAAGCCTCATTATTGCTTATACCCAACAAGTTGTATCCAGGTTAACCTTCCACCCACTCAAAGTGCAGCATGAGTTTATTGGTGTGCAACATGAAAATATGAATGTTTCACACAGGCAACCAAGTTGTAAGAGATCAAGCATCTCAATGAAATATACAGTCAAAAGAGAAGGTTCTGATGGAACAAGTTACAGAACTGGAATTATGTTATAGAAAATAATGTCTTGCCCTGCAATGTGTTGAAATGACAGTTTTTAAAAGAATTAGCAGCATAAAAACAATCTGTTCTTTCAGAGTGCTACAAGCTGAAAAACATTTTCAAATCAAAAAGGTTTAGTGCAGTTGTACATAATGTCAAGTGATGGGAGATTTGAGGAAAATGTGGACGAGCATAGGTTGGCACATGTTAAAAATATGGATGCCAAGACTGCTGACCTGAAACATCTAAGCAAGACAGCAACTGCAGTTTGCCCTTGAGGAGCGATCTGGAGAGTGCAGCTCACCGCAGGTTGCTTTCATTTACATAAGAAATCACTCACAATCCTTCACTTTGACATCTGCTGAGCATAAATGCAACACGAGTAATGATGTTACAGTTATTGATTGCCTTACATGAACTTCTATGTGATAGCTATTTGTTCAAAGAGTGATGCAAGAGCTGCTGAGGAGTAGCAAAGACTGAATTATGCTTGCAGTGGGAAACTAAATGTTTTTAGTTCCGGTACCCTGATTGCATCCAGGAATGAGCTGGGTGATTGCCTGTGCACCAAGTTCAATGCCGATAAATGATGTTTTTCCAGAATTCTGTTCCGTTTTTTTTTTTTTTTTTTGTAAGCTCCGCCCACTTCTGAGTGATCTCTCAGTCACTGTTGTGATATGGCTGTCATCTTCATGGACAGAAATCCAAAGACATGTCAAATGAAATAACATTTTTTTTTTGGATCATCCAATTTGTCTATGTATATCATCACAGAACAGGAAGTTAATAAGCAGATATTAATACACGTCAAAGAAAAACTTAAACAGGGTTTTAATAGATTACAGACAAAACGCTCTTGATGCTAGATTATTACTTTCACATTAACTTCTGGTTTCAGAACAAAAAACTTACTTTTATTAAGTCAGGGAACCTGGGAAGTTTCTGCTCACCTCTTTCACATATGCAAGAAACATTCTGTCCATCCTTAGTTTCAGTGCATATTAATGTGTGTTCACTGCACAGCCCAAATGAGCAGAGGTCAATATCCACAGAACAATCTTTCCCCTTGAATCCTGAAAATAACAATGAGTTACTAAAAAAAAAAAAAAGAAAATTCAGCAAACAGTTGGGAACCAAGCCAAGAAGAGTGAATTAATAAAACAATGGCAGCACAACACATATTTATGGCTGAGTTGCTGTATCTTTTCTCATCGGATTGACAGAGTATTGATCAATATCCTTACCTGATATGCAGAATGCTAATTGAGTGAATCATCGACAGCAACTTACCACAACAGACTGATCTCTATCACTTTTATCTAGCACACAAGTTGAAGGTCTGCATGTCACTGATAGATCCCAACATCAATATGTGTTCAAAATAAAGCGCAGACAGATAGCATGACTTATTAGTCTAACGAAAACAAATTGTTTTATTTCTTTTATACTAAGAACACACAATTTAATTGCATATTATATAATTTGATAAAACACCTCGAAACTAATATTTTATATTTTGCACTAAAAGGGGAAGCTATGATTTTTCTCCTGTGCACTTGTTTGCCAAATTTGTTTTCTTATGAGCCTTTATGTTACCAACACAGTGTTTATGAAAACAATTAACATCTTTATGGACTGCTTCTCATCAGAAAAGAAAGCTAATAGCAGACTGTAAGCACATGCATGAGCCTGATTTCAACCTTTACTAAATAAATACATGAAGATACTTTGTCAATTAATTAACTGCATATAAAGATTGTGAAAAAAAGAGACAATTCATTTAATGAAGAAGAAAGTATGACTTTATGGGTTATTCAAGTCATTTCTACACCTGGCCTCTGGTGTTGGTACAAAGCCCTGAATGTGTAAATGGGATACAGAGTAGCTTGGACGAGGTCACAACTCTGTTCTAGTCAGTCTGCTAAACCATTTGCACTTATGCACGAAACAGCAGGAAGGGGGTAGGGAGGGCAGGGAGCACTGGGAGTGACTGGAACTGTAAATTTGTTATGCACAGGTAAAAATGCAAAATCCCACTGGTAAGGCTTTCCAGCAGACTTGAAAGACCCCCCCCCCCCCAACACCCCCATAAACAACTCCTCTATGAAACACTATTTAAGTAGCAAAACATTTTTCTGCAGTCTAAATATTAGTCTTTTTTCCCCATAATTATGGCATGAAGAAATATCACAGCAGTAAGTGCAAAGGACACAGTTTACATGTGTAAATTGCCAGAGGTGCTCAGACAGCCCAGTCTTAAAAAGAGCATTAATGAGATCTAGCAATAATTAATGGCATCCAAGTCTGACAAAAAATTAACTGGAGCCAAGTTTTGTTTGTTGCTTCCAGCTGTTTGTAGCCTGTTAAATACCTGCAGCGACATGGGGTTAACTACAGCAGCCAGAGCCATGTGAGTCCCCAAGGTGAGAGTGTTGCACAAAGTTACCAAGGTAGCACAACATCAATAACTTTATTCATTATTTATGGATAATTCTACTGATTGCTAAAATCAAATAATTTTGTCAATTTTGACATTCAATTTTTTCTGCTTGAGTTCCCATTTGCAGATTTGCAGCAAGTATGACTGAATTGTTTTGTGTTTCCTTTCAGCAAGAAGACACTTGGGTAGAGAGGAGGGGGAAGAGACAAGTTCCAACATCTGCCATCTTTGATTCCATTTAGGCTTTATTCCATTTTAAGTGCCAAGTCTGTACAAATGTCTAAAAACTTAAATTGCCTTAAGCAGTGGAAATATATAAATAATTGTGCATATACATAAAACCTATTGTCACTATGCTGGGTAACATTAACTCACTTGATAGCTAAGCTATAAACCTGTCATATCTTTGGTATCTGTTTTAAAAATGCATCCTAAAACTCCATTTGAATTTTAGCAGCTTGTTACAAATGTTATGTCTGTCTCCTATCACTTATTTAAAGAGGTTTCGCTTCTGCCACCATGACGGTGTGCTGGTCAGGTAGTTAAGCTTCAGGTTTTTTTAATTTCTTTAATATAAGAATGACAGGGTTTGGTAGGCATCGCAGATGAAATGTACTGAGAGAAATATAGTCTGACTTTTAACTTCAAGCAACAACCTTTCTATAAAACTGTCAAGCCTGTCTTTAAACTGCTTCATTCAAAAAGCCACACGAGTTTTAACAACTGAAGGCATTAACTTCCATACTGCTAGACTGAAGAAAACACTTTAATCAAGATGCAGTTCATATCTTTAAAGCAGATACCATTAAGTGGCAAATCAAGGTCATTGCAAGCATTCATATGCTTTCTTTTTTTTTTCTTTTTTTAAAAAAAAATCTGATTCATGTCTTGAAAATACACATAGAACAACAGTTGTATTTGATTATCTGGGACATGTCGCTGTAAGCAGACTTCTCTTTTATTGCACTGCAACCTTACTCAAGAGCAGCTTACTTTATATCATCACATCTATCTAGATGGTTAATGACCTTCCTACTACCCTTTTCCCATTATAACATGTATTACGTCGACTAGTTAATGGACAGCTATTTCCTGCAACGGGGTGTTTCAGAAGTGTTTAATAACCAATTGTGCATGCAGTTCACTCTGAGGGTAATGTTGCATGAAGGAATGTCACATTTACAGTGTCACCATCTCCAGATGGGACTGCCTTTTTCTGTTCAACAGCTACTAGTGGTTTAGTCCAACCTTGCTGCAGAGAGTTGCACATTTTTTTCTTTTTTTTTTTTTTTTTTTTTTTGCAATAAGCAAATTTATATGAAAGGAAAACTGTGAGTCAGGCTGCAAAATTTAGTCACGGTAAGTGGCAAAAATGCAAAATCCTTCGTCCTTCAGTCATGTTACTGACTCAATCGTTTCAGCACTCGAGCATTCCCCAAAAACTGAGAGTGACATCTACTAACAAGCACAACTGCCAGTCTGTTTTTGTTTTGTTGCAAATTTTAATGCAGATTTAACTTTTTTGGAGTTGTTTTTCTGTCATGAAAACAATTCGTTTTAACCAGGTGACCTTGTCAGAATTACCACAGAAAGCTTTGTTGTCCGTTTCTGGCAAAGTTTCAGTCTTAAGAATTATATCAAAAGAAAGACACGACTAAAATAAAACCACTGAATATGGACTAACTCAGTTGTAGATGCAAACAAGAGACAGTAGCTGGAACAGTGAGTCTGAACACAGTGCCGAACTAATGGTAACCTTTTTGTCGGGAGATGAACGTAAACTTGGCAGACCATGTATCTAATTGGATTTCCTGGAAGGATAAAGGAGATCAAAAACACCTGTTTATAAATCTGTCAGTGAAATTAAAACAGTAATGGAAGCTTTACTGACACATCCATGTTCTGTTTCTGTCCAAATCTAATTTGAGCAAAAGACAAAAAAAATACTAAGAGCAGATTATTTACTGTGATGTGTTTTATGTTGGTCATAATGTCATAAAAACACACCATGCAACAGCTGCCACATGCTGTTCAGGCTTACTCTAATGTACACAACTAAAAGTAGAAAGGTAGACTTTAAAATACATTACAACCCGCATAAAAGTTCCCGTGGAGTTCATTCCTTTTTCTTGCATATATTAAGAAAATCATTCTCTATATCCAATCAATTGCCCCAATGCCAAAGTGCATTTTAATGCCCTGCCAACACCTATGGTTTGTGGGTTTTATTTCTCAAATATTTGTCTGTAAATCCTGTTCTGTGGATTGTGTCTGTTTACATTTGAATGTGACATTGGACTTGTTATGCCAAGCGGTTCAGCTGCTGCACCCTGACTTTTGCAATCAAGTGGTGATTAAGTATTTTATTACCAGAGGGCATAGTAAAATCAACTGCACACAAAGGAACGAAACACCTCTCTCTATTATGGCCTGATTATGGATCCTGTCTGGAATGTGTGTAATACATAAATGTCAACCAGGTATACATTTGTAAAACAGGTTGTCATTTAATTAAAAGACAAGGTTAAAACTAAATCTAAGTGTAATAACAGGAAAGTCATGTTTGCATCCACTATTGCTGAACAAACTGCTTTTTTTCCCCGGTTTATTCACATGTCCTGGATGTACCGAGGTCCAAACGGAAGCTCAGAGGGGACAGAGCTTTTTCAGTTTCCAGTCCAAAACTGTGGAATGAGCTTCCCCTCCACGTTAGACAAGCCACCTCACTGTCCATTTTTAAAACTCATCTCAAAACCCATTTTTATTCCTTGGCCTTTAACCCAACGTAAGACAGTTTCTGGTCAGTGTGCTGTAGTATATTTTTTTATGGGTTTTACTTACTATTTATTCAGTTTGTTTTATTGTTTTAATTCCATATTCCTTGTATGACCTGTTGTTTTATTGTGTTATTTATTTGCATTTGGACGGTTTTATTCTGTTTTTATTTTGGCCGGTCGTGTACAGCACTTTGTTTAGACTGGTTGTTTTAAAGGGCTTTATAAATAAAGTTGAGTTGAGTTGTCTACTGACAATGATTTTTTCCTCAATTCCAAACAGTTTTGTTTTTTCTTAGGGTGATCAATAATCAAGATTTATTATTTCCATATTCTTTATGCTGTTGTTGACTGGCGACCTGTCCAGGATGTAGAAGTGGTTAAGAAAATGAATGGATGTATTATCTTCATGTAGTTTTTTTTTTTTTTTTTTAAATCATGTATTCATGCCCTACAGAAAAAAAAACAATTGTAAATTGCAATATGTCTTTTTTATTAAGAGGGGACATTTTTAAAAAATAAAAGAAAAAACTTCAAAGAAAAACAAACAAGACGTAGGAGAAATAAACTTTTCATGTATTCCCACAATACAAGTCACAGAAAATTAATGGCATGATATTTTTGTAAACATGCCCAATAATATGCAAGTAGATGCTACTTACCAAGAGGACAGTGACAAATGTAGTCATTTATCAGATCCATACAAGAGCCACCATTTAGACAAGGCTGCGACCAGCAATCATTTACATTCTGAGAGCAGCTCTTTCCTGCAGGATAAAGGGAGAAAAACAAATAAGCTCTATTTAATCCTAACGGAAATACAGTTTTACTGCATCCCTACAAGAGACTGTTGCAGGTCACTGTGGAAGTTGAATAATTACCAACGCAAAGCTTCTGTTGCTCCCAAATTTGAAATCCGTACTCAATAAAAATTACTTGAGGCCGCAATTCACTTCTACAAGCTCAAAAGGGGTTCAGTGATTATGTGTTCATGTTGCAGCGTGTATGCATGCGTAAATGGTGCATGCTGTTCTTCGGCTGTATCCTTGGGGCAAAATTTAGGATACGGAATTGATTAACAATTTTACTGGCAAAATTTAAAGCTCCACCAGCTCTGGCCTCTGGCAATATTTCCGACCTTTGAGTTCTCTGAGAGCCAGAGGGCACAGTTCTTCTGTCTGCACTCCAGCTAGTTACCCATCATGACCTGGCAAGAACTCCGTTAATCATGGACACTAAAGGACTCTGCATATATTTTAGAAATAAAAATTTTGTTTTAATAAATTCTAATTATAGTGATTCTGTTCATGTATTCACACCACACACCGATATGATTAACTGTGATACTTGTGAATGCTTGTAAAATTGTAATAGCCAGTGTTTTAAACACACAAAATTACGTCAGTTTAACTGCTTATTTCCAGATTTGTCAACGTTATCAATACTTTGTTTTTATGCAAGAATATACCATCATATATAGGACTTTTTAACACTATGCAGTTATACTGGCCACATTCTCAGAATAAAAAGAAACTTTTTCAAATACTGTAGTTTGGTTTCAGCAGCTTAACATTTGAACAACAGAGCCTCATCTTAATTGTAACACTTCACTGGCTGGCTGTAGTAATAACTGTAAAATGGGCTCATATTCATATCAGATGGTCTCATACCCTCAAACCCCGGGGGACAGTGGCACCGATAATCACTGATTAGGTCCACACAGGTGGCACCACTTGAGCAGGGGAAGCTGTTGCACTCATTTGCTTCCACTTCACAAAGCGGCCCCTGAAATCCGAGCATGCAGCGGCAGGTGAAGTTGTACTGCTGGTCCAGGCAAACACCATATTCAGAGCAGCCATGGCCAACACAGTAATCAATGTCTTCCTCACAGTACACCCCTGTGTATCCGCTGGGACAGAGGCAGCTGGCGACAGATTAAAGAGAATTTCTTAATAGTGCAGAGAGTAAGAAGAATTCTTTCAGCCCTAAAGGGGGAGCAGTAAATGTCACGGCTTTTACAATCATTGACATTCTAGTGCCAGAATAGCCTGAAGGCAATCACGATTTAAAACACTCACCTGTAACCATCAATCTCATCCACACAAGTAGCTCCATTTTGACACCAATGTCGAATACAATCATTGGTATTTATACTGCAGTTCTGACCAGACCAGCCATGAGTACAGATGCAGGTGTAGCTGCCGGCATTACTCAACACACATTGTCCTCCATTGGCACACAGCTGCTGAAAAAAAGAAACAAATTAGTCACATGAAATCAGAAATGCAAATGAAACAGCTTTATTTCGCATGGTAATGTCTTAAATTGGACCGAATTCATTCTGGTCAGAAATATAACTATTTTTCCAAAGTAATCACTAATCTTTCCTTGCTCCTGGCTGTCTGAAAATGAGCTTCATTACGGGCACATGACACACTCATGAATACTGATTCATGCTTTATATTCCATGTAGCATCTACATCATGTCTTACAAGACAAGATCAATGGTCATTGAGAGCTAAACCTCCAAAGAGCTCTTTGTTACAAAAGATTTCCCTGATAGCTGGTGTGTTTAGAAAAGAAGGAGACAAAGAGACTTTGTGGGGCAGTGTTTAATACAAGCATCATGGCATTACTCCACTAGAACAAGCCTCATTTCACAGTAAGAGATGTTCTCCATCTGCAGTTGTAATTCCCATCTGTAATTTCCTATGTTCCATTTATGTGTTTTTTGGTTTGTTTGTATGTTTGCATAAAGGTAAAAAAAAAAAAAAAAGGTCATTTCAAGATCTCGCA
>NC_136629.1:23910255-23922755 GCF_933228915.1 Telmatherina bonti | reverse complement strand
ATATCAAAACATGCATCTGGAGAAGTGATTTTTTTTTCTTTTTTCAATAAAGGTTTTCTGTGCACAGACGTCCATCATTCTTCATCACCAACTTTTTTTTTTTTTCAAAACCAACAATCCATTTTCTATACATGCATAGTTCCATGCAGGGGTGTCGAGGGGGGCAGGAGCCTATGCCAGCATTGCACAGACAAGAGGCAGGATACACCCTGGACAGGTCGCTAATCGATCACAGAGCCAACACAGAGAGACAACCACTTACTTTATTTTAGGGATTTGAAATGAGCAATTAACGCAGAATGCAGATTTTTGCACTGTGCTGGGGAGCTTTAGTACCCAGACAAAAACCAAACATACATAGGGTGAGCATGCCCACGACACACACAAAGGTCACTGTTCAAACTGCTTCCAAAGCCAAGACTTGAACCAGGAACCATGCTGTGATGCAGTGGTGTTAATCACCACACCACCGTGCAATATTATATTTTTTTATGGCTTTATTTATTTATTTATTTTCTTTATTATTATACATCAGTTTGGTCAACTATATTGGTGTTTTATAAAGTGCTTTATAAATAAAGATGGTACAGTATGGGTGATAAATAGTTTAAAGTGGCTCTGTCACTCACATTTCAGTCCAATTTATGCAAGCCCAGAAGGGCAAGAAATAATCAAGCATTTTTCACAAACACCTTCATTCATTTTGTATTGATCCATCTCAGATCAGCCTGTCAGAAACAAGCGAACAGAGAAAGCTCCGCCCTATGGCCTACCTGCAGGCTACTAGTGGTAGTTATTACTGAGCAGTAAAGGTGGGTGTGGCTTTCTTCTTACGAACGTGACAAGCTATAGATGGCCAATCACTGAGTCCCTCCACCAGAACGTCACTAAAATTTTGAAGTAGAAAAAACTCTCTAAAACCAATTGTATCTGATGCCATGGAAACCGAATGGAGAGAGTGCTGGAAAACTGAAAAATGTGATTAGGTGATAAAAATGGTGCTGCTCATATGTCTGATGAGTATTCAACACTATTACACTGTAAAAGCTCAGAAAACTAGAAATAGCATAAAAGAGCCCCTTTATTAAATTTTGATATGATATACAATATGTTTTATAGTATTTTGTGGCAAATGCCTAAATGATTTAAATTTCTAGTTTACCGTTAAGCCTGGAGAAATGCATACATTATACAGACTGGATGCATTTAATATTTTCCTTAAATTAATGACAGACCATATTTAACATGTTTATCTCATTTACTTAATTAGTTTCTTACATCCTACTAACAGGACACGTATGAATAACTAAATTTCTTATCTTCCATATCTGTGTAGCAATAAAGATGGTAACTTTTAAGCACCATTAAATTTGGGGGGTTATATTTGCAAACACTTGGCTTGTTCCTGGAAGAAAACACTTCCCATAAACCACCTAATTAGAAACAGTATGTTTTTCTTTGAAGTGATACCTCTGACTTACCAAACAGTTAGAAGCACCATAACTCCAACATAAATAAAGTCTGTGAGCCTTAGGTGACTGAAATCTGCTCCCACCTGGCACTGCTAATATACTTTAGTTCAGTAAATATCTATTATTGATTTGGCACCATAAAATACTTTCAGTAGATTAGGTAGGGCATGGAAAGAGGAAAAACAGCCAGGTGGGCATTACAATTCAAGCCATGTCCTCGGACTTTGCTTTGTTCGTTGGTTCAGGCCAGCACTCAGTGGACTACTCTTTACATGGCAGAACTCACCTCACCATAAGACACAGCAGATGAGGCATATAAGCAGAGGCTTAGGTTTTTCTTAGATAACAGATGAGATAAAGTAGCGGCTCTAGATGGCCAGGGTACAGTCTGTGGGATTTTGCCATTGTGGATCTTTGGACATATCTACTACTAGTTTACTCAGGGAGTTAGGGATTCGTGTTCGGGGATTTCAGCAGATTGCAAACAGTTTCAGATTGAACTGGAAAAGAAAGAAAAAAAAAAAAAAAAAAAAAACTCAGAACTCAGCTTGTGTGCAAACTATGAATGTCTACCAAAGTCGAGACAAAAACATAAAAAAAAACACTAGCTGCTACATAACAGGCTCAGAGATTATAAAGCTTCTTGCTTTGGTACAGAAACATCCCAGTTTAGCTTTCATTGATCCTAATTTTGACCATAATATCATCTATCATTTATGTGCGATGATCAGCGAGAAGACATAATGGGGTGGCTACACAGTAACTGTTGAGCTCTCCAGGGTGTCATGGGTCCGATTCAACATGACATCTGTGATTTGGGGGTCGGGGGGGTTCTCAGTCAATAAGTCTAATAACAAAGCCATCAACCCAAACCCCTCTTGTCCCAAACATCACAGCAACTGAGATGATTTCCCATGAAGACCAAGGCAAAAATCATGTCACACTGGCACTGATACAACACTTACATTCACTGTAATTGTTAACCACAGAATGAACACAAGAAACAGAATCACAGAGTAACAATATCAAAAATGGAAAAAAAGAAACCATTTTATGCAATGTTTCAGTGTTATACAATCCGATGTGTAAAGTGGCATTTGCCTCAGATGTGGGCGGAACCTTCCTTCTTTCTTTACAATATATCTGACATAAGCTTTTTACCTTACTTTCACATTAAGAACTGCTATTCAGAAGGTCTCCACTTTAAAATCTGCTTGCCTTTAAAAGGGTCTCAAAGTTTTATTTTGTGTCAGCCAAGTTTTCCTTCAGTGCCTTCTCTAAAAATATAAAGAAATAAAATTCAAAGATAGTTTAGTGAACTGGAAACTCTAAATTCCCTGTAGGTATGACTTTGTTTTTCTGTCTGTGTGTGAGCTCTGACATCACGCTGTCCAGGTTGTGCAGCTCACCCAATACATGCTTATGTAAGTGTGGCTGTCAGCATGTGCCCATATGCATCTGCTGAGGTGTGCTGAGGCACTGATCCTACTGGAAATACAGTGCATAACATTATGGTTGCGTCAATACATTTATGATGGAATTCTGCTCCGACTGTAACAGAACCTAATTCCATCTGCTTGCTTGTGGTTATTACAGTGAATTGAATTTCACTGAAGCTCCCTATAGCCCTGAAGAGGATAAGCAGCACAGGAAATGGATGGATGAATAACACTTACAGCTATCACTCAGTCTTTCAAACTATGGAAAGCTATGCTTTAGACATTTCAAGGGCTGACACAGCTCATCAGCTGATGAAAATACAATGCCACCCCTGAATGTCACCTTTAATAGAGACTCTAATGTGGCTTGCTTCAGCAACCGATAATATAAACAGACTGTGACCTGCGTCCCATTAGCATTGGGGTTGTGCTTTAAGATTTCATTGAACAAGAGTGAATAAAGTTTCATTAATATATTTTTTTACATTTCCCCCAAGAGCCAAAAGCTAGCCGAGAAGAGGGACTAAAAATAAAAGGAGCAAATTCTTATGAGGAAAAACAACACCTGGACCCTAAGATGGTCTGTGTCTTTGGTCTGTGTGCACAGTAAAATGTTCCAGTTAAGTGGGTAAGAGCAATTGCCAGACACACAAACTTGGCCGACCCAGCAACAGTATTCACCTGCTGTCATTCAGTGAATGTAAATTCAGATTTGTCCAGGGACTTGCTGTAAACAATTATAGGAAAATGACCTTGATACGAATTTCATAACACAAAATTTGCACTCTTTGGTGGCATGGTTGGAGCCTGACAAGGATGCTGATGGTTTTGTTTTCAGCTGCCAATCACATGCCAAGTCTGGAAATTGATATTGTGAATATTACAATGAAGACTCAGGGCGGTAATGTTTTGTATTGCACAGTGGAGCGTGGAGCATAATTGCTGTGTGCTGTGAAGAAGGCTTTTTATGATGGTAACTTACAAAGACTTAAAGCACTTGGCTGCTTGATCAAAACTTGTGAAAAAAAGAAAAATAATGCACAAAAAAATTAATGCACAAAACAACAGTGGAATGGAACATTTATTTGAATGAATAAGATAAATAAGGAGAAAAATATTCATGTAAACTGAATCAAGCAGACGCTGGCTAACTTCCTCCAGCAGGATGTGTCACAGTGCCTGGACCCCGCTGGCAAAAGCTAATCATCTTTGGTTCCAAGTCCATACTGACGTGACCAGAGGGGCCTTGGCTCAGGATCTTGGGCCACAGTCACCACAGATGCATTGAAATGGTCTACAAAAACACCTGATGCGAAAGCTAATATCACTTAAATGTTATTACAAAGCTCCTGCTTTGGACATCACCCAACATACCTGCAGGGCAATGACAGTCATAGTCGCCAAGCAAGTCGGAGCATGTGCCATTGTGCTGACAGGGGCTGGAGTCACACTCGTTGATCTCGGTCTCGCACATTGGTCCTGATGAAACAGGTTCAAAAAGTATACAGTCAGCAACAGATGTGACCACTATTTTCACATAACCGAACTCTTTCTGTCACCTTACATACATTTTTGCCCATTCCTGTCTTCTCCTTGAAGTGCAGGAAATCTTCACCATATATTTCACCAATCATATTCAAAAAGAACTTTAACTACAGTAGAAAGCCACAATAAAAATTACAGGACTAAAGTAAAATATTAATGTCATACTAAATGTGAAGCATTATCCAATCGGTATTAATTCAGTAATTAATTAGTAATTAAGAAATTAGTACGTAATGAAATAAATAGCTAAACTGAGAGAATGCGCTAAGTACTAACTTTTGACATTTAGTTGTCAAATATTTCCTACTAAATCTTAAGAGAAAAAGCAACAAAAATAGTAAAGATTTTTGTGGTATTAGATGCTGGTGCCATCTGCTTTTAAAGCATTTACTAAGCTAGGCTCGCTTTGTCTTTCTGTGTGCTTTGTTTATTCAAATCTAAACTAAACTATAAAGATTCTAGTTTTATCTTCACATTTAGTGCATAGATATGACAAACGTTTTTTAACCCTATAAAGTCAAACCTATCATATTTTACACACAGTTACTGAGACCTTATGCATAACTTTATGGTAAAAACTTTGCTAAAAATTCTGTTGAACAGAATCCGATACTTGTCGTCTACCCTTAACAGATACAAGGAAGAAGCAGATTACACTATAATCATTTTGACTGATCACATGGTCATAAATAATACACAAACCCTTTGTTAAAGAGCGAAATGAAGACCTCATATTTTAAAAAAAACGGGAAAAAAAACTTCCTATGTTTTTATGGGTTTGGCCTTATAGGGTTAAAGTGCAATTAAAACTCTGGGGATATGCAAAAACAGTTAAGAGAAAAATACATGTATACAATTGTTTGCATTATCTATATCTCTTGTTAAGAAAACGTACACTTAATGAGGGGATCATAAGCCAGCAGATGAGGTGGGGTATTCAGGTTGCTTAATAAGAAACAGTGTTTTGTGCTCAGCTGTTTCAGCAGCTGCTGGTTCCACTGTTGTGGTCGGGGGTGGGTGTCATACCATCCCGGTTATTAATTTAAAATGTCTTATCATCAATAACGGAGCAGCAAAGACATGTACTGAAAGCCCCTTCTTGACAGCAGCAGTTTCATGCGGCAGCACAAACACTATGATTGATGTCATCGGCACCTTGGCTGCTACAGGTCATTATATACAAAATATGCTACACAGTGCAGAAGCCGTGCAGAACAACTGTCCTATTAAAATTGTACAAAATACCTTCAATTGGTAATGATAGTCTACTAATTTTTTTTTACTTTGTAAAAGATTTTTTTCTTTTTTTACTTGGTGACTTTCTTATGCAGAAAAAAATACAGCAATATATAGAATCTAGGATATAGAAATCAAAAGTCATTGTCCTTCTTTTTCTAATTGAGACTAACTGTGCAGCCAGAGTGGGCTGTCCATAGAAGGCGTACGGTCCGATCCACAGCTTCCCAAGCCCACATGTCGTTAGGCAAGATACTAAAAACTTGGTTCCAAATCAACTTTTCTATCACTACTTAGAAATGCATAGTCTTCTAGTATAAACCAATTTGAGTGGTTGATAAAATTACTTGACTTATAAGTGGCTGATTTATCCAGGCAGTCCATTTACCATTACTCGTGATGAAATTATGTCGGAGATTGTTACACAGGTTGCTATTTCATATATTTCTGAAGCTTCCTAAACTTCCAGAACATAAAAATGTTACTTTATGCTTATTTTCATACATTTTACTTTTGTTGTGCACATAAAAGAAAACATGTGCGAGCAATGAAAAGTGCAATCTGTGTTTTGTGAAAAATTAAGCTTTCCAAAATAAAAAATCCAACTGGCAGTGCTTGAGAAATACATTCTGAGTTATGATCTGTGACACGGTACAGTGGGGTTTCTGGACAAGGCTTGAAATTAAATTGCCCCTTCTATGCTGCATTGCTTGAAATTCCAAAGCAGAAATCCCAAGATGCCAAAAATGATGAATTCTATCAGTCACTAAGAAGTCCTATGGTGTAAGAGACAATTTTCCATTACTGAAGTGGCAACAGATTTCAGCTTTGAACCGCAGAATAAAATCTTGTTCACGTAGTGCTGTGTGAGAGCTTATGTGATTGAAAGCAGAGTGTGTCAGGACTTAGGTGCAGATTGTGAAGTACACTACTGGCCACAACCTGAATGCATTGGATGGAGAAAAAAGAAGCAGTCAAACTATTTTAAGAGTTAAAAATCCGAGAGTAGTGTTATATCATCACTAATATTATCAATTATCATCAATAGCAAGCAACAGTAATAATTTATGTAAAGCATTTCTTTTAAACTGTGTCCAAAATAGGACATAATGGTATCAAAGATATCTACATCCAGTATAATGTGGATTTCTGATGTGATATTAAAGCACAACAAAATAAAGCCTGAATGCATGAAAGACAGCATGATTAGTTTACATATAGACATAAGACACACATAAGACACAGTGCCAACATTACCTTCTGTCACTGAGACATATATACAGTTGTGAGTTATAAAAAAAAATAAAGAATAAAAAAAAAAAAAAAAAGGTTTAACCCTCTTTTAAGTGTTTTAGGAATAAGGTCAAAACCTTTCAATATAACTGCCAAACAATCACAACCAATCCCTGATCAAGAGGGACATAGCAATTGTGGAGACAGAAACAGACAGAAGCAGATTTAAGGTGGATCAAAGCCTGTCTCAACAGGGATAAGAGGAAAGCAGTGACAGAAACCTCGATTTCGCTCATCAAAAAGTTCCGACTCTCATTGTTGAAGTCACTAAGGACAAATAAAAATAGCCCCAATATTGTTCTTCTATGAAAATGTGTTCAATCTTTATGTATAATTATGACAGCTTAACAACTTTCAGCCACGTTCTTATCTGGCAGCTAATTAGGAAGGGTTTACCAGACTACATGGATTAAAATCCAATCATCTGCAAGCTGTAGAAATGTCAAGCAGACAAGGTTGCTAGTAAATATAATTCAAGGTAAAGAAATAAAAAAAAATAAAAAAAATCATAAACAGAACTGGTCTATGCTTATATTTTATGGTTGACTTGCTTTTTTTACCCACAAACCACTGACCTGAAATAGATATTTCACTGAATATTCACCCACGATTCAAGTGGTAGATGCTAGTTTCTGTTTCTATGATTAGATTTACACAAACTAACAATGTTTTGCCTCAAGGATAAGCATGATTCGGCCTGACAATATGAAGGTGAATCAACAATGAATATTATTACTGAAGAAAAACATATATAGCACTGTAGAGAGGTTGTGTTCTTATTGGTCCATCTCCTTGATGGCCTCATAGGTCAGTTATGGAACAGAAGAGCTTAATAAAACAGAAGGGCATGCCTCTTATTTAGAATAGTCAGAGCAAATGCTCTTCTTACAGATAATAAACAATTTTTCCAAAATGGTTCCAAAGCCATGATGTATCTAAAAGTGTTAAACAAGATTAAATAGGATTCCATTACAGCTGCTAAAACTGACATTTATTGTTAAAATATTTGTTCTCAGGAAAAGCATTGGAAATGTAAGAAATCAACTTAATCATTATTTTGTTATTCATTTACTTTAGGTATTGTCCTCTGCAATTCTATTGTGTAATTTCGGTTTTGGCTGTGTGACAGCGATAATTTAAGTTAAGTTTGGAGAAGAAAAAACGACTTAAAACAAATGAGGCCACCGTTGCTTAAAATGTGGGAAAAGAAGCAAATATACACCATCTAAAATAATTTACGTCTCAAACTCTTGATGTGCGAGCAAATACTACATTGTGTTGTTTTTTTGTTTGTTTTTTCTTTTATTAAACTGCTGTTTCCTGTTTAGTCAACACTCTTTTTTTTTTTTTTTAAATAATAAAAGAACTATAGGAAATGTAACCATACTGTAAAACACCATTCTTATGCCAGATTAAACCAGTGTCAAAGTTTGTGAGGCTGAAATTGTTGGATGTGGCAGGAATTTACTTTGTTCTGTTCCCATTTTAACAGTGGTTAGATTGTTTCACCTGTCAAAAAATCCTCCACTTTGAATTCATCTTACTTTTGCCCAGTTAATGGCTACATCTCAAGATTTCCTGGCGATGCATTTCACAGCTTTGTTTCACAGTAGGCGGCACAGTTTCTGAAACAGAGGCCTCCATTCCTTCTACATACACACACACTTCTCTCCACATGTCCTCTGTACAGCAAGTAGCTGAGAGGACCGAGTAGCTGAGAGGACCAAGCAGCATCATCTGTCACAGAGCTGCTGGCATAGCGACAGCCTTGATCTTACAGTTTACTAACCAGATGGAGGGTTTGCATATAGACAATAATACGTAAATAAATAACAATAAATATAATAGCTAATAAATAAATACATTCTCTCTGTTTTCTTACTGTAATGAAGCTTTGATTATTCCTATTTATTAAATATACTATTTGAGCAAACACCTGCTACCCAACTGGACAACATAGTATGGCCATGCATGTGTGAAGCACTTGTTACTGCTTTTTATGTCATTTATATGACATCTACCTTAAACCGCTAAAAAAAAAAAGGAAAAATATAACAAAAGTATAACTGATGGATGTTCCCTATATTTGCAATTTAACAATAAAAACAGCCCAGTAATCAGAAAAATACACCTTCGTCCTTCTGTGTTGAATATGAGATTTTAGTCCTTGCTTAGTTTTGCGTGTTTGTTGCATTCACACATTGTTTAAATAATCACAAAGTCTGAAAATGTCAACAGTGTGGAGCTGTCGTGCTACACTAGTTCCATATTTGATTTTCCCTTAACATTAATCCATCCCTCACTCAAACTAAAAACCAACGTTTCCACAAGATTTTGAATAAATCTTTCAAGCATGTTTCCCCCATCTTACAGATTCTCAAACAGACTGAAAAGGTTCAAAAGAGATAATCAAGGAAAACCATCTCACCTATGAAACCGACGGGACATTTACAGACGTACTGGGGAGGGGATGATGGCTGATTTGTTGTTATGCATGTGGCCCCATTCAAACAGCTGTCTGCTTGCATCACGCAGGCATCACCTACAAGTTGGCATAACTCTCCGATCCACCCTGGAGCGCAAACACACTGCGGGAGTACAGTACATTATTCATGTGAAGAGTGGCAGAGGACAGCATACACACTGTACGGTCTGAAAGCAGTGTGTGTCAAAGCAACAATGCAGCACACACAAATACTCCTTTTTGTTTTCTTTACGTCAGCACCGTGGAATTCAAATGGGAAAAATAAAAAGACATTTGAAAGTAAAGTTGTTGACTTTCAGTTTTAAATGCGTTAGCTGTTTTTTTTTTTTTAAACTTCAAAAGTAAATCAAGAATTGCCCTCAAATAACAGGGTCAGCACACAAACATTACAGAAGATGCTACACTCAAGTACGCAAAGCTTTATCAACCCACACACATAAATGTTTAATCTTCTCTCCCTACGATATCTTCCACTGCCTCTCTAGGAGGAAAGGGGAGACCCTTTGTGGTAGTCAAAACACTGCAAAGGAATATTCAAGAAATTCAGCAGTCCTTTCATTCCTACAGTGACTTCCTAACATCACTTCAAATCAAATGAACACAGAGGTGAAGACAAAAAATCCCAGGCTGATAACAGGAAACCAAGAAACAGCTACAAATTAGAAAGTTCAAAGCTAACCCTGAAAGACTACTTAACTTGTTTACAGTTATAAATTCTGTACAGTGACAGGAATAAAACTGCAGGTTTTCACAGACAGTGTGAAATAAATGTAGAAATGAGAAATGGAAAATGTAATTATTAAAGTAAATGAGAAATGGAAAATGTAATTATTAAAGTAAATGGCCCATTTGTGGTCATGGTTCATGTTTATACATGACCAACACAAAACATTGAAAAGTCGATTTAAGATCAGAAGCCCTCTCAGTGGTCTAATGGAAGAAGACGGATGGAGAATAATTAGGAGCTATAGGGCATTAGGGGGCAGTCTCAGGTGTTTTAAATGGAAAAAAAAAAACAGATGCAGAAGTTTAAGAATACAGAGCAGCACAGAGAGAAATTAGACCAGAATCTGACTATTTGAAGAAAGCGTCCACATCCACAGAGGGTTTAATTGAATTGGATTACTGCTGGCTTGAGACACCAGCAGCAGTTCTCATATGTTTTCTCCATCTTTTAATTTATATAAAAGACTAATTTTCTCATGAAAAGAATATTAAAAACCAAAGATGGAAAGACTTTTCAAATAGCATGAAAAACACTAAAAGCCATGTGTGTTTTACTGTCAATGTGTTTGAACTGACAGAAAATTTCCCCTAAAGCAAGATAAAATATTATAAACACATCAGCTACATTCTTCATTAAGACCAACACGGTTAATAGCTTATCTATGTAATGTGAAAATAGATTATATAATTTTGCTATTAAACAAAAGAACAAAAAAAAACTAGACAGAAAGTACAAGATAAAAGGAAAATAAGAAGTGCACAGAAATTGACTCACTTTGACCTTGGTGTCAAAAAAAGAAAGAAAGAAAATTCGTTTTTTTTTTCTTTTTTTTGTTTAGATCTTGTTTGTTTACAGTTCATATTGCTCTGCTTAAGGATGAGCTGACTCTGAGTTCATACCGTAACCCACATTAAGATGTGGCCTCAGTCATATTTTGTGGGCATGAGTATTTCATTACAACTGAAACATTGAATTACCTACCTGATATCCACCAATTACACTCAAGCACAATCCCTCATTTAGGCAGCTGATATTGAGCAGCCTGCAGTAGTCAATTATTTCTTCACAGTTCTTCCCAGAAAAACCATTCAGGCATCTGTTGAGAGGAGGTCAGTGTCATCAAAATCAATCCCTCCGAACCCTTAGCACTAACAAGACACACTGCATTGTTTCGTTTACAAGAGACAGGTGGTTGTAATTTGGTTTTCTACATCATCTGATTGTGTTATGGACCTGCTCAAAACAGTGTCTCGAAAAATTTTCTTCCAATTTGGTTGACCTGGATTGTCAAATGGGTGGACATGGCATATCAGGACAAATTAAAGTCCATCATAAATCACAGATTATACCTGCCTACAGCTGCTCATTCCTCTGAGTGCACTGTTTATTATGACAAATGCATGCCACCCACCATGAACTGAACTCATGGATTTCACAATGTTTGTTTGAATTTTATTTGTGTTAAAGGTTAAATAAAGTTACTCTGAAATAAATAACCAAACTGCAGGATATGATGACCGGACACCCTAAAAGAAAGGCAAAGCCAACTCAAAATGAGAGTAAACATTTTATGTAAAAAACACAGTTAGAGGAACAATTTCATCTTGAGTTTTACACAAGTGTCTCACATGGGTGTGTGGAAAAACACAAATACTCACATCAGTTTTAGTCTAGGGTAAAAAGCAGGTTTTAGTGTGATGATAAGTATCTAGAGGGCATCTAAGGCAGAGTGTAATCTAGCAGAAGCCTGTTTCCTTTGACAAGCTTCTAGGCAAAAAACTGCTTCAAGATAAAATGGCCTGTCTGTTTACCTTTCACTTTTCAGATTCAGAAAAACAATCAATAGGATATAAGGTGTCAAATGCTGATGAAAATGTTGTGTTGAAAGGTAATTTTTTTGTGTGTTTTTCATTTGCTTTAAATAAAACTATCTTACCAAAGCCTTGTTTTTTTTCACCTCTAACAAGAAAGCAGGGGTTGTTTTATGTTTTTGCATTGTCAACAAATCCCACACACAGACCAGACTTAATAAAATGCAGAATCTCTTTATACTTTCCATCTTCTCAACCTGACTTTGCCTCATCCATTTCTGCTGAAAACACAAATCTTTAAAAGTCTCTTTAGTGACCTCCTCCTGTAAACAAGAGATACTGCTGAAATGCAACAATAGCATAACACATTAACGATGTAGAAGTGGATGCAATAAGGCGCCGCTGTAGGTCTGCCTGCAGCTCTTTTAAAACATATAGGTCTGCACAAAAGTACGGTGGCTGACGGGTGCAAACATGATGCATATACGAACA
>NC_136629.1:23653368-23908368 GCF_933228915.1 Telmatherina bonti | reverse complement strand
AATCATAAGTGAGTAAATACATTACGTAGTGACACTACTCCTATGCATTTTCTAAATTTATTGCCAACATCAAAGCCCAAAATAATCCAGTTAAATATATTAGTTTCATGAACATTTAACACGGCATCTTAACCATTTAAAAAAAACTACACTGAATGCAGATCTAAAAGGAGAAGGAAACTAAATGCATTTTACTTGGTGTTTAGTACATTATGAGAAGTTAATAAATGTTAATGCTCCTGTAATTCACAAAGGTAAACCCACTAGAACAATATCTATGTTAAGCAGCAGCAGGAACAAGCATTATTTTGATAAATGTCCCCTTTAAACTGCTCTCCTCTGGTATTCTTAGGTGGGTTGCGAAAACGTGGTGCACTTGACAATGTGTAATGAACAAAACAAAGGTTATGCAGAAGGACAATTAGAGCACTACTACATTTTCCCCAGAGTATCCTCCAGAACATTTGAAACAGCACTGCCTCTGCAAAATGTATGGCCATAATAACATTTCCAGTGAAAGGTGAAAATTGCAGCAGGCGTCCAATTACAAAAAGGTTTTGATGAGAGCCATTTCAAGCTGGCACTTAAATATGCACAGGGTCATTCAATCAAAATGCTAGAGGAAGCAGGCACTCCTTCCCTCAGCTCATCTTCTGCAGGAAATATTAATTGCCGGCGGAGCCTTCAGAATGAAGCCATTTGATCTTGTTTCAAGACACTATTAATTTTCATATGCCATTTCTTGTTTATGTCCCACTGAGATAAAACAAATAAGGGAAATGAAGTCCTCACATGCTCCCCTGCGGTGCAAATTTGTTCTCCCTGACATGAATATGACACGCAGTCAGAGTCAACACCAGAGTCGCAGTAGAGGCCTCTGAATCTTTCTGGACAATGACAAACAAATCCTCCAGGGCTCTCTGCACATGTACCGCCATTTCTGCATGGATTTGGGTCACAGGGGGCTTTCCTCTTCTCACAGGAAGGGCCTGCAAAAACCGACAACAAAAGATTACTGTGCTTTCATTCAGGCTGCATATCCATAGAAACTATAATGTGCAAAAAGCCTGTCTGCTGGCATTCTTTATCCGACTCATGCTTACACACTCTACTCCATATAATACTTCAGGTGGCAAACGGAGGCAGTAAATCATTTCAATGCAAAATAAATGCATCTTTAAAATGACATGACTGACCTGAATTCTAATCTATGGAGAGAGATTTGATTGGCATGTTTTATAACAGAAGGGAGGCATTCCAAGCATTTTCTTGACATTATGCATGTATATTCTGTAATTACATAAATATTACAAAAAGAATTGACTAAAAATAGATATATAACTTTGAAATATTCCAGCTAATATCAGCCTCTAACTGTTTCTGCAAGAAAAGAAAAAAAACAACTCAAATATTATTACAGTTGGACCTACCGCCACAGGTTTGTGTGCTACTGTCCACAATTTATTTATATAAGCATGATCATCCCAGATGCCACTGCCTAGATAGTTAGGGTAAAATTATTGCAATGTAATTAAAAAAAAATCCATTCAATCTGTGTTTTTTGTGATCTTTATTTGGGAAACTGCCTGCAAAACCTTTGGATATTGATTAAGGTTAATGATTTACTATGTTTCAGCGGGTGAAACTGAATTTAAAGCGCAAAAGCAGCCAAATCATCTGTAAAAAGAAAATTGTTTAAATTGAGAGTGTACATGCAATACCATACTATTATGCACTTCTGCACTTTAAGCTCCTGTAAAGTTG
Organism: Telmatherina bonti; assembly: GCF_933228915.1. Taxonomy (NCBI): domain Eukaryota; kingdom Metazoa; phylum Chordata; class Actinopteri; order Atheriniformes; family Telmatherinidae; genus Telmatherina; species Telmatherina bonti. The sequence goes on along the minus strand of NC_136629.1, from coordinate 23,906,604 downwards.
GAAAAAATTCCATAAACAACATGTAACTCTCTGGTGCATACGTGAAGCACAAAACTACAGCTGCAGAGTTACGAAGCAGTTCTGAACGCTGGTGCCTCAACAACACAAAACATGTTGCAGTTGAAGCAACTAGAAATAGATTATGTAACTTTAGTTCTTCTTACTTTGCTCATGTCTTAATCGTATTCTTAAAGTTGTGCTTCTATATTTAGTTACGTCCCAATATGTAAAAGAATAGTTTTCAATGTCCCAAGAACTACAACACAACTTTTTCCCAGGAACAGTTTGTTTTACAAGACATAGCTGCTTGTTACTTATTTCTCGTCCTTTTATTCAGTTTAGTTCCATCTGACAAATAAGTGCCACACAATTTATAAAACTCATTCTACTTGCTGCAGTGTTTTATCTTCAGCGATGCTGAGCTCTCAGAGCAGCACATGAAGATGGCTGCGAGTTGAAAACGCCAGGACTGGGCAGGCCAGAGACTATTTCGAGCATCTAAGCACACAAATAAAGAATAAAGAAAAAGTCAATAGATCTCTGAACCCAGTCCAGTAATAAACTGAAAGTCATCATAAAGATGTATAAATGATTTTCATGGAGGATTTTCACAGAAGTGTAAAGTAAGTAGTCGGTGCTGAAGCTTGTTTCATACCGTAAGCATTTTCTGATAAAGTCATTTTCAACTAAGCTGTAGCCAGTAGTTTTATTTTTTTTCCATTTATAATAAATAGTATAGAAGCACAACACTTTCACCAGCGGCAGCTTAACCACAGGCAGGGTAATGCTGCACTGACATTGTGTGCAAAGGATAAAATTAGACTGAATTCAGTGCAGGTTCAAGGTGAATAAAATTTGATGTTATTCCCTGGTGAGGGTTTTCATTTTTTTGTGTTCTTTACATGGTGCCTACACATTTATCTTTCCAGTGACTCTTTCTTTGCATATTTTCTTTAATCCCCCTGCTGATACAAGTGCTCATGTCCCAGAGGCTCCTCACAGCCTCCTTTGTGGGCATCAATCTTACTGTGTACAACTTCAAGGTTTGCTTTTTGCCTCAGCTCATTTTTTCAAGTTTTCAGAACTGGTTCAGTAAAAGCTGCACCAATTCAAACATTTCCTTTCACCACTTTCATTTGAGGCATATAAAATTGCTTTCGCACTTGTGGCACTCAAGAGAAAAGGCACTAATAAAGAGCTTAACAGGATTCACAGGATCTTTTTTTTTTCCCCCTAATCATTATCTGCATTTGTAAAGTGAAGAAAATTTTACTTTTTACTAACTCCGGTCATCTAAAATACATATAGAAACAGCACTGTGTCAATATCCGAATTACTGGTCTAATAAGGTCAATGGCTGGATAATTCAAATTATTCTGTCTTGAGTTGATTCAATTCCTAACAAGACTGTAAAAATCAATTAAGATCATAGAAGAAATAGAAACTGTTCTATAAAGATGGCAATACCTTGCAACATATGCTCCAGAGGTAGTGCAAAGGACAGTCAAATCAAAAGAAAATCTCATTTGAAACATCCCACGAGTTGGACTCATTATTCTGTGCGCATAGGCTTTGGCCTATGAGGGCAGCAAGCTCGGGAGCAGCCACTAACTTCCAGTTGATTAATGAGCCAACTGCAGCAGGGAGGTGGAGGAAGCACAAGCACCACAGAACCCCCAAGAAGCTGATGGGACAGCGGGACACCATGACTATGCGAATGCATCCAGTGGAGTTTGCTTACTTGAGAAAGCAGCAGCAGTTTAAGCAAATCAGATAAAAGCTGGCAAGGCAAAAGAGTGTTCATCTTGTGAATTTACTTTGGAGGTAAATTACAAGAATTCAAGGCAATCGATTTTTTTTTGTTTTTAAGTAGATTTTTTTTTGTTCTCATTGTTTATCGATTTTTTTTTTTTATTAGTTTTACTATACTATTCTGTTAGTTATTCCTGGGAATTGTGTGACTAAAAATCACATAATCAGAGTTAAATAAAGAGGGAAAAGTACAACCTTTATTTATTTATTTATTTTTTTTTTTTTAGAAAGAATAAGAAGTTTTACACAGTGTATCCTAAACTTAAATTCTGTTATGTCAACTTTTGACATTTTATTGCTTTGGGAAGTGAGGATACTAACACTCAGATTTTACAAGTGGAACTTTTGCTGAACTAAAACTTTCAGCTGGTCAGCTGTCTGTCATTGTTGTTGTGTCTATGAAAAATGAACCATCCATATTCAATCAAACAGATTTGGATTATATGCAGACCAGACAAACACACACAATGCATATTTGAAGTTGCAAACTTTTAAGTCATGCAGACTGTGGTCTGGCATTGTCCTGCTGAAACAACCTTACTGCTTGTGTACATTTCTTCAAAATACCCATATGTACTTTTATACAATAGTACCATCATACATATATGAGCAATCATTGTCATGGAGACTGATGCCGCACCTTACCATTGCAGATGATGGATTTGCATCATTGGCTGATAACTACCAAGATATTTTTCTTTTTTAAGTCATACGTAGGACATACTGTAGAACCTTAGAATTAATTTTCCTAAAAGCAGCTGTAATATGGACTCATCTGTCCACTGTCTTTCCATTTGTCTGAGATTAACTCACAATGGCTTCATTTCTTTATAGTTGATGTATGGCTTACTCATTGCATAACACACTCTCCTGCTATATTTCTGGATACAACTGTAGCAAATGATAAATGGTTTTCCATAGTAGTCCCAAAGGCACATGGCTATAGTGATCATTGGGCTTTTCCTGCATCACTGACTGAAAGCTCAGAGGTCACGCTCATTCAGCAGGGAATTTTGTCTTTATCCACTGATTTGTTACTGTATCTTTTTTTCAAGGTTATACATTGTAGATGTTTAAAATTCAATGCTAATTTACAGTCTTTTTTTGTATTTTTCTGTTTTCCTGACTTTAATTTGCATAAAGTGCATGAACAGGTTGCAGCTTTTGGTAGATGTCCCTTTTATACCCAATCCTGACACCCTTACTTGTTACCAATTAATCAGCTGTTTAGGGAAAGGAGCTGATTTTATTAAAAAAAAAAAAAAAAAAAAAAAAAAAAAAAAAAACAGGAGAAGGAGGTGAAAAAGAGCTGATTGTAGAAGCTTCCAAAAATCTCTGTATACACAAAATGCCTGCATTCTTTGAAAGTGTTACGGGTGTTAAATCCTTGTTTTATGTATATTTTTTGTCAGCAGAGTAGACCAGTCAGGTGGGAGTTAATAACTTTATTTGTATTTGTGTTTATCAAAAAAGAGAAAATCAAATAAATTTAATCAAAAGAAATTTTTTTTTTTTAATTCTCAAGGTTTTCTAGAATATGGTTTTGTATTTCAAGGTTCATATCAGGTCATGACAACACAATCTGGTTCAGAAGCATCTTATCAAGCAACAAACATGATTTTATTTGGCTGTAACATCTCCTTGTGTACTTACTAAGAATTGTGCTCCTATGTAAATATTCTTTTTCATTCTTTTTAACTTTAAAGAAAAAAATTCTGATCAGCATCTAAGTTTAAGGAGCTCTTTATTTACCCACAATCAAGGCCCTTTCAAGCCAATCCAATAGATCAAATATGGCCTAAATCTTCCATTGTATAAAAGCAGAGTTCTGCAGACAACCTTAGCAGTACATACCTAAAATAATAATCTAAAAGCATAAGCGAGACTCCAAAGGCAAAGCTATGACACTTCAGAAATTCTGCCAAGACAAAGTATGCTGCAAACCGATGAATGAATGTGAAGAGCCACCTGGAGGCGTTATTCCTGAAAGATCATTGCCAGCTTGCTTTGTCAGGAAACAGTGATATCCAAGGCAACTTTAGAAGTATCTGAGTCTTTTTTGAGCAATATTTATTCAATTAACTGTACTTTACTTATGTAAATGGGACTAAATTAGTGATGCCGTAATGACTCAATACAAGATCACAAAATCATGAGAGCAACCTTATTTTCATACGAGAGTATTTAGTACTGTGTCTGTCACACTCACTGTATGAAACAGTCTGGTCTTTATGAATGATTTATATGATTGGGGTATTAGATTGAAATAATACAGACTTGACTAAAGCAAAGCTAAGAAAAACACGAGTGTTAATCATGATAATTAATGTGGAATATAACATAAGAAATCAGAAAGAACAGAAATTATTGAACACCATAATTAAAACGGTTTGGAGGTTTGATATCAGCACACATGAATATAAACTAAAATCTAAAAGTCACATTGTTGTGGCCTTTTTTTTTTTCCTCTCTAGTCACATTTATAAATCAAAGCTTTGATTATAATGTACTCAACAGAAGCAACACATTATAAATTACATTCAAAGTGATTGCTGTAAACCTTTGTTTTATTAACTCCGACATGCTCGGTTAGCTGGCAGTTTAGCCTTGGCCCTTTACAGCAGCTTGTTGTTATATGATGTATTTGATTTGAAGTTGTTACATCATATATTATGATGGCAAATACCTATATCAGAAGGGATTAGCTTTGTAGCCCATGAGGAAATTCTAATCTTTTTGAGATTTATCACCTCTGTAGTTTCTAGTTTTTTCCAGATAGTCCCCTGTCTTTGAGGCAAATGACACAGCTGTCCATGTGGAACCGAGATGTAACAAGTCTTTCCACTGTCTCTGGTGTGAGGCATTGTGCAATACTGTCTGATGTGCCAGCTAGTGTTTAAAACTGTGACATAACATTCAAAGACGAGGTTTTTATTGTCACTGTAACCGACAATCCATCTATATAATACCAGGAGGTAGGTGAAAAAGAGCTGCTTACCAGAGAATCCGGTGTCACAGATGCATTTGAAAGAGGTGGGTGACATTTGAACACATGTCCCATTTTTACATACTCTGTCACAGTTTTCTTTCCCAACAACTTCAGAGCAGTTAACTCCTAAAACAAACAAAGAAAAAAAAAAAAAAAAAAGAACATGCTGAGAATGGCAAAGAGGCACACAGGAGTGATTTGCAAGCACACTCTCTTTTTCGGGCATGTAATCAATAAAGAAGGTAAAAAAATAGTGCAAGTCCAACTCAGTAATGCAGGGAGGATGCAGAAAAACTAATGAATCATTCAATTAATGAAACCATTTCATGTTTAACGTTCATTTTAACAAAGACATTTTTAACACTAGAAATTTTATGTTTCGTCGAGTCAGCTTCGATACATTTTCATCCGCATATCCATTTCTGTATTTTTGGTCTGCAACACATTAGAATGGAAAAAAAAAATGAATAAAGGATGGACAAATGAAATTGTGAGGAAATAAAGAAAAAAAATCAAATAATAATAAAAACAGTAATGTTATTTTTAACATAAACCAGGATCTTTATTTTGGCACCAAAGATGTCTACAAAAGTTGTTTTGTTTTTTTTTTTGTTGTTTTTTTTTAAAACAAAGTCTGCTAGTTTTACAGTCAACAAATGGATAAATAAATAAAATAATGTTACTCAAAGATAAAGTTGTAGGAAATTTGTGCAATTTCTTCAACGGAGCATTATATAATTTTATATTTTAAACAATCCACCCCTAAAAATGGACAAGTCTAAGGTAAATATCCTGATATTCAATCCTTTACATTGTATAGCATCAGTAGGGGTATGTGGACAATGGATTACTTTAAGAAACCTACTGGTTATATTCATAAGTGTTACTTATGTGTGTTAGTTAAGGGTCAAAAATGATTCATTAAAGTTGTTGTTGCAGAGGGCGATGGCTTAGGGCAGGAATGACCCCCTGCATCTTTATGTTGCTGTGACCTGAAAAAACCTCTTACTAAACACACTGTGTTGTGTCATTGTGTTGAAGGTGTGGAGAATTGTCCATTTTTTCAGCAATTTGTGCAGCGTTTCTCTCTGAGCAATCAGCTTCAGGGGACTCTAGAGTTTTCCCTAGCACAGAGCCAGCTTGGCTTGAGATTTTACAGCTTCACATGCTGCCTTCAAGATGTTTTTTTTTTCTCCTCCGAGGGAAATCTGTGCATTTTTCAACAAGACAATGCAAAGCCTTATTCTGTGTCCATTACAAATACATGGCTGAAGTAGAGGCCAGGGTACCAGACTGAGAATCTGTGGAGAAATTCAAAGTTTTAAAGAATGAGCTAATGATACAACTGGGCTCTTGTTAGAAGTTTTGACATTTTAACAGCAAGACTGGGGCAAAACAACTCTCTCCTTCAACAACTGGACTGTAGAAATCAAATAAGAGAAAATTGACAAGACAAAACATGAAATATGTTGAGAAGGTTTTAAACAGGTTCATTTGGAAGAGAAGCTGTTGGTTAAAAAAAAATTCTTAAAGGGTTAAGTTACTTTTTTTCATACCTGTGAAATGTGGAGGGCACAGACATCTATAAGTTCTGTTGTTCGGATCTGTGGATCCATTGCTCAAGCAGACTCCTTTGTTTTCACAAGGGTTATCCAAACAGGCATCGTACTTTTCACAAAACCTTCCGGAATAGTGGTGGTGGCATCGGCAGTGGTACACGCCCTCCCAGACTCCCGCTTGGCAGACTCCATTCCCCAAACAAAGTCGAAGCAGAGGAGAGGCCTGGCAAAGCTGTGTTCTGACAGACACATTGAGCCTGAGACCAAGCTTGCACAGCTGTGTGTCTCCATTATGAAGAGCAATGAAGTAATGATGACCTGGGTCCATCCACTTAGCTTCAATTTGCACACTTCCATTTAGATTGTGGGGGAATGGAAACTGATCTTTTAAATCTTCATCTGTCGAACAACTTTCAAAGTTGTCTTTTGATACATTGAGGATTGTGATGCCATATGTCTTCAGGGTTTCATCGACAGACATAGCAAGTTTGTCTCCATGTTGCAGCTGAAGAGGGCATATCTGTGGGAAGTTGAAAGGCTGCTCACTTGACTGGTTTACCCCCCGAGTATCCCAGCACTCCGACGCGCTCCGGCAGATGTTTCCTATTAGAGTCCAATTCATTTGGATTGTGTGCTTTTTAAGGTGCCATTCATGAGTGGCTTGTCTGTTGCAAACTGTTTGGCATTGGACAACGGGGACAGCCACAAAAACTGCAATTAGATAAAAAAATGATGCTTCCATTTTTCCCTGTTTCTGCAATTTAGACACAATCACTGCAAAGGCTGAACTGGACTGCATCGGGTTTCAGGGAATATGGAAATGCACATCCACATTCCACATAAAGTCCCCCGGAACCGGAACAACCTGAGGAAAACAGAATTTGGTTAAGATTTGCAAAAAGAATCAACTCACTCTATTTTATGATTGAGGCTTAATGCTATTCAGACAAAAAAAAAAAAAAAATCTCGTTAAGACGATTCACTTCTACTGTAACATCCCAAACCTGTGGCTTCAGCATGTCTAGCAGGAGCTGTCATAATCATATGCAGTGCTGCTGACCACCAAGTGTGTCACAGCAGCCTCAGCTTCCCTGAGGTTTCTACAGAATGACAGTGTCAGATAAAATATTCTCCCTCCCCTGCCGGGGACCGATACCTCAGTGTCGGGCAGCGAGATGAGTTAAAGCAGACAGCATTGTCTTTCTCCCTTAGGCCCCTTTTTCATACATGCACGCCAGATAAAAAAAACAACAAAGTAAAGAAGCCTCGCTGCAAGGAAAACTGTGCCCCTTGATCTGCTCACAAGGGCTGATATGAATAACTGCATGATGATAAGTAATAAAACGCTGAATATGGAACGCCAATATCAATAGAAGGGGGAGTGATAAAGTGAATGAGATAGCAAGCATTGTCATTAAGGCACTGAGGGGACACAGAAGACCTCATTTACATGAGATGAGGTTGGCTACTGTGTTTCACTCAATGAATCGGAAAGCTGCAGCTGATCTCTGATGAGAAAAATCAAATTAAAAAGTCTAGCATGTTGGATAAAATGTACAATTGGTGTAATGTTGCGGAATGGTCATTGTAAGTTGGGAGTCTTGATCAAATTCAACTATACTCACCTATTTTCATTGTCACTTTTACTTAAGGTTACTCTAACCAATATTTTCGGGGTAACACTCAACTAAAGGACTGTGTCGAAAGTGAAAGAAGTCAGTGGTGATAAAGCTGTAGTTTAATCCCCTCAGGTCTACAGTGCTTTTTTAATGTTTCCTGTTTTTATGACCTGCAACTTCACTGTTGTGGTTCACTGTCAGCATACTTATCATTGTCACTATCAGCAGGCAGCTGTTTTCAGTGAAAAAGCTCCAAAACCCACTGTGCGCGACTGCCAAACCCCCAAAGGGACACGTCGAAAACCCTTGACAGACCGCTACCACCTGCCGGCTGTGACGTACGTTACGTATGTAGACCACCAGCAGCAGGAGGAACAATTTTCAGTCACCTTCCAAGCTTGTCTAGTGGTGCTGTAGAGGTCAGTAAGCAAAAAGGCAAATGCAAATAAATAAAACAAATAAATAAATTTGTTCTTTAAAAACCGTTGCCTTTCTTTGCTCTTCAGATTTACAAAGAAAACAAAGCAAAATCAATGCAACCCTTTTCAAAAAGTAAGCACATTAGAGAATGGAATTAGTTTTGATTCAATGAAAGAAAAATATGAATAAAACAAAGGGAAAGAAGTATGATAGCAGGGTTTGTTCCAGATAATAAAAGGAAAGAGTTGAGGTGCACCTTAAACCAAAGATTCCAAATTTAGATCGTAAATGGCCACAACATGCACGTTTTAGTTGTTTATCCAACACAGCCATTTCAAATGAAATAGGGCTTTTCAATAGTTTGTCAAATTCCTATTAAATATCTACTAATTTGATTCTGGCAGTGGGAAATACATAAAAGCTGCAGAATGGTGGTCATTGAGCATGGGAATAGAACATTCTTGCATCACATTCAACTTGTCAAGAAACTAGTTTCACAACTTTGATTTGAAACCCAGAAAAATACACAATAACCTTTTCAAAATATTTTAGGTAGCAGATTAGTGGTACTCTCACTAAGACATCTTTAGCCCTTTCATGGTTGTTTGTTTCATAATATAATTTCTCCTAAATGACATTATTTTCAACTAAACCTGTTCCCAAAGGCCTTTAAAAAAGCAACCCTTTGCATGTTAACCAGGTATTAAGGCTGACTTTAATTAAAAATAAAAACTAAGAAGACTTGCAATTTAATTATAGCTTAAATCAATTAAACTTTCTTTTTTTCTTCTATTGTTGAATAAAGGTTACTAATGCCTGGAAAGAAGTATTGTAAATCATTTTGTAAATGGTGTGCCATACAAATGAACTTGCCTTGCTGAATTATTGTAACTTCAGTTTTCTTAAGAATGTCATTGCAATGTCTCCGTCCCTCTCAGGTTAAATGTTCAAAAATACAAGCATTTTGCACAAACATATAGATACAACAGCTAATATGCATCTACAACATTTTAGGATTTATATGCTTGTATTGATTTTTTGATAACCCAAAGCACCCAAAGAATAACTGTGCAGACACAAGTAGAACATACAAATTCAATGCAAGAGGACTGAAACCGACCAATATATGCACACCCCCAACTTGTTACCATGAGCAATGCAAGATATCCCCACAACACCAATTAAAGAGATATCTAACATCTTTAAACTACCAAAATGTTGGAATTGCATTTACTGATGTGAGCAATACTTAGTTTACTGGTATTTACCTACATTAATTTCCAATAATTAGTGATGAGATTCAGGCTGTATGCAAGGGTTGTAACTTATATACTGTTGACTGTATAAGACTACTTTTCCTATTGACACAACTGGAATTCCAGAGCACATTTAAAATATGAAAAATAACAAAACCTGGATTTACCAAGCTGTCTAAGATCTAAAAACAAAAGTTGGGACAGAGTGACAGTGTAATTAAAAAGAAGCCTATCTTAGATAACCACACCTGTGACAGCAACCTGCAATCTTCAACTAGCAACATAAGATTATACACAAATACTAAAAGTAACACTGGGGTCAAGTATTCATTCATTTTTCCAACCCTTTTCCAAATATGTGAGCAAGGACCCAAAAGACGCCACCATTGGTTCACGCCGAGATCATTGTAAGCATCTGAGGTTGGTGTAAACCACTGTGTTATCACCATAGCATCTGACAAACAGTTGTAAACTTGTTTTACTGGCCTACAACTCAATGATACTTGGAAGCCATTTTGTGCTTATTCTGTATGCATGATTAATGCAATTCAGACCCCAAATCAATTCATCCAACTTAATCATGTTGTTGCTCAAAACCATTTAATTTGAATCATATTCAATATTAGTTCATACTAATAAATAAAAAGGAATCTATACTATTGGCTTCCACTTGAAAAACAAAAAAACAAAACCAATAAAACCCTCGATAAACAAACAGAAAAAGGGTTTTCTGGGACATTAGGATGCTTTAAAAGGTATTGATCAATAAGGATTAAAGCGAGGGCCACACACAGGAGTGCTTCTGGTATAATAGAGGCCACCGGGTCAGAAGCAGGGCTATATATGTAGGGGTCAACTAATTGTCTTACACAGCCTCTTGCTGTCATTATATCCAAGTTCAACCCACAATTTAGAATGCCAACCACGCAGGGGTACAGAGGGCAATGGATCAACGGAAGGTTGTAAATTCACACCTGACTGATAGCTGAAAGAGAGACCCCATGAGGACACAACAGATTATCACACCAAACTGGTGGGCTACATGTCAATCAGTTTTTGCCATGCCCAGTAAAATAAGTAGTGTGAAAGAAATACTGTCAAATAATTGTTTAAGTGATTAAAAGCAAATAAATCAGGACTATTTTAAGTGCTCTAAAACTCTTAATTTGTAAATACTTATAAAGCTTTGTGATATTTGATTAGTTGGGGCTATTTTTGGTTTTTCTGCAATGTTCTGAATAGATGCATTTAACGGAGGAGCGAAAAAAGTTCAGTTGTGAAAATAATCAGTGTTTGCAGAACCGTAGGCTATATCCCATTACAAACCGAAACGGACCATTTCGCAAAACAAAGCCCTTTGAATACAGTTTGATCATAAACTAGGCCACTTCCGAAAACATTTGCGAACTTACCATCTAATGAGAAGGATCCCTTTCTCATTTTCCTTCGAGTTTGCCTCATTAAGACATCAGCATGCTGCACATAGACAGTGATGAAGATGAGGCCTGGTGAGTGAGCTGCAGTTGCTACTTACAGTACAATGGCACTTGTGTGAGAATGAGGACACACAGGTAGGTGTAAGATGACGCAAACATTGTTGAGATAAATTCTGCAATCTTCCTCAAATGTGGTAATTTGCAAAAGTTTTTGCACTAACTGGGTGTTGTCGGTACATTCTTTTTGCCACACTGACTGCATTTTGTTATATTTTTGCCAGCTTGGAAAGAAGGAATGGACTTTCTAAACATACATTTGTGTTACATAATAAATAAGCATGAATTTCTAACTCGCATAAAAGAAGTGTTGCTGTTTTTGTTATTGTTCACACCTCTCGATTACAGTACGGCCGCCAAAGTTATTAAATTGGAAGGCAAAAGTAAACCATCTCGACTTATCACCACACTATATGGAAGTATGAAGGACATTTAGTTCATAAGTCCCTCTAAAGAGTTAGTGGACTTTCCCTTCCAGCAAGGAACAATCATTTAATGGTATCCTGGCAATCCACAAAAGCTTTCACTGAGAATGAAATTTTATAAAAATAAATAAATGAAAAAATCTATACATTTTATGAACCTCAGTCCACCTGGGAAAGTAAACACACAGATTTTAAATCCACTAACACAGAGGCCATTTCTCTGTCCACTCACTGTTAAACTCACTTCTTACATCACTGAGGTGATGGATTTGGTAGATGATGTCCCATTTCACAGTAGGTTAGAGCAGAAAGAGGTCAGCTGCCATCATCACTAAATGTGTCAAAATACAGACCCTTTTTTCTGAACATATTAACAGATCAACCCTGCTTCACCTTCAACATTTGTGATGATAGATACAGCCACTATCATTACTTGGTCATTCAAAACATTAACTCTGATATCCTGCAGGTGATCTGTAAATCTGCAGGAACTGGAGTAAATTTCTGTGCGCTATCAGCAGCAGGATGCCGGGGAAACAGCGTTGAAACCACGGAGCCACTGGAGGACTGATTAGCCAAACAGCAGCAGGTTGCTGGCCACAGCCGCTGCTGGCCTCATCACTTGTGCTCCCTGGGTAGCTATGTGGAGCCCCACTAATCAGCTATAACACTGATGAGCATCCGTGCCTCGCAACCCTGAAAAACCAAGCCCCACATTGATTTTTTTTCTCACTCTAAATGCAGTAATTGATGCCGACGGCAAAACCATTTTTACTTCACATCACAGAAAAGTGCAAGGCTGGTTACTGTTAACATGCCTACTTTCACAAGGCATCTATTGTTTTGTTCTATCTTTGTTCGCATTGATCCCAAGGAACACCTCAAAGGGCTGCAACTGCAGGTTATTTTCAAGAGCATAATAGCTCAAATAAGGTATAACCACGGGTCAAATTAGGCCAGGGCTAGTAGAAGCACAGCAATGCCAGAATGACTTCACCTTTGTGAATTGTTCTTTCCCTCTCTTTTTTTTTTTTTTGATGTTTTTGATTCTTAATCACTAACTACCCCCTTGCAGTAGAGAGCAGTACTTCCTGCTTCCTGTTTATATGGATATCTGGAAGACAACCTCAATAAGATAAGACTATGTCCTTCTTTCTTTTTTTTTTTTTGTTACACTAACACAACTCAGGGGAGCTGTGATAAAAAGTTTTTGCCACACAGAGCCTGAAGTGCACTGCAAAAAAGAAATACTGCAGGTCATGATCCAGAGTACGTTGTACACCTGCAGACCAAAAAATTGCTTTATGATTTTGTCCCCGTGTGGGCAGATCATTGACTGAGTCAAAAGTTGGTTTGCTTTCTTAAGGTACCCCCTTAACTGTGGTCCTAGAAAGCTCCAGTGCATGTGTCAGAAGAGGAGGGGGGAATAAGTAGCTCTTCTTGGTTTGAGTGTTTTCCTCTTTTCTTTTCTGTTGCTTTAATAGAAACTGAAACTCCACAAAACAAATAGAGCAGAGCACAACAACTACTCCTGATGAATCCCAATACATAAAAACAGAGTTAATCAAGTGACACTGCTCAGTAATGATATATGTTATGTCAGGGGATGGTACAGCCAGCCAACCGCAGGGAAGGAGCGGTGCAGCCAGTCGCAGGAAGAAAATAAAACAGCCAGGCAATGGTTTAGATGGGATCACACAGTCAAATTTGCATGAAGTGATTGAGGGACGTAACAATATATAACAACACAGCCTCTGATGTATTGTTTAAAAGAAAGCAGGCACAATTTCTAAACACTAAAATGCTGCAGCAAACCTTAAACTGGTGTCTTTCCAAACTTTTATCAGCTTTTGTAACGGATACTTCTCATCAGTCACCCTAAACTTGTATTAAAAAAACACACAATGCTCTTCCATTCAGCTCCATTTGCAGTCAATTCTGATTATCAATCACCTAGGCAAGTGTGGGAGGCCGTCTCATTCATTCAAGCTTCTCTAGATTTTCAGCTCTTACTGAACTGATTCTTAAATCAAACCAAGCAGAGGTCTTAGACCCAAAGATTCAGGTCAACTAGTCCAGACCAGTCCAGACTAAATATGGAGAAAAAGCATTTAGCAATTATGCTGCAAACAAGTGGAACAAAGTGCCAGTGAAGTTTAACTCTCAGCAAATGTAGACACCTTTAAATCAAGGTTTAAGACATTTCTTTTCTCATGCGTCTATGCATTATATCTGTACAGTAACCTTCAACTGATTTTGCTTTTAATAATTTGAATATAATCTATGATTTTATAGTGATTTTAGCTATTTGTTGCTTCCTTTTATGCTTGTTTACACCATCTGTAATGCTTTTAATGTTTCATGTAAAGCGCTTTAAATTGCCCTGTGCATGAAAGGTGATATACAAATAAACTCGCCTTGCCTGATGTATTTCCTTTTCTTTTCCATGTACAATACTTTTGAATACAAAATGACTAAAGAGTGTGACCTATCAGCACTTAAGTGGTAAACTGACATGGTGGAACTAAGAAATCAATGATATATTGCTGGTAAAACACTTAATTGAGTTTGTTTACTAAATGCAAAGCTGAGGAAGGCCTGCGGCCAACATGACAGCAGTAAACAACAGCTTACTGTCGCCTTGAACCCAACCGGCGCGGCTGTCTGCCCCCATTCTGTGAATGCTCGGCCCGGGATTTACTGTGGACGGGTAATCTGACTAGTAGGGTACACACATGGACCATCTGCTGCATGACATGTTGCAAACGAGGATGGCAATTAACGCTGGTAAAGTCTTGCTCACCATTAAGCCGACAAGGTGCTCCGCGCCGGGACGGCCACTTCTAATATCATCCTGCTCTTTGTTTTTATTATTTTATTTGAGCTTTTTGGAGAGTTTCTTCAGAGCTAACATGTATCTCTCCCATGGGAGTAAGACAGCTGAGCCGTCTGCGCGCGCAAATCGTGGTGGTGGTGGTGGGGGTGGGGGTGGGGGTTGAACCGGACAGGTTACCAAGGAAGTTCAATCAGACGCAGAGGTGCCGGGGGCGCGCGCCCGTCTGCCTGCTAGGGAAATGGCCCTGGGATGTACGGCGGGCGGGGTGACGAGAAGCCGTGTGTGTGTGTGTGTTCGTGTGTGTGCGTGTCTGCCTGATTGATTATTCAATTAGGCCTAACTAAATATTCATTAGCCGAGCAGAGACATTATCTCGTGTAAACAACTGAAGCTTTCCCAGTAAATGAAAACGATTTTATATATTACCTGTGAAGTAGGGGGAGCTAAACTGGCAGGGCTGTCTAAAATCTAATTAAACCATAGGAGATTAGAAAACACATTCACAAAAAAAAAAAAAAAAAGACTCCTCAAACCATTCATTGATACATTAGACTTTCAGTTTCAACACAAAACTGTTCCTTTGGCATGCACCGGCTCAAGATTACAGTATCTCCTCATTAATGCACCCATCCTCATAGATCTCACTGGATTAAAGAATAAGAACTGTTTTTTTGAGAAATTTATGTCCACTGTTGCCCATAAAATTAAAATAATTTTGCATGCCAACTTTATGGCCAATTTGCTCTCTTGATAAGACACTCATGAAGTGTGCAGCCTATCCGAAGCCAAAAGCTGGGACATATTATTCCACCACTTAACTGACATCCACTTTCCCATCGTCATTAAAGTTTTTAAACATCCAAACTAATCTTACTTTGAACTTCTTTCATTGATCTATGTGTAATGTGTTTCTAAAGTTGTTAAAGCCCTGAAGCCTGCGTGCTGGTTTTCACTTGCACGTCAGTCGGAATAAACAGATATGCTAAATGCACAAGTCTGCCTCACAAGTGAACACTTTATTTCTCTTGACTTTAGTCTCTTCCACTTGTTTGAGCAGTACCGTTTTTAGAAATGTTTCCACATGCGGCACATTTGTTGAAGTGGCACTTTGACTGAAGGAAATGTATTTGTTGAACTTCTGTATCTTGAGTTCTAGCTGAGTTGTTATGAGTTTGCATTTTAATGAACATTTATGATTAAGGTAGAAGTATAAATTTTAATGTTTGCTAGAGGTTGTTTTTCTTCAGATATAATTCTGGTCCAATAATAAAGCAGTTTTGACACAGTTTTGACAGTGTTAGGCTGGATATGATCCAGGCCTCTGTGGTTTTGCTTGTGTTTAACTTTGAACTGAGTCACGTCTTGCATTGCCAAGATGAACTTTGGGACTGCTGTTTTGCTTTGCTAGCGTAGCTTGTTGTGGAAAGTTGTGAACAGTCCAACTTCTTTGGCAGCAGCAGAGGTGCCAGCCAATCAAATCGCCTGACAAATCCTGTTTCTGATCTTGTGATTGATTGTTGCTACACCTCTGTGCATCCGGCCCACCCACCAGCCCTAAAGCATCACATCCTGCCCTCCTGCGATTCCCCCCTAACTGACTGAATTTCAGGATGTCTGCAGCTTATTGAGTTAATCTGTTCATACTGTTTTTAGATGTTATGCGCTACTCTCTGTGGTCACTGGATAACTTCCTGAACTTGTCATTGCAGTTAGATTCCCAGACAACCAGCAGAGCTGCACTGTTTTGTTTAGTACCATTTCACAGCACACTTTTTTTTTTTTAATATCCTCCTCCCTAAACACACACACACACAGATACACAGGCAGCAAGGTGCATCTGTTGTTGTATTTATTATGTTTAATGTTTATTTGCTCAGGGAATATTTTGACAGCTTGGTTACAATATATTTTGCAATTACCTACATTCCGGTAACGGTACAGGTACCCTCACAGCAGGGAGCTGCTCTACCATCAGTCTTGTGCTGGTGAGAGCTGGAAGGCAGTATACGTAAGGGGTTAAGTGCCTTGCACCAGGGCAATTCAGTGTTGGCTACCGAGGGAGAGGAGAGTGTTGGCCATTAACATTCTCAGCCCCAGTTCCTCCAGTTGACCAGTCTTCATTCATAAGCATGTCAGGCGACCAGAAAATGCACCAGTGTTCCTATAAAGTAATTTCCAGAGACATCTTCCATCTTTATTTGCAGAGGAACAAGAGGGTGACAGGTCAAAATTTTCATTTATTTTTTCAGCTGGAGACATAACCCTTAGTACAAACAAGTGGTGTGCATTCTTGTTATGAAAATTATTTTTCAAAACGAAAACAACAAAAACAGTTTAAATGATATTGGGGGAAAAAACCAAACATCTGGGTTCTGAGGCACATTAGAAAGTCTGTTCCATTTTGTACATGGGCACAAGTCTAAAGGATCCTCTGACCCACTTTTAAGTTTGTGAAAGACAGACTGAGATGTTTCCGTAAAGGTTACTGGCATTTGGTACACCTTTGTTGTGTCCATTTGTTGTCCACAATAGCATTTGCAACATTTCTACTCTCTGCTTTATGTCACTTAGTCACAAGTTTCAACCCTAAAGGAGTTCATCTAATCCACTCTTTAGCAGTCAGGTTCAAATCAAGGGTCATTTGTAAGATGACATTTCTTATCAAAGTGCGTCACTATATAGCACCTGTCTGACCTTAAGAACTGATGCATCTCGGTGAAAGACACTTAAGTTCTCGACTTTGGCTTCCTCCCCCACTGTGACTAGATTAATGAGCTGCCCTTTTGAGTGTAGCATTGGCCATATTTCCTGCAGCTTTAGGTAGCTTCATTATGTACAGAAATATTGACCTTCAGTGCTTTTTATGAGAATGTATCGCAGAGAAAAGCAAGCATTTATCTATATAGCTCGGCAAACTACGCTCATCACTCCATATTTCCGGTGTTGCACCAATCATGGCTGTAATACTTTGAAATTGTATCAACTCTTTCAAAAGAACAACACATTTTATATTACATTTTTTAAAAAAAAGAATATGGGTACATAAGTACAAAATAAACTACTTTAAAAGGATGAAATAATGAGACTTTGTGCTTTCCTAATTGACGACAGCTGCTGTGTGATATCTCCTCTGAAATGCATGCAGTGCAAACACAGCAAGTGCTAATATATGAGTAAAATCCACTTGTCATCTGATGTACATTCAATTTTAAATGTACATTATGGGATTTATGAATTCAAAGTGAGAAAAAAATATAAATTTAAACAGGATTTGAGACACATTTTGAGTTTGTTAAATAAAATTAGCACAAGCTCATGGATCTTTTCAGCACCTTGCTGTAGGTTAGGGAGTCTGGAGTCTTGATGAACTATACTACAGCTTGTGCTGACTCAGCAACTTGTTAATCAAGCCTGCAGTTATGCACACACAGTGAGCTGCAACAGAGCCCGCTGAGATACACTCAGACCCCTCTTGAACATAGATATAATTAGATTGTTGCACAAGATCTTGCCGCCTGAATTAAGCACTCAGGAACACAGTGTATGTTCATTGAACAGAATGTGATGAGTGACGGCATACAATGTCAATGTGGTGCAAAAAAAATAGGAGATTAGATGTTTTAAAAGTATTTTTGTTTCAATGGTTTAAAGAACGGGGGTGTGGGGGACATAATTTTACATTTATTAAGATGTCTTTAATAATACTCTTTTAGGCCTTGTCGACTGTTATTAACTCCAACAAGAAAAGTAAATGTAAAAACATTTCCCAGAAGTCGACATTTGAAGAACCTCCAGCCTAGAATGTCAAATGTGAAAAAACAGACGGAAAAGTGAAAATAATTAATGTAGACAGGCGATACTAAAATGTCACAAGAAGAAGTTCTCATATTAATTACCAATGCATAGGCCAAATGCCATGTTGAACTCTAATTGCCTCAAAACTCAAATTTTTAAGGCAATAAGAGAAAGAAAAAAGATATTTCATAGATTTTCTTGAGTTATAGGGATTAATCACCATTTACAAGGAGAAACACTTAAAATGTCTGAATTATGTGGCTTTTCCTTCTCACGCCCGCTGCAGAGCTCTGAAGTAAACAGCATCACACTGCATGCAGCATATGCTCATTTATATAAAATGCAATTGTCACTATCATGCAGTTTTCCAAATTGACCTACAAAGAAAGCATTCCCACCAGACTTGGGGGGGTTGGGTGGTGGTGGAGGAAATATGTACAAAATGAGTAATTGCTGCAAATGATTGGAATGGATTTGTGTTTATATTGTAAAGAAAACCCTGATGTGATCACTGCAAACACATCTAATCACAAATAGAGATGAGCAGTGTTGCGTGAAGCCTATACCGGTGGACAATATAAAATATGAGAATAACCACAAACTGAAAGCCTCGTTATCCCAGCAATTTTTTTGTGTAAATTGGATCAAAATATAATTTGTATTTCCTGGCCCTCGTACATTTCTCATTCTTAGATCACTTTAACAATAATCAACCTCAGTAATGTTGGAAAACATGAACTGTGATTGTAGATTGCACTTTACTATTTGACTGATTACCCTGGACTCAGTTGATGGAGTAGGCAGGGTGCCTGAAACAAGGACACCGCCATCTTTTTTTTTTTTTGCTCTACCTCCGGGATTTAAATATTAAACATAAAGGACGGCAGATTATTATCCCTGTCACCTTGCCTTAAGCAATGATATTCAGTCTTAACAGTGCCATCAAATACCTGCTGTGTCACATATTGGTGAATTTCAGGTTCCATGAAAAGAGGCATGTGAGAAGAGGGGAACAATGCTCTGTAAAGCTAAGGCTAGAAATGTCTTCACATAGTAATATTTTATTCAAATATATCAAAAGCCATTTACCTGCTTTGTTACACCGCCCCCCTGAACTGGACTTAGTGGAACATAAATGAATGAATGCTTACATATAGGAGCCTTATGGTGTGGTGACAATCATCTCATATTATATACCAGCAAAACAAGAGATGATTGTTGACTTCAGGAGGAACAAGAATAAACAAAGCACTGTTTCCATCCCAGGAGAGGAGGTGGAGGTGGTGGAGGAATACAAGTATCTTGGAGTTGAGCTGGACAACAAACTGGACTGGAAATGCAACACTGACTACATCTACAAGAAAGGTCAGAGCAGACTGTACTTCTGAAGGAAGCTGAGATCGTTTAACATCTGCACCAAGAGGTTGCATATCTTCTATAAGTCTGTTGTGGAGAGTGCAATCA
The DNA here is from genome assembly GCF_933228915.1 of Telmatherina bonti. Classification (NCBI taxonomy): domain Eukaryota; kingdom Metazoa; phylum Chordata; class Actinopteri; order Atheriniformes; family Telmatherinidae; genus Telmatherina; species Telmatherina bonti. Next base: position 23,886,936 of record NC_136629.1, on the reverse strand, counting down.
GCTTTGCAGCCATCTGCTGGGGTAATAGCATCAGACCCAGAGACTTGAAGAGACTCAACAAACTGATCAAGAAAGCTGCTTCTGTGCTTGGAGTAACTCTGGAGCCGTTGGAGCTGATTGTCCAAAGAAGAATGCTGCACAAGCTGATGAAGATGATGGAGGATTCTTCACACCCTCTCCACAACACAGTGATGAAACAACAAAGTGTGTTCAATGAGAGGCTTCTTCAGGTCCGATGTAAGACTGAAAGATACAGAAGATCATTCCTGCCAGCAGCCATCAGCCTCTGGAACAAGACCTCCTCAAGTTAATTATATACTACAATATTGAATTTCCCTTTGGGGATTAATAAGTATTTTGCATTTCATTCATTCATTAAAGCGACCACAGACACACCTAAGTATATTGAGCTCTTAAAAAACAATTAATTCACTTTTAAATTTGTTTGATTTTGAGTGATTTTCGACTTGACAGACCTTTATGATGAATGCCAAATGCACACTCAGCATTTGCTTCTCTTTATGAAGCACTTGCGATGGTTGTATGATGTTTTTTCTTTTATTATTATTATTTATTTAATTTGGAATTAAATTTTGTGATTTAAATAACTCCAATACATGCAATCGTCTCTGAGCTTATGTAGAAACAGTCATTCTGAATTGTGGTTTGCATGGAAACATTTATTTGCCTTTACTTAATTCTGCTTGAGATCTGGGGATTGGAAAGGGTTCTGTTTGGAGAAAGGGAGGACGTGATGTACTTCTGTATACTGGAAACAAACTCTACTTATTGCTTCTCATCTTTTTGGCTACAACATGGAAAACCACATATTAAGAATCAATAATAATTTTGATGTACCAGCTTGACACAAGCAGATTAATTCACTTTCTTTAGCAGCTGAGGAGAAGAAGGAAGATAAAGCATCAGAGACGGGAAGTAGAAAATAAAGCGGAATATGCATGAGGATGGGACGAAGTAACAAACACGTGCACCATTCCTCATCACTAACATAACTGAAGACTTGATCAGTTCAGATTTAAAATGGGAATAAACAAGCCACTTACTTCAGGATAAGTATAATTCTGAATTGTCATTTTCATTCAGACTTAAGTGTTTACATAGTAATTTTTCATGTGTTTAAAGCAGATTTAACTTTTATTCAGAATTAAAATGGAAATAAAACTCAAAACAGGGCTACTGGAAAATTATCTATACAATGAATGAAAACTCAAAACACTAGCATGGAGGAAGAAGCTGAATGTTAATGGATAATTTAAAACACTGGGCCATGAAAAATAGAAATGCATGGCAAACCAGCATACTGTCAATATTCTAAAGACCCTCCAGAAATTCCAAGGAGACATAGTGGTGGTTCTCACTGCCGCCACTTACAGATGCCTGGTTTGCATCTTGTGTGTAGGTTCTTTCCAGGCAGGCCACACCAGCTACCTCCCACATTCCAGCATGTTGGGTTATGTCAGGTTAATTGTCAGGGTGAGTCTAAATTAACCCTGGGAGGGAGTGTTAATGTGTTTGTGTCTTGGTGACCTGTCCAGGGTGTGCCCTGTCTCACCTTGTGTGACAGAATCCAGCCCTGCTGTGACTTAATGTGCAGTTGTGACACATGGATGTGATCTCTGTTTGCATAATATATAGTGTGCTCCCTCTATCTTGTTACTGATGCTCATGGAAATAACACAGTTCAAAGTTCATCATGATTTAGAGTCAACTTACATGTTTGCCATATTTCATACACAGAGGAACCAATCGTAGCAGCCCATCCTGACTCTCTGGGTGGGGTCTTGCATGAGCTGTGAAAATCTGAAGAAATTAAAGAAATCTCCAAAATGTATAATGTAAATGTGCAAGGAGACTTATATGGCTTTTAATAATTTAAAAAAATATATGATCCGACCTGTCCAAGGTGTACCCTGCGTCCTACCGGATAACAACTGTGAAAGATTACAGGACCCCCAGGCCAACTGCTTAGTGTAGCAGGGACAGAGCAGGCAATGTTGAGCCATATATTATGTATTAATGGAACCCCACTCCATAAATGAAGGAGAAGTTGCCAAGCTATTTTCAATCCAATTCTGAAAGGTTGGTCCAACAAACACCATTCTGCATTCTATTATTATTCTATGACCTAACAAACACTACTAGTAATTGTTAAGTCGCTTGCTGTTGTCAAAAAATGTCTACAAGCACTGGGAAGGAGTAAAACTGCAGAATGGGGGAAAGTTTGGAGCATTTTACACAAGGATAGGTTCTGCATGATACTTTCTGTCCTAAAAACTGAAGCAGAAAAAAACCACCTGTATTTCATGCACTAAAAACAACCTTTTTTTTTCCCTCTCCCTGTTTGTGCATTCTTCATTTTACATATTCTGAATGCCAACATGGTACATTTCCACCAAGACCATCCCCCTCCCTTTACTTATCTTCAGTTGCCCGTTTCCATGGCAACACTATCAAAATTCTGTTGCAGACATCTTTTTGAATTATCAGGGGTTGACATGACAAACAAGGGATCATGCAATCCACTCAACATTTAAATTGGGAACATTTCCGCACAAAGAATCCTGAGTTTTTACAGATACTGAATAATAAACTGCTTCCTTTGAGTCGAGTGTTTGAGACCAGAAGTGTAACTTTAAAGCAGCTTTAGAGCTCTATCTGTTTTAAAAAGAAAAACTGGGTTATCTGAAATTCCACAATAGGATACTGTAGGGGAGATATAGTTGGAGACTTAACTGCTGTGACCATAAATAGACTGAGATGTTAATATTCTGAACGACTCTGGCAAAAAAAACTTGCCTTCACAAACTTTATTCAGCAAGCTGGCTGATGGATTTCACGCTAGTTTAAGGAAAGCTACAGAGTCAGAGGCATCATATTACAAGTATCAAACTTTGTAGTGTCCTAAGAGAGCTATGTGAAATCCTCAAAGCTAGCAAAACATAAATCATCTCAGAAGCACAAGAACATATCAGTTACTGAGCTCTGCACTCACATGAAAGTCTCAGTCCAGAAAAAATCAGTGAAGTAAAAATGTCACTACCTGTCTGTGCTGGAGTGCTTTCTGGTTGCATCATCAAGGTCTCTCCATGGCTTCATCTATCTAATCATTCCAATGCATGCATCATGACACACAAGGGGAAAGTCCTTTCTCAAGGTTTCATTAATGCAATCTCTTGTCTTACAAGACCCAACAAGAATTAAAACTACATTGCATTAATTGGCCATGATGATGTTCTACTGAACTTTTTAACAAAAGAGTTGTCAGAAGCTGAGTAAGGAAAAATGTCAGTTTTGCGATTGAATTTAATTTACTCGGAGCATTGTTTCTTCTCTGATTCTATTAAGAGTCATTAAATAAGCATACTTCTTTAAACTGCTTATTACACATTTCTTCTGTTCCTGTTTTCATGGACCTCTGTCATATAAATAGATTCAAACAGATTTAGTCTCTAATATGTGTGCCTGTTTTTTTTTTTCTTTTAGACTTTTCTGGAGCTTGAATGTCACTTCTCACTCACAATTCACTTCAGATAAAAGCGAGCGCAAAGTGACTGAATGTAAATGCAAATTTTTTCTCTCATTTCAATTAACAATGTTTGCAAATAAATGAATAAATAAATAAATAAATAAATAAATAAATAAATACTGGTACAGCAGCTCTTTCCTGTGATGCTTTAGGGGCTGTTCTTTGTGCCTTTGCATTGCCATATTTCCCTCTGCATTGCACTTGAACTCATCTGACTCCGTCTGGGGTTTTTTCATAGCCAAAATATTTAAAATATGTACATCAGTCATCCATGACAACATCCATGTTGTTATCATGGGATGAATTTTTTGCTGTTGGCTGTGCCCACATTGTTTATTCATTTTGAGTGAGTCGTGTTTTGGAGTAAGTGATGCTCTGAGGAGATCATTTATTCAGCCATGCAGCAGTTCAGATATGCACATTGCACGATCAACCATTTCATCTCTTGCAGTGAACTTTGATGAGTGGGAGATCCTAAAGTACAGACAAGCTATGGAGAATATGTTGATTTAAGAAACAATGCAGCAAAGCAGTGGAGGGGATTTTAAGGAAATCAATAAACATGAGAATCAAACTGGGGAACCAAAGTGTGGCGATTCTTTACATTGAATTCCAGTATTCCCATGTCAGGTATTTCACAAAGGTGGGGCATGTAAAGCTGTGGGATATGAGTTTGTCACTCCAATAATGGGGTGGGGAAAGCTGATATGCATATTTATTGTGGTGATTTTTGTTTGTTTGTTTTTAACAGACCAATGTTTTACTGTTTATGGTAATGTACATCCACTGGTATCTAGAGACTTTAAAGTTTTGTGACACCTCATATTCTTTGTCACAATATTGAAATTCTTCCCGAGCAGATTTTATAGGACCCAATGCCGCTTTGCTGAAGAAGGTTGTTACGAGAATTTCTTTGTCATGTAGGGTTGCTTTGATCAGACTACAGTAATGCTTAGATATTGGCAAATATCACAGTATTAACCATTAGAATGCAGGATTAATGTTTTCCTCGCAGATTATTGCATGTGCACAAAATGAACAGTGTTACTCTACTAAATTTTTATTATTAGATATACACATCTAGTAAGCTTAATGTAGGCATGATTCTGTACTGTCTACAATATTTTTCTTTTTTTTTTTTCACCAAGTCCTCCAAATGAAATAAATAGATAAATAGATAAAAATGTTGTTTGTTTGTATCTTAAAACCAGCATGGCAACACATATAATCAGCTCCTAAACCAGCAGGAAGGAAATGCAACTTGTTTTAGCGTTTCCACTTCCAAAGCATCAAAGCCATCCAGAAGTACCTCATTTGAAAAGTCACAAAATCAAAATTCTTCTCAGGATATAGCTGGAATGATTGGATGACAGAGCAATGTGCAACTCTTTCTAACAAACATTTATGGAATGAGTTTCACATCAAAATATGACAACAGATTTTGCAAATTCAGATCATGTTTACAAAACAACATTTCACTGAAACTTTTTTGCAATTCTGAGTAAATTAAATAATGTTACATTGCTAGGGTTTGAAATGACTGTAAAACCAAAACTAACAATCAAGAAATCTAATTGATTTCTTTTTCAAATCAGTGAGGCTACAGCATTAATAATAAGCACTGTTACCTTGCAAATGGGGTTAATGGAGAATATAGTATTTTAACTGAATTTAAATTACTTAGCAGATAAATTTGTATGCTTTTTTTTAAATCAAACAATAAGGAAAATAAATAAAACTAAATAAAACAACCATATGATAAGTTAGGATTAAAGAACATGAATCATTTTATATTAGAAATCAGTTATGTAACTGGTTCTAAGTTGCTGGAACTGTAGACTATAAATCAGAAAATCAGATGTCAATTAATTCTTAGTTAATTTTCTTGTCCTTTGAGTCAAATATGTGTGGTCTGAGTGAAGGACTGCTTGAAAGAAAAATCTCATTTTATGCCATCAAATTACAATTATCTACTGTAACTGGTTAACCAACCATATTAACTGTTCGTTTAAACATGATGGATGATTATAATTTATCACATTATGAAATACAGTAAGACAGCCTCATGAATTTGCATTATACATACAGAGGTTTATAAGAAAGTAAGAATGAGGAAAGTTTTGCCTCAAACAGTCAGTGGGGACTTTTGCATCAACATTACACCCTCCTATTTTGTCAATCTGTCAAACATGACTGATTGGAGAAAATATATCCCAAAAAATCCATTTAAAACATGTGGCGGATCTGTCAAGAAACCCCTCTAACATGCATCTGAAACTGTCCATCTTTCATCTGATGTACAAAACTAAATGAAGTTTGCTTTATAAGCTTTCTATATTTAATACTTTCCACAAGCCCAGCACATCCAAAATACCAATTCTAATTCTTATGAATATTAATTCACAAGATGCATTAGCAATGAGTGCTTTCCAGGCTAAAGAGAAAAAAACAGACAAGTTCCAGTCACAGTATTTGGGAGGGAAAGGATTGAGCAGCATCTCCCTTTGACCCAGTTATCAGTCAACTTGGCCTCCCTCCAACAGAATCATTACAGCTGTGGTGTGATCCGAACAAAATGCCACAACTGTCCATTACCCACAGGTGTCTTCAAGTCACTTCTGACTTTGCTCAGTTATGCTGCAATTCCCTTGATATATTATTGGATGGTAATTGGATGGGGAGTTGCCATGACTCAGAGAGGCCAGAACATGAATCAAGTTGGACAGAGCATATCTTTGTACCCAGTGACACCTGAGAGGTCATTGCTCTTCAAGTCCGTAGGCATGCTATTTGTTCTGATGGGTAATGACAGTGCTACTGTTTTCAGTGCCATGCTATTTTGACAGATATTTTGTTTCCCTGTGCTGAATCCTGACACCACTACAGCTTCTTGGACATAGACTGGAACATGGCAATGTTCAAAATGACTCTTAACAAACAACTGATAGGATTTAAAGAAATTTTAATGACTGTTATTTCTACTATTATAGATGATCAACGACACAGTTATTACAAAATAAAAAAAGTAGCTGATATAGTCTCACTTAGCCCTTCTGTTCAGTTCAGAAACATTGAAAACTTTATTTAAAGATAATTTTTCATTGTTGAAAAAAGAGAAATTATAAATGGATATTAAACTTGTTGAAAGGAATCAAACAAAATAACTGTTGCTCAAGAAGCAGCAACTTGTGGTCAGTTTGCATAAATGTTGTTGACCGTTATGTGCCAGACTTATTTTTTGGCAAAATTAACTCCCTTCCTGAGTGTTGTGGTCATTTTCAGGATTTCACAGTACCTGCAGGTTACAAGCAGCAAGAGTTTAAGGTGGATTTTGTTATCTCTAAAGAGGCAAGCTTACAGCATTCCCAAGTCTAATGCAGTTTTTACAGCACTGTAGTGTTGTAGTGTGCCAAAGTTTATTCCAAACAGTAGCATTCCTGTGCAGAAAAATATACACCTTTAGTATCATTATATAAATGAAGTGTGGGACAACTATTACATAAGAAGTAAAGGAAAATCAGTGAGATATGTGGAACCCTGAAGATTGACAAAGAAAAGTGACATCAACAAACCACCACAAAAGCAAAGCGCCTAACAGCAGCATTCATGCTTGAGAATAAAATGAATACAATTGTGTATAATCTGGTTAGACAATCTTGTGATCATACCTCTACAAAAGCATTGAATTTGCAATGAACTGCATCGTTCTCTCCAGCTTCCAGGCTGTGGTTGCTTAACCAGGTGCTGGGAAGGGCTCAATTGTGCATTTGTGAGGCATGAGAGGCTGTCCGCCTTGAAGCTTTCCTTAGTCAGCAGGCTGGTTCCTTAGATGTAATATCCTGTTTCTGTACTGTGTGCTGCAGGTTATTTGTTATATTTCCCCTGGCGCTCCATACAATGTAATGTTCAAATGGAGTAGAGTCTTTGCAGTAAAATGTCTGTTTGCTCTTTACTTTAGATCTGCAGTTATATATAATCCAGCATACATATTTGTTTAAATAATTGGTATAATTAGTTTATTTCTTTATGCATTTACATGTTTTCCCCCTATTTTACTTGACCTTGGGGAGCCCTGGAGGTGTTACTGGTCTGTTCTACATCACTTGGTGCATTCCTGTATTTCAATTCCCAATGAACCATCTGAGGTAAACATAAATGCATGGATTTTTCCTCTAGGCCTGTCATAAATTTCTCTGCTATGTTGTGCTAAATTTTGTGCAACATAGTGTTATCCCCTCAAGACATGCATCATCAAGCCAACCTCCCACCTGAAAATATTTAATGCATATCTTTATTTCTGTATATAGCAAATTTTTAGCAGAGATAGCTGCATAGATAATATCAGTAACACGGTTAAACTTATTTACCTGACATAACACTTGTAATAAGCAGTAATAGCTTAACTTATGCCATTATTTTGACCCAATTATCCATCCGCCTATTTGCGCAGACAGTAGCAAGATTTTATGCATCTCTGCTTGGAGGAAGAGATTTACCCTGCTCATTGCATAATAATTTCTTTCTTTTTGCTTGCTATACTTAGCAAAAAAAAAAAAAAAAAAAAAAAAAAAAAAAAGAAAACCTGACATGCCTCACCGACAAGGCCCACAGACACTTCTATCCTCTTGTATTGTTTTCCAAGGACTTTTTTGCTTTGATGTACGAAGACCTGGCATTGTTACCACCGGGACGATGCGCCTAGCATGCAAATACAGCAGATATTTATTACTTTTACAGGAGTGTTTCAGGACGCCTTCTCCTTGCTGCTTGTGCTGAAGGTTAGTTTCGGTGTTATGGATGTGCTTTTGCTTTCATTTTTCACAAAAAAAGAAGGAAAGAAACAAAAACTGAATGTGCACATCATCCTAAACAACCCCTCCCCACCACCCACCCAAATATTTACCATATGTATTCTGCATTACAATTGTTACACCGAGTTCATTCTAGTTGTCTGCAGGGTTGTTTACAGGCTATTTATGTAGTGGATGAATCAAATAATATTTTGTTTCATTTCATGCCAGCTTGGCATTTTCATTTGCATGCACAGAAATGATCATTACTATCCAAGTAATATAAACATGGGATAAAAAATGGCAGAAATTTAGAAAAAAGAAATCATCCAATGCACATACTAATTAAAATGTGTGAAGCAAAATTAACAGATCAGTAAATCAGAATTGCATCCAACAATTCAGGTGAAAAATACGGCTTTCTAATAAAGCACATGCTGCAAAGTTATACATTAAAAGTAGTCTGTGGACCTCAGCGGATTAAAAAGAATATTTGTTACAAGAAAAATAATGCAGCCAGATCTTTAATCCCTACTGAATTGCAGCAACTGACCAGCAGCTACAATAATGTTATGTACAATAATAATCCACAAGCTGCAGGTAATGCTCCCTAACAATCTTAGAGGCTGAATAATAATTCTCTCCTTCACCAAACACCATGTTGCAACAAATCGCAGACAGAAGACAAGTAACAAGCAGGAAGAGTAAATACCCTGAGGGTGCATTATTTGCTGTTAGATTTTTAAAATCACAACTAAACATTTTGCAGAACGATAAAAGCAAAGTAAATGAAGTAAAGCAAAGCATGGGGAATTAAGACCAAATGTTGGACATTTGAATAATCAAGTCCAGTCTTAATGAGAAACAAAGAACAAAAAAAAACCCAAAAAAACACCCAGCTGTCATCTAGGTAGATACAAAACGATTCTCATTTTAGTCCTATGTTCTGATCTAATTTGAATAATGCTGCTCTGTAAAGAAGGCCTTAATTGCCTCTGTAATGTCAGGAAAAAAATGGCTTTTCCGCATAAAATCCCTTCCCAAGGCATGTTTTTTTTTTTTTTTTTGTAAAGCTGCAGATCAATTGAAAACTGCTTTATATTAAATAAGAATGGGATGTGTACATTGATGTGAGGCAGCGTGCTGGCATTGCTCCAAGCTGGAACTTTCAAACAGACGGGAAGCTGGCTGTGCCAGGTATGGATGCAACAACAATGCCAACAATGTGACATGTTGTGATACGCATCTCACTCTACTGATTTGAAAGTTTTGCTCACTCCATCTCAGCTTGAGTCAAGGAGGTGGTGTGTACTGCTAGAAACTGTCATAAGACTACTGTTAAAGTGCTTATTTGTGTAATTGGTGAAATAAAATAAAAAAGGAAGCAACAATTTTTACGGCAACACTGAAACAGTAAAAATAATAATATTGCTGTTAAGTTTGATTATAAATTCCTGCTCGTTTTATGAGGGAATTTCAGGTTTTTCTAATTTTAGTGTGGAAATAAACTGGATACTCTTGAAATATGATGATTCTGCACAATAAATGGTGTAATTATGCAGCTCGTGACAGAAATATTTGCTAATTGCTTTCAAAGCTTTATAAACTATGCAGCTGACACAGATTGAGTCGCAGGTAGCACTACAGACATACTCCCAAGCCTCTTCATCCAGTCCAACCACTGCATTATATTTACGCCTGTAAAGGTCAGTCTGAATGGCACAGAAATGCTGCTGACTGCAATATTAGGGTTAATTTGATTGATTATAGTGAAAATGTAATTGACATCACATTTGCTAATGCTGCTTATTTAGCTAAATGTAGCAGACTGAACCACATTACTTAAAGTGAAAAGGAAAAGTAGCTCTAATTGTACTTGGACCCAGTTTTGATGTGTGCAAAAACCTCAAATTGCAGTGATTCATCCATATGGATACATTTTAAAAGCTTTTTAATCCCCTGATGATAGAAAAAAAAAACACCCAGACACAGACACCATCTTATGAAATACGCAGACAACCTCCTCCTACTTACTCTGATCCTGGAGACTGTGCTCGGCAGAAAAAATCTCATGCCCCAGCGTGTTTCCATCTTGGGTAAACCGAGTGGACATCAGATAGTCATCAAGCCTCTTTTCAGCCGCAGGCTACCCAGATACTAGACTAAATAGGACAACAACAATAACCCATGCATGTTATGTAGAAACAGCTTTTCCTGCCGTCGAGATTTAACTGAAAAATGCACTAACAGTTAAGGTGCTTTGTCCTAAAACAAATTTAAAGATGTCAAATTACAGCACACATTCTTGCAAAAAATAGACTTGAAATAAACCAAGTGTCAATGAGGCCCCTTTGTTATTTTTCTATGACAGAAAAAGCTTTTCCAGTAATGCTAAAAGAGTGTCAATACCAGTTTTGTGAGAATCTATTTGCTGAAGGGAATCTATGATGTGTCTTTAAGGTTACTGTTGCAAAACCAAACCAAACAAACAAACAAAAAACTTTAAAAAGTAAATAAATACATGTTTGACCATTTTCTGGTGTGATGTCTTTATTATGTCTATGGCCTGAAAAAATAAAACGGTGTCATACAAAGTACAAGGAGAACTTTTGTTCTGGAAAAGCAAAATTAGTAAGGGATATCAGTATTTCCAAAAGGCATTCTGTTAAAAATGTCACATTTATTGAATATTACAAGACAACAAGGGTCCAAAGTAAATGCTTTGGCACAGTCTATGACCAGCATCAAATAAAGGCCCCCTGGCAAGTATCACTCTTTTTAAAAACTCATTGATGACTGCTTTGTGTGTGTGTGTGTGTTTCTGCTTTTATGTCCAAAAAAATGCACACTGTCTGTGTGTTATATTCTTAGTGTTGTGTTGGCACTACTTCTCTAGTTGTTGATGGAAGGATTTTTGCCTATTCTCTCTTCAAAGGGTCTACTTGGATGAGGGCTATGGAAAAACCTTCAACTTGTTTTCTGGGATTTAGAGGTACTTTTAGGTGTATTCTGTTTTAACTTGTGCATAACATTTTTCAGATTGTTTGGATTTTCTTTGGCATTGTTTACATACAAAAATCTGTGATGTAAAAGCAGATGTTTATTTCTGATGACTCTACCATAAAAGGCATATTTGTGAAGGTCAGGCTGCATAGTGAAACAAAAACACAGCTACCAAATATTTCAAATCATTCCATAAGTTTATACAGACAACTTATGAATCACCAGTTTTTGTTCATTTCCTTGAACTGTCTTCCAGATTTTCTCTTGAAGTCAAATAATTGCATTTTCTCTATTAAACAAAACCAAAACATTGATGCTACTTCTAATGTTGAAAAGAATGTTTGATTTTTATTATTTTGTGTCTTTGGAAGATAGGCTCACTTGCTTGCTTTAAACGTACAACAAGCAACCTTAAAAAAATCACAGGAAGTCATTTCAGATCTGCCTGAAAACATTAAAACACACTAAATTAAAACTTATACTACTTTTGAAAAGTGGACCCTGGTCTTACCAGAAGTGTTTGAATGAGTGTGATTTTAGCACAAAAAAGCAATTTCACCAACAGGAGATTTCTCTTTCTCTGGACTCTTTGGAAGGACATGACAAAAAGATAACATTAGCAGTAAATGGCAGAAAACATCTCCACACCACAGTGGATATTTCTTAATACTAACTTTGTATTAGACTGTTTGATATTAATCTTTAATTTAATATATTTATCTTTTTTTAAGAAAATGCTAAAATGTTGCATGTTAAAATCTAAAACTCTCAACATGCTCAGAAGATATTAAATGACTAAAATCATCTTTACAAACTCAAGCACAAGTTTACTTACCAATATCAGAAAATGTAATAAAAATGATGTTGATATATGTAGAAAAAAGAGGAAGGAGAAGATGGCAGACACCACAGGCTGAAACTTTAGAAATCCCAGTTCAAGCCTGATTGCTCTAAATTGTTCAAGGACTTTTGTTTTAAACTTTGCTGAGGTTTGTCTTTTAGGCAATATATATCTGGTTACATGGAGTCGACTCTGCTTTACACAAAACAACATGCAAAGGAAAATATTATTTAATTGGTTCTGTTTCTTTACAGAGAAACTAACTTTTGAGCTTATAGACAAATAATCTTTTTACATGATTCTGTGTGACACCGGGGTGAATATTTTATCCATGCCTGCAGCAGGACTGTTTAGTTAAGAATAAACTAGCCAAACACCAATGTTTTTAGGTAAATTTAATAGAAACTAGCAAAACATTCGGAGAGTGCAAACCTCCGCCAAGGCCTTTAAAAAATGCCTGGATCTAAACAGTGATCCGGATTACCACTAAAATTAAATCAGTTCTTCCTTTTCACATTTCCAACAACTCCTGAAAATTTAATGAAAATCCATTGCTGACTTTTTAAGTTATCTTGAATCCCAAAAGACAGACAAACAAGCAGATAAACGCTGGTAAAAACAACCTCCTTGGTGGAGGTAATTAAGAAGTGGGATAATTGTTATGATCCAGGTAAATTAGATGAATTCCAAACAATCTTTATATATTCTAATCTTTAGATGATGTCTAAACAGTGTAAGGAGAGAAATTTGAGAGGATGCATCAGCTTTGGCTGCATGCTGTGTGTTTGCATGCTAAAAATACACACCCCATGTTCACACAGTCAACACGCAATATATTTGTTTAATGTCAGCTTGTCATTTTTGTTTTCCATTCAGTTTTGTCCTCTGTTCACATGTTTTTTTTCTTGACAGAAGATATGATAACAGCTGTGCATCAAAAACTAAGGACAACAGAATATTTGACCCTTTTTGCTTTAAATGCTGCAAAAATGTGCTGTATTTTCTAAGAACCGGGAAGAGTAGGGGCCACAAGTAGAGCAAAACTAAGTGATTTCATTGTATAATTTCTTTCGTAAAGGCTTTACACCACTAAATCATGTCCTTCACTGATTACACTGGGTATAATACTGTAGTCTAGTGACCTTTGAGGGCAAATATGTAGGTTGTTCACTAAATATAATGATGCAATGAGAGACCTGAGTAAGTTGGATTGTAAACAATCTTCAGCAAAAAAAAAAAAAAAAAAAAAAATTGAATAAATAACAGAGAACTTGCTATGAATGTGAGTAAATGTTTCTCTGCTACACAAATGCAGAAATAAATAGTTCGTTTAATATTAATTTTCAAAATAACTTAAGGCAAAACTCATTGCCTGATTAATTATGATGAGGAGTAAAACTGTGACCAGTTGATAAATATGTGCAAGAATTGGAACAAAGTGACCTTTTGCTAATATAAATGTCTCTCACAAGACAATATAATTGGCTACTCTAAAACCCACTAGGAGAACAATTAACGGTAACAAGCAAATATCTTTGTCCCTTAACAGTAATTTGATAGAGAACAAATTTGATTCACAGTTGTGCCTCTTGGCCTTTACTATGACTTCAATGATGTGCATTTGAATGCCTTTTTATTTAGGGTAAACAGTATATATGTGCAGGAGCAAAAGTCATTTTGATGAAAAGACTATTCACATGGTGCGATCTGGAGGGTAACCATGTGCAGGAAAAGACAAGGTAATTACAGAGATGACTGCAGCTACTTGGAGACCTGCTTTGACTCAATACACACTGGACAATAGATAAACTCACCCCCTAAATATGACTTGTTGCACCTTGGAGGATCTGTGACACAAAGCAGTGCACGCATAGAATCTGATAACTGAAATATTAGAACGGATTCATGGGGAATGAAGCTAACATTAAAGCCACCTCTGCAAGACTTTAAAAGAAAAGGTACTGTACAATAGAAAGGAAGCTTTGAATGTTATATTAGATGCTCTGCGTGCATAGTTTGGGCATGCGTGTGCCATTTATAATGTATGATTTGGGGCCCTGCAAAGGTAAATTAGTTTGTTTACTTTCTATTGCACCTGCAGAGTTGTAAGCTCCTGCTGCAGCACATCCACACTTGAGAAGTCTGGCTGTTTTTGTTTTTTTTTTTGTCAGCAGGATTTTCTTTTTTCACTCCTACATAATTCATAACTGTCCTTCACTTTCATATAGTTCTACTTGAATGCAAGTCAACCCCTCCACACAAACACAAAAATAGATTTAGGTTCTGAGCATCTTTTCCTGCTACAGTAACACCCTCCCTCAGCTCACAGTTACTAGAAAAATAAGATCAGATAGCAAAGAGTAGATCAAAACTTTTTTTTTTTTTTTTTTTCCAGAAGTTAGTAAGGTATCTCAGTGTATTGGACATTCTGATAAATTCTGTCATTTGCCTTTTCAGATCTGGCTGTTTGACTGTATGTTTTTAAAGGAAATTATTTGGAATAGTCTGCAGTCCTTTTTAGTTATGAGATACACAACAATGATCTGTCTGTTAAAGTAAAGGCATTCAGTCATTCGGAGCTGAAGGTGTCATTCAGACAGGCCTGAGAAAGAACAAGAGCCATGGGTGCCTGCAAGATTCACATGAGACTGGACAGAAAAGTCCTTGAAGAATTTTCTTATAATGTGACATATTGGAAAATAAATCTTTATTAGCATATGACTGTAAGTGTATTGCAGTGTTCAATATACTACAGGTAGATTAAGAAAAAAATTAAGGACAGTCAAGGGTTTTATTTTTGCAACGAGTAATTGATATCAGCTGCAAATATATAAATATATATACATACATAAATTAGGGGTGGGACTTTAACGCATCACTTACAATTAATTAATTACAGAAACCTTAACGCATTAAAAAATATAATACATTTATTTAACAGAACCGTCATCAGAGCACAATTTCCTGGTATGCCAGTTCTGGAGAGTCTGGAAATGCCAAGGAGAACGTTCTGCTGCCTGCAACATCCTCCTGCATGACTGGTTTGGCAGTAATGGTGTGGAGTGGCATTTCTTTGAAAGGCCGCACAGCCTTCCATGTACTCGCCAGAGGTAGCCTGACTGCCATTAGGTACCGAGATGAGATCCTCAGACACATTGTGAGACCATATGCTGGTGCGGTTGGCCCTGGGTTCCTCCTAATGCAAGACAATGCCAGACCTCATGTGGTTGGAGTGTGTCAGCAGTTCCTGCAACATGAAGGCATTGATGTTATGGACTGGCCCGTCCGTACCCCAGTTCTGAATCCAATTCAGCACATCTGGGACATCATGTCTCGCTCCATCCACCAGTGCCAAGTTGCACCAGACTTTCCAGGGGTTGGCAAATGCTTTAGTCCAGGTCTGGGAGGAGATCCCTCAGGAGAACATCCACCACCTCATCAGGAGCATGCCCAGGTGTTGTAGGGAGGTCATACAGGCACGCAGAGGGCACACACACTACTGAGCCTCATTTTGACTTGTTGAAAGGACATTACGTCAAAGTTTGATCAGCCTGTAGTGTGTTTTTCCACTTTCATTTTAAATATAATTCCAAATCCAGACCTCCATGGGTGGATACATTTGATTTTCATTGATCATTTTTGTTGTCAGCACATTCAACTATGGAAAGAACAAAGTCTTTAATAAAAATATTTCATTCACTAAGATCTACAACGTCTTACTTTAGTGTTCCCTTTTTTTTGTAAAAAAAAAAAAAAAAAAAAAATATATATATATATATATATATATATGTATATATATATATATATATATATATATATATATATATATATATATATATATATATATAAAATCTTTGCCTTTACCCAGGGACACACTCTTAAACTTATTATGTTGTCCACTGTGTGTGGGAGGAGGATTTCTAGCCCAATGCCAACGAGGCATTTTTACTTTCAGTTGGCTCTTGACTCAGTTGGCTGACACTTACTACTGGAAGCATTGGTATTTATTTCATGATATCATCAAAATGAAATGTAACTGTTTTTAAGTCAGATATATTTAAATTTTAGGTGCAAATTATCAGAAAAAATGAACAGATGCTCGTTCAAACATGATAGTCATGTGTTTAGTTGCCATTAGATTATTAAACACCAGTGCAGTGAATAGGAGACATATCTGGAGTGTGTGTGAAATGTCAGTGTAAGAAAGTCCTAGACAGGGGAGGAAATGAGGACGTGTGGGATGACTTGGACAGTGGCAACAATGGAAAACCAGATTTAGCCAAAATCCTGAGAAACAGACAGAAAGGTGAAAAATATAAAATACAATAAAAAATCAGATGTGTTTGGAAAGCTTGACTGCATCAATACCAAAATATGATGATGAAGAAAGGTATTTTTACTTCATCTCATTCCATACACTGTCAGCCTCTTGTGGCCAGGTATTTGACTCCCACATCTGAAATTCAAATACATACATGGAAAGATAACAGATGCTTTGTGGAAGAATTTTTTTGTTTTTTTCCACTACTTTTCAGTTCCCTGTTATTGCTCTCAAGGAAGTTGTCCAATGACATATTTTAAAGTTACAGATTTTACCTTCAACTCACAAGAGGTAACTTCATGTGGTTGTGCTATTGATCTTCTAATCCAACTCTGAACGAGAATAAGTGTGATTTCCAAAATGTCAAACCACTCGCAACAGAAACCAGATATGACCCATTTATTCTGAGTGCAAATCAGAACAATATGAGAGAAATATTGTCAGTAACTGATAATTGTTTTTGTAATAATTGACAGAGGTTGGAAGAACTTAAAAAAAATGGTAAATCTTAATTCAGACGATCAGTTATAATGTGTTCAGGATTATCCCTTCATTTTGTGTTAAGTTTTCATCTCATGCCATATGGGAACCACAGCAAGGTTATAGGTCTGATGTGTCTTCAGAATATGGGAAATCATGTTGCTATTAATATTTCAAACATCCTAAATGGAAAAGGATGTTCATATGGCCCAAACAGCTGTCCCTTTTTCTAATAAGATGATGTATATGAAAGACAATTTCCTACATCTGACTGGATAAATGGTCCTATCTATTACACGTTGAGCCATTTATCTTACCAACATTGATGATTTCATTATGTTGACAGTTCTTCTTGGTATAATGAAATGCCACCTAAAAATTGGGTGTTTGAAATGGATGGTGGAGATATCTACTCCAATTACTGAAATCCATCTTTCCTCTGTGTGCTCATATAACTTTGCAAACTGTTGTGTCTGCTGCTGCTGAAGGTCTGTTTGACATCTAAATGATTTCAGAGCATCTACCTTCAGCAAACCTTTCTCTTTAATTGTCACCTTGTATATGTTTAGAAAGGAATAACAACATCTACTAAAACTCATTATGAACCAAACCTGTATCATAAGAAGCAAAAACGATTGTGTCACAACACTAAAATAGTTTTAGGTATGTGATTTTTGGACTTCACATATCAGGCGAGCAAAAACTTAGGTTTCTTAAGACAACATAATAATGTAAAAACTAAGTAACTAAGCTCACTAAAATGAGCAATTTACAAAAACACTATTGTTCCTATGATTAGTTTATTCTGTTAATTTATCAGTGCTTGTTAAAGATAAATTGGTAGTAATCCTACTGACATGCAGTCTTCTCAAGTTGTTTCTTATAGAGAAAATACTCAAGAATACAATGCAGATGTAATGTTTGTGAACACTTTCCAGCTGTTTCCACCTATTTAGAATGGATTTGAAAGTCCATTTTAAAATCTGTAATACTCAGGCTTCACATGCTTTTGACAATCACAGATACATGTATGTCCCATTCATTCATTCATTTTCCAAACCACTTCATCCAATTCAGGGTCCAGGGGGAAGCTGGAGCCTATCCCAGCTGTCTTTTGGGTGAAAGGCAGGGTACACCCTGGAAAGCTCGCCAGTCCATCGCAGGGCTGTATGTCCCATTTACTCCATAAATTAATTACCTAGTATATATTATCTCAAAAACTCATGATAGTTTAGGTCATACCTTTGCTGAGTATAGTTTTGAAACAACCCCTGAAGACAATGAACATAACAACTATCCGAAAGATTAACTCTCCGGTTTTTATTGTCGTTTTTGACTTGATATCAGTACTACATTAATTAAATATAAATAAAAAATAAATAATGTCTATAATCTGTTCATTTCTCATCTCACACATGAAGATAATCACTCTTACTGTTTTTGATTCAGCAGGCAGATTTTGTTTTGTTTGTGATTTTAGAGGTGAAACCCAAAATCATACAAAACTTACTGCTCCATGTCTGAAATAGAATTCCTGATTTCATACTTAAAAATAATTCACTTCCTTGCTGCTTTTATTGCTGAGGCTGTTTTTTTTATTGAAAAAAATAGATTTCAATTGCTCCCATAATAAAAACATGTTCATAGAAATTAAGCTAGGGTTAAAATGACTACAATAAGACAACCTATGAAACAGAACTTTAGCCATCAAACTAAGGAGTTCCATGCAAATACTCCCGGGTAAAAGCTCTTTATTAATCAAAGGTAAAATTAGAGTAAAGTGTTTTCAATCATAAAAATATGTTTTATTTGTGAATCAAAATTTTATTGAAACAAAAGTTTAATTTTCTCATTATTTAATCTGCGTTGTATCATGACAAAGAAAGGAGGCATCTAAGAACCTGACAAAACAAGTTGCTGATGCTTATTAGCTGCAAGTCTTACAAAAAAATCTATAAAGAGTTTAGACTTCCACCCACAGTCAGACAGATTGTGTATAAATGGAGAAAATTGAAGTCCATTGTTACCCCCTCCAGGAGAGGATCACTCCAAGAAGAATGTCTGCAATAATGTGTGTGAACACAAAGGAACCCTGAGTAAGACTTCCAAGAAACTAAAAGCATCTCTCACATCAATTAATGTTAATGTCTGTTACTTCACCATCAGTAGAACAATGAACATGATGGTAATCGTGCCAGGACTGATGGGACAAAGTTTATAGTGCTCCAGTACTTATATATGTATGTATATACATACAGCCAAGAAAAGAAAAAAACTATTTAAATTTGGCAAACAACGAAAAAAAAAAGATGGTTTTCTCATATTTAAAGAAGAGGATTACACTTAGATTAAGAAGAAAAAAACTCTTTAATACAAATTTATACCATCAATAAAACATCTATAAAACATGGTTTTATAGATGCCCATGGTTTGCGCTTGTTTTGTTACAACTGGGGCAGGATGGATTGCTGTCATCAGTGTAACAATGAATAATAACTTATGGCAGCTATGTCTAAAAGAAAATCTCTGAACATCTGTTTCTGAGCTGAATATCAAGAAAAAAATCACAAAGCAAGATAGTGACCCCAACCACACAAGTCATTTGTACCAAAGAGGGATGAAAAGAAATGAAGTTCATGTTTTGGAAGGCTAAGTCATTGACCTTGACCTCAATCAATAAATGCTGAAGGATCTGATGCAAGCCGGTCATGTAAGAAAAGCCACAAACATCCCATTCTGTGCTAAGCAGCTTTCTCGTTTTTTTTTTTTTTAAAGCTGATATTCAGGACTGACCAGTTATTATTAGACATTTTTAGTTGCACATCTAATGACGTCCAATTAGATTGGGTCCTCACTATCTATTTGTAGGTATTCTGTGAAAATTTGATGCCATTTAAGATTATGCTCATTTATAATAATAAAAAAAAAAATCCTTATTCTTGTTATTTTTGGCGAAACAGCATTCAGCCAAAAATAACAAGAAAGATACATAACTTACTGGCCAAAATGATTCAATGTGCTTTGCTTAAAAAGAAACACCTCTAGCTTGAATGTATCATCCTAGACAAGCTTTTGTCATTCCCCACTGCCCAATGTTGTAAAAGTTTTGATGGGATGTGTGTCACCGGATTACCTCACCTACATCCCCCCATAGGCTTTCATTGTAGGTCTGTGACACAGGCACGGGCATTTAGTGAGACTCCCAAGTGTCACTGGCAGCACAGCAGGACCCTGTAAGGCTCCAAGAAACACCATCTATCAATGTCATAAGACCAATCATCCACATCAGCAAAGCCTTTCTTTCAGCAGCTGCAACGACACCCATTAAGCAGTCTCGCCAGCACTTGCCTTGCTGATATATTTTTTCCCTTTTATTCATATATTTTTATTTACTTTAACTTGTTTTATTTTCCCCTTTTGGTTAACATAATTGAAATTGGTGTAAAAACTATGAAAAAAAAACTCTATTAGATTGATTAAAACTATGGTCATGACTTTTCACAAAGCTGTTTAGAATCTCAGAGCTGAATGAAAAGACTCAAAACTAAAGATCAAAGACAGAAAAATGGAACATATCATGAAAACTCTATTTACATTGGTATTTAATCACTTTACTAAAATAACTGTGGCATACTTACTGTGGGTACACATGAATAGTAGCTGCTCTATTGGTGCCGATATTTTTACCATGGTGTCTCTGAATGGACAAATAACTAAATCCATTAAAAACTGTGCTTTGTATGCAGTGATTTCTTGGACACTGTATCTTTAATTGTTAATTATTAGCTATCAAGGTGCATTTAGGTACATCATAGTATTTAGATAAGAATTGGGCAGAATTGGAAAACAACCTGGAGAATGAGGCAGGGCTGGAAATTGGGCGGGGTTGGACATACAACCCCCCCCCTCAACATTTTAATTGTATTAGGTTCAACCCTAACTCTAATCCTGACCCCACGCCCATTGGAGGTCCAACCCCGCCCAATATCCAGCTCCGCCCTATTCTCCAGGCTGCAGCCGAGGGTTATTGCTTTTAACCGCTTGGTTATGAAATAAAATAACCCTAATTCTTATTTATATACTATAATGTACCTAAATGCACCTTGATAGCTAATAATTACCAAATAAAGACACAGTGTCCAGTGTCCTCTAGTTTATAGTGCCAAAAGTCCCAAAAGTTGCAGTTTCTCCCTCATCCTCTAGGGGCGCCCCTTCATCTGCTTTCTGCTTTCGTCTGCTTTCCAGCAGAAATAAACATGTGTCTGAATATATATATATATATATATATGTATATATATATGTATATATATATATATATATATATATATATATATATATATATATATATATATATATATATATATATATATATATATATATATATATATATATATATAAAACAACAAAACAATTTGAATAATATAACTACACAATTCCATTATACTCATATATACAGCAAATGCATATAAACACCATTTTGTCAAGTTGCAATAATAACAGACGTTTTTATTTATTCTACTTGTATAACTAAATGTGGTGGCAGTGTCAGAACTTTTAACCTCCTTGTCTGGTATGACTGGTTACTTAGATAAAAAAAAAGTGGTGTTGTATGTTAGTTAAAACTGACTAGCAGCAGTAGCTGCTGAGCCAAGAAGTTAATTTCAAGCCACACTGGCATCCCACAAATGAAATGAAGCTTACTTTGGTTTTGTTAAAAAAAAGTTTACATTAGCCTATATTCCTTACATGCTTGTTTTCTTCTTTACAGAGCCTGGAGCTCAACCATGAAATCCAACTACAAAATATAAAATTACTGGTCAATCAAAGCTGCACATCCTACATCTCGGTCTGCTGACTGCTCCTACAAGACATTCACAAGCTTTATAGTACACAGCGAGCTTTCTGCCCACACTGCTCCTACGCTCCTGCAGCTTGTTAATATGGATTCCAACGGGGGAAATCGTAGGCCTTATTTTCTTAGTGCAGATCATGAAACAGGGTGTTCACTCATTCAGTTTGATGAAGCTTGCTGCTTTTGGCTTTACAAGAGAGAGAATGCCTTGGCTGATCTCTCTGCAAAGATGAGCTCTGACTGAACACATCTGGAATAATCCACCTGCACCTCTGGAGAGTGGTTCAGTTCGGGGCATGCAGCCATGTTTTAGATGACCCGTATCAAAATCAAAACTGCTTACAAGCAGGACCATGCATAATCTTTTTTTCTTTCTTTTTTTTTCTTTTTTTGGTTGTCCAACAGCAAATGGATAATGTCATCTGAGATATGGTTGCATCAGTGTCCCTGTACTGTAGAACATGTCCTAATAATAGAACATGAAGTGTTAAGACATTGTGTCATCACAAAGTCCCCCCCCCCCCTTTTTTTTTATTTTAGATGAATCATTTGTCTGAACTTGCACGCATATAAATGGAATATATACAGACACATTCATTTGGATACATCATGCATGTGTGTGTGTGTGTGTGTGTGTGTGTGTGTGTGTGTGTGTGTGTGTGTGTGTGAGAGTGCAAGGCTGCAGTTGACAGCTGTGTTGCCCTAAGCAGCAGTATAACTGCTCTTGCTATGTCCTCTCTGCAGCTTTTGCTGTGAGGGCTGTGTTGAACAGCAGAGCTAGAAAACATCCTCCAGCCCAACAGCCATAAACAGGATTGATGTCTTCGACCAAGACGTTTGACTTTATCCAGTGATCACTGAACTGTACTGGGGCTTTGATGGAATTGTTTTTCCTTTAATATTTTCATCACCTGTTTCCAGCAATTATCACTGGATGCTAAGTAATGGGAGGATCAAGCATAAGCCAGTGTTATTAGCTCAAAAACTCCATTATCAGGTGCCCTTTAGATTTTATTAGTCTTCTGTCAGCCTTAAAGGAAATGAGCTGTAATTCCTGAATTCCTGAATTCCTACCCCATCTTCTTCCAAAATGTGGAAATTGTGCTCTCGGTTATTCCCAGATTTTCTTATATACTCATCTAACTAAAAGAGTTTTAATG
Organism: Telmatherina bonti; assembly: GCF_933228915.1. Lineage (NCBI taxonomy): Eukaryota > Metazoa > Chordata > Actinopteri > Atheriniformes > Telmatherinidae > Telmatherina > Telmatherina bonti. The sequence goes on along the minus strand of NC_136629.1, from coordinate 23,863,942 downwards.
CAAATGGGATTTATAAACATACTTTTTGTTGGCCATAGCTTCTCCTGTGCAGTTAATTGCAATTGATCAGTTTGACATAATTTACATAAACCAAAGGGTGGATTTACCTTAAAAACCCATATAAGTCTTGTGCTCCTAACATTTAATGAACATCTGAAAGTACTCTCAGTTGTAAGTCAAGAGGTTTAAGCTATGTGCATATTTATTTTAGTCAAGATTTCCCCTTTTTTTTTTTTAGTGTATTGAAGATATCGAAAAATCAATCAAAAGATATCATTCAAACGATGGACAAATGTAGTGACAGATACAGAGGGAAGGCGAATTTAAAGAGATCCCCAGCACTAACAGAATGTTAGGCATCTGTCAGAGACATGGTTTTAAAATTGTGTGTCTCTTCACTCACATAAAAGTCCAAAGATGTTTACATTAGTGAGGCCTTTAAAATATATTTCACTTCACCTTAGTGTTTATGAAAGTGCTTCTGTATTAGTTTAGCAGAGAATGGGGAGATATTAGCATCTGACAATATTGTTGCATAATGAGGGAGCACTGTTTGAACCATAGCATGCATCTGGCCCTGCATAATAGCCTCATATTCTTTGGTAGCTACTCATAATGCATTGCAATCATGGGTCCCTTTGTCTCTCACTCATTGCCAATCCATACTTTTATAGGCCCACCAGTACAGTATGCAGCAGCCATTACATTCTGAATGCAATCTTTTATTTTCTCCAGACAGGGGCCCATCTGAATTTGAAAACTGCCCCAAAGAAAGTAATTTAACTGCTTTTCTGTTGATCAGAAGTGACAGGTTTGGTGTGTGTGTGCTCGTGTTTTTGTTGCATTTTCCATATATGCACTGCAATCCTAAACCTTCTAGACATGTTCAAATACATGATAACTGCTTCCAGTATCATCTGTGGAAGATAAAGGTAAATGCTTCATAATATTTTCTGCATGCTTTTTTTTTTTTACACTTGTTCACTGATATTGTGGATAAGTCCAAATATGAGACCTCTTGATATCAACAGGAAAACCTTATAGATGGGTGGGGAGTATGGGCTGCCGTTCTTGACATGCTGTGAACAAAACTGCGATTTCCACAACTTATTTCTTGGACCATGTCATGCCTCCAAGGTGCGCCACTCTGGAGCCTTTCTTACTGTGTGGATGCATCTTTAGTGGGAATGTCTACGGTAAAGTGCGTAACACCACTTGCACAGATCTGGTATACTAGCTCTCCACAGAGGCACTCCACCTCCAACTGTAAATGTGGGATAATAGCTTAGCTACATTGCCTTGTTTATGTCCTTTGTTTATATCTTTTATTTGTAGTTATTTTTGCACACTTTTTGTGGATTTGAGGCAGTTTTTTGTGGTGTGTGGTGTGTGTGTGTGTGTGTGTGTGTGTGTGTGTGTGTGTGTGTGTGTGTGTGTGTGCGTGTCTATATCACAATGCCATGCTCAAAATATCCTACTCCTTTAACATTACCACTATAGAAAGAAAATGCAGTAACTGGTTTACAAACACAAACAAATAAATGACTTTTAACAGCAGTTTTGTATTTACACCGTAACAGTTACAATTGTTCATGTAAATCTCATTTCAGAAAAAAGTATTTATGTCAAGGAAGTGTGATTTTTCTTTTGTATTTACTCATTAAAAAGGTAGGAAGTCAGAAGGATAATGTCAAAGCTCTTTGAAGCTGCCTTCTTTTTAAAGACAGAGGAATTAACACCTAAGTGGGTGAGCGGACAGAAAGTAGGATTAGACCCTTAAAACTTTTAGTTTGTGATTGGAGATACTATAAACATTGACAAAATGTACAATAACTTCCATCCATGCTCCTTTAGTGGCACTTTATCCAGATATCTTGCCCATAAATACTCTAACTTTGCATTCTTAGTTTGACTGTTTGACTGTTTAACTGGACATGGGTTTAAAGTTGGTAACAGCTGAGAACAGCAAAAAAAAAACGTGGCTTTATTCTACTTTGCCTGTCATTTTGGAAGGTTGTAAGTGACTTTAAGGCAGTAAGTTATCGCTACAAACTATCGAAACACGGACGTCAACTCTGCACTCAACACTACCAACAAGTGGATGAACTGACTGAACAACAGTTACAATGTATATAACGCATGAGAGCGTCTTAAACATTGAGAGCGACGATGTACATAAATGTTTGAAATGGAATTTTCCATTTATGTACGTAGGAGAGGATAAAAGTGGCTTTAAGAGTTCATGTTATTCAGCCATTAAAGGTTCCCTTCAGTTGCAGATTTTGCGGATGGCAAGTGAGCCGCTGCATGAGCATTCTCTGTGTACTCGAAGACAGTAAGCAAAAACTTTGGGTAAAAAAGAAGAAAACCTAAAACAAAATATGTTTATTTACTTATGACAAAATAATTCATTAAAGCATTATGCAATAGTTAATTATTTGTTTTTACTCCGGCCCTTTAATAAGTACATTGAACTTTGAAAAAAAAACATACATCTGGTATTTTTCTTTAGCAGTTTCTATATTATGTTCACCATAACATACAAACAATTTCTAAATGCTGATTGAATTAATTCATGCCAGTTCATTGTGATGCAATTACAACAAAATCCCAATTGTCTAATTTATAGTAACATTGTGACAATTTTGAAATGCTGTTTGAATTATTTTTTCCATATCATGTCATTATGCTTTGTACATATAGCACAGATTCACAACATAGTCGGCTCAAGGCACTCAAGGCACATTGTGATCCAATTACAACAAATTCACAATTGTCCAGTTTATAGTAACAATGTGACAATTTGTGAATATAAAAAAGGAAAACCAACAGATTTAATCTCCCATCATGAACATGTTTGAGGCAGCAGACAACAACAAAATAACTAGACACAGGTACTTGCTTTAACTTAAAACAGAGAACCTCAATCAGTTTGTAGATCTCTGCAAAACTACGCCAGTGTGAGCTCTGGTCTTATGCAGGCTTTTTAGCTGAAGAAGATGTTTTATTCAGTGGAGGAAAATCTAAAGGTTTGACCACTAAGATCTGTATGATACAGCTTTAGATGCACTAACATGCACACAACATGAGACAGGCTGCCACAATGCATAGTGTGCGTTTTTCCATTGCTTGGTATGTAACAGTACATTACAGCACAGTATAAGTAGTAGGAACCTTCCTTTCCCACTACAGGTAGTCTATCTACCTAATGAGACGTATTTTACTGATATCATAGCAGCAGCACCTGCAACTTCCAACCCATCATTTTTAGGTGTAATCAACAGAATCATGGAGGCAGTGGAAAGAATGCCTTCATGAAAATATCTTTGCTGTGGTTGTTGGCCACAGCATGGAGACAAATTTTGTCTCAGATACTAATGCTTGCAGCAAGGAAAAACAGAAGGAAAGGAACATTGGAGTTAAAAAATGTCTACTACAAATCACCACAAATGAGACCAACGGAAAGGACACAAATGGATGAGCTGACTTAAAAACAACAATGAACATACTGCTATAAACTTTAAGAAAACAATAATTGTATGTCATGTTGTAACAACTCTTTAGTCAGTCAATGTTTTGCAGTGTCTTTGTTACACTGTATTGATCAAGCGGGCTGAGAATTTCAAGGAAGTTCCAAAAAGAGAAACAACACAAACAATAACAGTATTGATATGTGCTATATTGCTACTGCACTGCTGTTCAGATGGCAAGTTGCTTTGCTTCTGTATTGAAGCTCAGTAGAGCATTAGATATGTAAACATTGGAAAACTAATAGAGTAATATGGATTTTAAATACGTAATGGCGGACAGTTGAAAATATGTTGGTTTTTTTTTCTTACATCTGTTCTTTTTCTTGCTCAAACCAAACAAAGCCAGATGTACTACGTTTTATCTGCCTGATTCTCATTCTGAACATCTTGGTTGATGCATCAAGATGTTGTAGATACAGATGAACTAAAAACAAACTATAACATACAACTGAATGTGTTTGGGCAAAGGCAGGTGCAAAGGTCTGGCCAGACTCCCAGTTGATTTTCATCTTTGTCATCAACATTCATGCAGCACATGTTATAATGTGCTGCTCCAGTCTGTCTCAGGTTTTCCACTGCCAGGCAAACTGTGCCACTGGAGTGCACATGGAAATGAGCCTGTGCTATAATCCGAAACGGTATCAGCACAGAGCCTTCACTCAGACATCTTCCAGTCTCTGTTCATCCCAAGAAGTTGGTTAAATGCTACCTGTCACACTTGTTAAATATCATTTCAGGGTATTAACAACAAAAAAAAAAAGACTAACTCCAAATGTTTGTATTCAAAATTTTCATTTAAATGACAAAATCAGTTCATTTTAAATAGCTTTTTAACCAATGTACTGTTACGTTGCTATGCTAAATCATTATGAGTATACTGGAGAAGAATTCAATTTTTATTTGTTTTGTTTGTTTGTTTTTCTAAAGTTTTACTGATTCATTAATTTACCAGATGAGAATAGGTTTGTTAAGGAGCAACTATTAGGACAACAATGCTCAGATTTAATTTCAGATAAAACATTTCTAGCAGAAGAGGGGAAAAAACATGCTACAAATTTCACCAAGACAGAAGGTAATGGGATAAAGATTTTTTTTAAGTGAGTTAAAATACAGAACCCTATTTCCCAGCATCCTCTGGCATAACATAAATTTGACATGATGCTGCATCTTTGGTCCTTTGTTTGCCAGAGCTTTTAACACTCCACATGTTTAACACAACCAATAATAGTTTAGACTCCTACAGTCTCACCATCTGCTTCTCTTCCCATCGCTGTGTGATTACCACATTTTAATGCCACACAGGACTCCACAAATGAAAGCTAACAAGTTTTTTTTGCTGCTATTTAATTGCCATTAGTGTATTGGATAAATAGATCCTGGAGGATGTTAGGCTAAAAAGCCATGGTACAGCTTTTCAAGTAAATGTTATCGATGTTCATAGCGGCACTTCTTTGTCCTGGGTGAATACTTGATTGCAATCAAAAATCCCTTATCTAATCACTGCATTACAGATGAAACTAAATTATGCTAACACAGGCTTCAAGCTTGAAATGCTCTGTAGCCATCAGTGAGCATTGTGGTTAAAGCAACAAACCCAATCAATTTTTAACATGATGATTATTAGAGAACATAAAGGTCATTTGTTCCTAGCATGTCATGAAACTCCCTCCTTTTTAAAGAATGTATGTTTGTGAATAACAGAATTAATTACTCATACACTGAGCATTTTAATAGGACTATAAGCACAACGAATTCCACTGCTGCAGTGCTTTGCGTGTACAGGTAGAGTGATAGCTGCATGTAAATAACCTGATCATGCACATCATGCAGACATGAACAAGTGATCATACCTTTAAACCAAAGTGACATGTTTACTCTGAACCTGTGAGGAATCGTGAGCATCAATGTGCTGCTGCAGCAACTCAAATCCCTAATGCACCGTGGAATGAAGAGAAAAAGTGGCCAAAACCCTGGTTTTTCAAGCATTTTTTTTTAGCACTGCAACAGTAATTCACCTCAAATTATGGAGCACATTTATTCAGTAATATAACTACTTAATATCTGACATAATTATGCCTAAAATACTGTGGATGAAGAGGAAAAGGAAAACAAGAACAATGAGTCAGCATTTTCTTTTGTGAATCAGTTGCTGAGAGGATGATGAATAATTAACAGGAGCTCCATTTAACAGAAGAAGAATGCTGATGAAATGCCTGCCCACTTACCCAAAGAAATTCATACCCTACATTAATATATATTGGAGAAAGTACATTAATATAGATAGGGATTTTCTATATGGGTCAGTTTAACTGCTCAAATGTCATTAGTGTAAAGTAGGTTTATGAACATCACTGCGTAGTTTCTACACAGAGCCTATTTACAAGCCAGCTTTGTATGATGCAGGGGAAAACAGACAAAGGGAGGATATTCTGAAGAAGGATTAACATATTTTAACTGAACATTACTGTTTGACAAAAGATAAAATTGTGCTTTTTGTGCATGTGATCGTCTCAAGATCATCTCGTTTGTGACATAACCTTGCAGCATGAATGGATGTTGTAATGGAAACAAACGTTTTACAAACACCGCAATCACAACTGCAGATTTGCACAACACAACTATATCCCTCACAAAACTATCTATAATCTGAAACATTGCATAAGCATGCCTAATGTATTGATTTGAAATCTTAGTCTGTGGATACTGATTTAATTATGGCTTCAATGTCACACAAAGCTTTACGCATTTTTTCTTTTTTATGAATCTGATCTTTTCTCTCACTTTCCTTCTGACATTTTAAGATATCAAGACTAATCGATACCAAGACAAAAGCAAAACAACATGGGCCATATATGAGTATATAGTGAGTAATATTTGGAATGTAAACACCCTTAAATGCCATTGTACAAATAATTCCCAGAGCTGAGGACTAAAACTGCTAGAGATCTTCCTCACGTAAGACGCATGTTCATAGATGCTTCAATATGTCATGGTTTGTGTAATACAAGGAGATAAAACAAGGCGCATACATTTATACATTAGAACTCATCTTCAACGTTGACATCTTTGCACCAGATGCTTCAAGACAGTCTTCTCAAACTGAAGTTGCAGATATTATGTCATTATATATATATATATATATGTATATATATATATATATATATATATATATATATATATATATATATATATATATATATATATATATATATATATATATATATATATATATATATATATGGCATTCCCATTGGTTTTAATGTGTCCAAACTTTTGACTGGCAATGTGTATATTAACAGTATCGGTCATGGTTTTATACAGAAAGTTTACACTAAGTGTTAGGACTTAATGCATAATCTGGTTAAACAAGAATAAGAATTCAATCTCTGAAAGCCATCTTTGAGATACCTGCAAATGAGGTGACTATGAAGACAATGAATGTCATTTGCTTTTTTTTCTACCTTTGTCAGCATATTTGATCTTGCAAATTTTATCTGAGAGATATTTGATTTTGTTAGAAATGTCTGATGATGAGAAAAAATAAGAAAGGAAATGTCTGATGAAGTGTCCATCATGATTAACTTACTTGAAAGAGCATCATCTGTTGCCATTGTGGGATTTTTGGCTGCTTAAGAGGAAGAGACAGTTTCCCTTGAAATCCACATTGTTTTTTTTGTTTTTTTTCCCCAGAAAACCTGGGTAAATGTCATTTCAAATTCGGTTTGGCATATAAAAGAAACAAGCTTTGAACAGGCACACTGGGCAAACTTTGTAATCATGTCAGCAAGAATTCAAAAAAATTACACAAAGAAAAAAGGGGCTTCCTGAATGACTTTGCAGTTCTACGGGAGCTTTGAAATGAGTTCAAGTGAATAAAAAGATTTCCAACCAGGGACTTTCATATCATGTTATATGTACATCTCATAATGAACGATTACCTTCTCTTGAAACAACATAAATTTCCCTAGTATGTGGATGATGTCTTCATATCTGGACGGGGGAATACAGCCCACATATGACTGCAGTTTTAAAGACTTCATGATTTCACTTCACTGAAACATACCTGTAAAATATACTATTGTCCCCAATATGACTTCACTTTTTTTCCTTCCTTCAATAGGCATTATCTGCTTATGGCGGTCACTCCTGGGACTCTGTAAACATCGTTACTTTAGCACTCTGCAGCCTCAAAGCCATTCAACAAGCTTCTGCTTTCACTGGATTAAAGCTAAATGTGTTTGTCTCCTCTCTGCCAGTGGAATGAATTATAAACATAAAATACAAACCACAACTTTTACATGCCCTTAGCTGGACATGATTTCGTTTACATTAAAAATTAATGTCCTATTATGGCCCTGGGGCCATTGTTTCCAACCTTGGTCCAGATACAGGCAGTCCCTGGGGAAGGACCGACCTGTGCCACCTGGAAATTCTTGGCTGACCTAAATCCTGGGCAACAGTGGTACAGCCCGCTGTGACTCACCTTCTGTCTTTTGGTCTGAGCATATAGCAGGCAAACTGCTATTTCATATGCTCTTTGAATTCTTTTGTGCAGCCAACTGTAGCTATGGTTTCAAAATAACGAGATGTATGATGACCTAGATTTAAGAGTTTACCTTCAGAGAAGCCTGCCCTAACAGAAATAATTTATAGGGCATGAAATTAAACGTGTCCACAAATAATTCTGATGAAAGGCTTTGTGTTGTGGCACTTACTCCATGCTAAAAAGGGATAATTATGGTCATTTAAGAGCAAGGAAAGTAGTTTTGATAGTAAGAAACATGTCTACACGCACAAATCTTGTTAATCAAATGTGTTCTTCAGCTTGCTTTCTCTGAAAATTGAGCTAATTTGGCCAGAATATCTCTAATAATAAACTTGCACTTTTTGTAATGAGTTTTTTAACCCGAGTCTAAAAGCAAACAGTGACCAAAGAACTTTGGAGGGTGTGCTGCGAACTGTTAGGCACATTTTGAGTCAGAAAAATATGTCTGTGACATTTAGACAAAATGAAATTTCAGGCAGAAACTGCCACGTTGAGTATATTGTATCGACAACACATCATCTGTGTCTCAGGATCGGGTTCATGTCATAAACCTACAAGACATAAAGATAAATTAGCGCCATAAAAATGATGTATTTCTCAATACAGAGCAGCTTATTTATCATGACAACATGATTTCTCTGTCATGGTGGCCAACAACTACTAAATGAATCGGCTCATCTCTGCAAACATTGCCAGCTGCGACTCCAAGGAAACACAGTGTCCATCTGTGAGACTTCCAACCACAGCAGACAATGTTCAAGACTTGTCACTACAGTACAGTTTGCTTTTTTTTTAACCTTTTTATTTCGTCAGTTTTATCCTCCAGTCTCTCCAGTATCATGTCAAGTACTGTTAATACATGCTATCCATACACTGAATTGGAATAATTAAATTTATTTGAAAATTGTAAAAACTGGGTGGGGGGAGGGGACCTTGTCTGAAAGCACTTAGGTAAAGATAACGTAAAATACTCCCCCATTTCCTCCACTTCATCACTGAGGTGAGCACTGAAGTGGATAATTAAATGTAAACTGCCCAATGTAATTTGTCATGTCATATGAATGACCCAAGGCATTTTCACAGCGAGCAGATGCTACTCAGCACTTCTCTAGCAAAATCTTTCAAATGGGTCACAGTTTCCTTAGCTGTTGTTCATGCCAGATGGTTAAGTTAGAGGGTTTTGCCTAATAAAATCACCTATATGCATGTTTTAATAGTTCATAAGTGCGTACATTAATGAGAAACTATTTTACTTTGTGTCCAGATGCCTGAAAGCAAAGCAGCTGACCGCCAGCTGTGAGATGATCAGTAGCAGCTATACTGGACATGAGGTGTAAAGAAAAGACCAAAAAAAAACCACAGATGAATTTCCTGAATATGAATTCAGATTGTTGCCTTTTATGTTCTCTTTGGAGACTAGAAGTCTAATTTAAATGTGCCAAAAACATTTGCCAAGCACCAACCTCAGAATTCTTTAATGCATCTTTCTCATCAGACTACAGTCGTTTTAAAAAGGGGACACTGATGACAGAGAACTTTTTTCACACTTTCAGCTGCAGTACAACCAAAACTGATGCAACAGTTTACATTTGTTAAACTCAACAAATACATTTTTTGTCATAGTAGAGATAAGCTCTTTGGAGGGTAAGAATACTCATTACTTTTTGCATAACTCAACTCACTGCCAAATTTTGAACAATGCCAGTTACTGAAGGTTTGTGGGTGCAAGGCCTGAGGGAGGCAGGAGGCAGCGAGCAGGCGGGTCATGAATACACATGTAGGAATCATTGAATGGCAGACAACAGTTCCAATTTTTTTTTTTTTATCATAATAAATAATACTACATATAATAAGTAATACTATATGATTTACAGCTCAAAATACACACTGTTGAGTGTACTAACCCTTTAATGAATTTATTACTCCATGAAACTGGACAATGTCACCAGATATATCCATGTTGGAATGAGTTAAATGCTGAAATGATCTTTTTTCAGTATATAATTTGTCATTGTAATGCCAAGGCCATGACAAAATGTACAGTTTTACTTTACATTGAAGTGTGAAAAGTTACTAAAAATGCACTTATTTCATTGTTTCCTTCCTTTTTATAGTTTTCTCTCAATGGTAAACAGTTTTTAGGCATTCTACAATGAAACAAAAAAAGCAACACAAAACCACTGCAGTTCTTAACTTTAAAGCCTATCATTTGAGCAGCCCACAGCATGACTGATGCATTCCTTTGATTTAGCTTGAATGAGATGCTGAGAGGAAGGATCTAGCATGCTGTGAAACCTGCATAACCTCTTTTTATGTTCTGCATAAATTACAGAAAATTAGCCTGTGATCGCATTTTGACCATTTTAACATTGACTGTAACAGCAATTTAGCAGGAAATGTAGAACTGACCTCATTCCCTTCATTTCTTTTGTTATTAATCTTAATATAAGAGATAAAAGATTAACTCAAAGGGCGGTGAAAACAGCTGTGGAGTCATATCTTTATTTTCCTAGGTTAAGTGGGTGAAAATGTATTTTTACATATTTGACTGTGCCCCCAGTTAGTGGGTATAACACATGATTTATCACATGACAGCTGAGGTAAAGAGCTCTAGTTAACAGTTGGACCCAGGTTTTCAGCTCAAAAGAGAGAGAGAAAGAAGCTCAGTGTATCAGGAAATGTCCCTTAGCAGTCTGAACCTATAGCAGCATAACTAAGGGATGCTAACCATCCCTAACCATAGGACTTATCAAAAAGAAGTCTTCAGCCTAGTCTTAAAGGTGTGTGTGTGTGTGTGTGGGGGGGGGGGGGGGGGGGGGGGGGGGGGGGTCTGCTTCCCTAACACTAACTGGGAGCTTATTCCATAAGAGAGGGGCCTGATAGACAAAGGCTTTGCCTCCTGCTCAGCTCTTTGAGACTCTAGGAACCACAAGTAAGCCTTCAGTCTGCGAACGAAGTACTCTGCTTGGTATATAAGGAACAATGAGGTCTTTGATATATATGGTGGTGCTTGGTTGTGGAGAGCTTTATATGTAAGGAGAAGGATTTTAAATTCTATTCTAGATTCAACAGGCAGCCAATGAAGAGAGGCTAAAACTAGAGAAATATGATCTCTCCTGCTGGTTCTGGTCAGGACTCTGGCTGCAGAATTCTCGATCAACTGAAGGCTTTTCAGGGCATATTTAGGACAGCCCAGTAATAGAGAGTTACAGTAATCTAGTCTTAAAGTATGAACCAGTTTTTCTGGCTATATTACGTAAATGAAAGAAGGCTGTTTTAGTAACCTGCTTAACATGTGGGCCAAAGGACAGGTCAGAGTCAAATATAACTCCAAGGTTTCTCGGTGTGGCACTTATCAGTCTTAATACCATATGTTAAAACCAGTTAATACCAGAATATTACCATGAGAGTGAGTGGCTCCATGGACATTTTGTAAAAACCCAATTGAGTTTAGAATAGAGCTAAAGGAAATGTTTAAACTATCTTTTCATCGTAAACATGAATATTAAAATCACCTAGTACAATGACTTTATCAGTAGTCAGCACTAACTCAGACAAGAGATCAAAGAATTTGGTCAGAAACTCTGAGTAAGGTCCAGGTGGGCGACACACTAATGCTAAAAGGAGCGGTTTCTCCTAATTCCATTTTGAATGATGTAAATTTAATGTCAAGCATTCAAAGGATTTATAGTTAGATTTGAGCTCAGGACTAATTAATAATTCTGAAAGCTGCAACACCTCCTCCTCTGCCTGTAGTTCTAGGAATGTGAAAGTATAAATAGTTAGCTGGCGTAACTTCATTAATACTAACATAATCCTCTTATTGTAACCAGATTTCTGTAAGACAGAATAAATCAATATGGTGATCACTTATCAAGTTATTGACTAATAAAGACTAATTTGAGAAGGATCTGACATTCAGTAGGCCACACTTTTTTGTCTTATTTTCAGATTTTATTAGATCCATTCTTTTTATTTTTATGAGGTTTTCACGATTAACCCCAAAAGTGTTTTTATGTTGTTTAATTCTTACTGCTGGGGAGTTGTATAAGGTCGGAATGGGGTTTTGGGTGGGAAGCTGCAGAAAAGTGTGTAGGACTACAATTCTGCCTCCTGGTCCCAACCCTAAGTTGTCAATTTAACTGACTAATAAAAGAGTCCATATTGCTGGATAAGAGAGCGGCTCCATTCAACGTGGGATGGAGGCCATCTCTCCTAATAAGACCAGGCTTTCCCCAAAAAGTGCTCCAATTATCTATAAAACCCATGTTGTTATCGGGACACCACCTAGACAACCAGCGGTTGAAAGATGACATGCGGCTAAACATGTCATCGCTCATTAAATTTTGGCAAGGGACCAGAGAAAACTATGGAGTCTGACATGCTCTTGGCAAAGTTACACACTGAAGCAACATTTATTTTAGTGACCTCCTATTGGCGTAACTGGGTGTCGTTACCGCCGACGTGAATTACAATCTTACGGTATTTACGTTTAGCCTTAGTCAGCAGTTTCAAATACAATTCAATGTCGCCCTCTGTGGCCCCAGGAATGCATTTGACCATGGTCCCCGGTGTCTCTAGTGCCACGTTTCTTACTATGGAACTACCTATAATCAGGGTTTCTGCATCAGCAGGTGTGTCGCAGAGCTGGGAAAATCTGTTTGAAACGTGAACAGGTCGGTGGTGGCCAGTGGATTTTGGTTTGGGGCTACGCTTCCGCCTGACCGTCGTCCAGCCCGCCTCGGCTCCTGGCTGCGTGGGAACTGCTGAGAGACCGCTAGGTGGGTTAGCTGCCCTGGCTGGTAGCTCCGCACTGGCTAACGGGGTCTTGCTAACTATCTGGTTACCTGAGTGCGGCGATGGGCTTCTAACTCACAGAGCCTCGCCTCCAAAGCTGCCAAACTGCTACACTTAATACACCTACCATTGTCACTAAAGGAGGCGGAGAAGTAGCTAAGCATTAGACACACCGAGCAAGAAAAGGCAGGGGACCGGGGTGTGGGAAGAGAGCTAGCAGCTGTGCTAAAACCGAGTACTTGAGCTGTTTAAGTCAACTAAACAGAAAGCCTAAGATAAATGCAATATATAAAACAGTAGTTTAGGAAGTTTTTGTGCGCCAGAGTGGTTGGTTAGCAATAGGTAGAAGTTAGAAAGAGGTTAAAGGTGCCAACGGCTCGTAGCAATTTGCAGAGACACACGCTAGGGAAAACAGGAACAATACGGGACACAATACGTTACTGCAACGTCAGCACATCCACCAGTCAGCATTCTCCCCATGCATGGGGAGAACTGTGAGAACTGTGTTAACTGACAGTCAGGGCAGCTCCTTTTATGCCCAGTGATGACACTTACCTGTTTCCAATGAACCTATTCATCATTGGAATGTTCAAACAAGTGTTTGTTAGTATTCCTCAACTTTTCCCCAGTCTTTTGTTGTCCCTGTCCCAATTTTTTTTAATGTGTTGCAGGCATTAAATTAAAAAGAAGTAAATATTTGAAAAAAAAAAATAGATAAATAAACAACTGACTAGGGATTAAAATACATAGGTTGTCTGCCTTTTATTTACATTTCACACAACATCCAAACTATATTTGAAGTTGGGCCATACATATTCTTGCTAATCTTTCTTCAGCATTTGTGAGAGGCGCCTGAATCTAGAATGTGTGTAAAATCCCCTAATTTAACCCTGCATATATTTACTTAGGGAAAGGTAGTAATAAAAAAAAAAAAAATTCATTACTTAATTTAGGCATAACTGATCGCAAATTAGATTATAGACATTAGTTTTGCTTAAAACTTTTTATGTAACTGTTTTTATACAAATGATGAATGTTCTTTGGTGCCTTTCAAGTGTCAGCTGTATATTTTAGACATCTCAGCATCACACGTATTCCTGTAACCAAACTGGTTTTTTTTTCTGCTATGGGGAAAAATCCATCTCATCCTAGTCTATCATTGACTTCATCCTGCATGATTGTTGCAAAATAGTCAATGTAGAAGGAAGCCAATGAACTGTGACAATCTGACATTTCAATCAATAACAGACTTTCTGAATTTAAATTAAACTTTAGTCATGCTGGAAATGTAATATTTACATGTGATGTTAAAGTATCTGCAGTTGAGCGTATCAGCAACTTTAAACAATGCAATTCAAACTACAGGTTTAATTTAAGGTACAGAATGTTATGGACAAACAAATGCTCTACATCCCCTTTAATGCACATGTGGTCATCTTTTATCCTCTTATCTGGTAGTTATAATGGCCTGTAGACCTAATTTGTCACTCGTGTCATGCAAGACCCTGTCTTAAAGACTGCTGCCTGTGTGCAGGCAGAACATCTGCAGTTATTGATCCACCACGCTCAAATACCCTTCTGATCCATATCATAGGAAAACCTTATCTGTGACATACAGGGGATTTTTTATGATGTTGATAGGCCCCACTAAAGTTATATGCATAACTGACTGTGAGGACACAAGAACTTAAAACTTCCTTTTGAAGGAGTTCAGCCCAGTCTCACCAGAAATAGTGAAATATAAATATTTGTCCACATGTATGATGTGTTGCAGTTTTGCGATGTTTCAAAATTGTTTACCGGTAACTGTCTGGCAACTGATTCATGCAGGGTAACACATGTTCATGTGAGGGACAACAAAATCATGAGACAACTTTTGCTTTCGAGATGCCGCAAGATATTGCAGCAAAGTTTCACCTTCCGCACCGCATCACATGCCAGTAACTGGACCCTGCTGCTTCTGAGACACACCACAGCTGATCCAGCAAAAAAAAAAACACAGGAGGACATCATCACAGAATGAGAAGAAGAAAAAGTCAAATAGGGACAGAGAAAGCATTAGGATAAGAGTCAAGACAGGACTGACTTTGATTGGTGAGAGCGCAGAGTACAGGTTGGTTGCAAGATGGATGCTCAGTTAGTTGTTGTGAAGTGTGTTACCGAAAAAATCTGCCAAAGTTCTGAAATACCACTTTAAACTATATTTTTGACACCTCCATATTTGCAACTTCTGGGAGTGAGGTAAAAAGTAAGAAAAAAATGGATTTTAATTGACAAACTTGCCCTTAGAAGTGAGTAACCTAATGTCTTTAATCAACCAATCTACCTCTTAATAATATGTCTCTTCTATTTTGTAATATATCTATTCTATTAAGTCTGTTGTGGAGAGCGCATCAGCTTTGCAGCCATCTGCTGGGGTAATAGCATCAGAACCAGAGACTTGAAGAGAATCAACAAACTGATCAAGAAAGCTGGTTCTGTGCTTGGAGTAACTCTGGAGCCGCTGGAGCTGATTGTCCAAAGAAGAATGCTGCACAAGCTGATGAAGATGATGGAGGATTCTTCACACCCTCTCCACAACACAGTGATGAAAAAACGAAGTGTGTTCAGCAAGAGGCTTCTCCGGGTCCGATGCAAGACTGAAAGATACAGAAGATCATTCCTGCCAGCAGCCATCAGCCTCCGGAACAAGACTTCCTCAAATGAATTATTATTATACACAACAATATTGAATTTCCCTTTGGGGATTATTAAAATATTTTGCATTTCATTTTAATTTCATTGATTCATTTAAGGCTGGTCATGTAATGAATTTGGACTTATAGAAATATGAGTGTAGTAAAACAGGTACTGTGAGAACAACAGAAACAAAACAAACAACTCTTGAGCATTCATTTCATACTGCTGCATAATTTTCCACAGATACCAATATCACATTATAACACACCAAGCTAGCACACAGTAAAATATGTAAAAGTTGTGCTTAAAAGCTTAGTTACATTAGGTGTTGTAAATTATTGTACTGCACCAGGCTGTAATAGATCTAGTGTTTTATTTTTATTGAGCTTCTGGGAATCAAAACATTTCTATAAGAGATCAATGCAAAATCCACAAAGCCACCACATGGCTGAGAGTATCAATCTCTGTGGAGCTCCCATGGTGAGGAATTTTCAACAATCATGGGCAGCAAGGAGTTGGTGTGTGTGCGTGTGTGTCTGTGTGTGTGTGTTTTACCTTTTTAAATCTTTAGGCAAAGTGGTGACTCAGAGTGTGCTCATCTTTTGGTACACCCAACCTTTTACTTAACCAAAAAAAGATGTAAGGTACCCAGCCTCAAAAGCATTTCATTATCCTGCTGTAACATGCTCTTTTCTTCGCCATGCCTCACTTTTCCTTATAATTCCTCAATTTGCTGGATAAAGGTAAAGGCCAAGAACCCGTCACAAGTGCCAATTTCCTATTTAAAGCAAGAAAAAAAAATCTTAAAACAGCCTCTGTTTGCTTTCAAGGTAAATGTTTATGCTATTGAGTCAAATAGCTTTAAAACAATTTTTACTTTTCCATTCTAAACATCAGAACTATTGATGTTGTATTGCAGAGGTTACAGCTACAAGACTACGAGCTTTGAAAGCCTCTCAAAAGGAGTTATTAGGAAACGCGATCGTGTAGAAATGACGTTTATGAGCTGCTCCCACAGAGTGTTTTTCTAGTGATATGTAAATAAGAACATCATGAGTTAAACTTTTTTCAGACTTTTGTTTTAAATTAATGGACATGTATTGGACAAGATATGAAACTGCTGATTGAGACCATAAACTTTCATGAAGAACATTTTCTTTATAATGAAAGAAAGTTTAAGGCACTTGAACATTTTTTAAGACCCCCGAGGTACATGCAGCCTGCAGTATATTTGACTCCAGTGTGGAGACTTAATTTTATTGCTACATTGGGGCGCACAAAATGACTTTACCCATGACAAGGGAAATGCTTTAGCTTGCGGCAAAACAAAGAAGGGTTACGAGTCTGCAATAATGTAGACATCAACTATAACAAGTGAGCATTTACAGTGACATGTAAAAAAATTCTCCACTGCATCCCACACTGGTATGGTATGGCCATGGAAAACCTTCAACTTATGCTTCTTGAAGCACTTTTGGGATTTGCTTAAGATCACGATCCCATTCTATAACCCACTCTCTTTTTATCTTATTCATCTTGCAATAATTGCCTCTAAAGTTTGCTGATATTCTATATAAGAGCCAAGAGATTTTTTTAAATGTTATTTTGCATATTTTTCTTCAAAGCATATTTGCCCATTGCAGTTGAAAATTTCCATTTTTAACTTCATCAGGAAAGTTTTATTTATCTGTCTATCAGTCCTTCACTTGGAAAGTTTTTCTCGATCTTCCATGCCTCATCTTAACCTTCACAGTTCTGCCATGTCTTATTTGCATTACAAATTAAGAATTATCTGAAGATATGTTATTATTATCTTCCTCCTGGTTTGTGAACATCAATTATTTAAATCTTAAGAGTACTTGGCAGCTGCTTTGAGAAGCCCATAGTGTCTGGTTGGTGATACATAGATTTAAGGAATCAGATTCCTAAAAATCATAATCACTTACTGATAATGATTACCTATCCATGGCTGTAAGAGGAAATCTAAAAACTGTTGGAGGTGCCGAACATTTTTATTGTGTTTGTGCAGCCGCCCACACTTTAGCATACCACAGTGTAAGCCAATGTGCACATTTATGTTTGTTTTGTTTTTTTCCAATCAAAAGCTTCACTCTTGACCCTTCCTTTCCCCAACAAAAACTTAGGTAACATACTGGCTTTGTTATATATAGAATCCTGCCCTCATTCCCAGCAGCCCTTCGCAGTTAGAGTTGGGTCAGGGTTCTAATATAACATCATATAATCTCTGTGGTCAGATGCTTTTCTACTTTTCTCTGCAGCTCACAAGATGCAGTTGTTCCCATGGCAATATCAACTCTCATCTTTTCTCTTTATATTGCTGTTTTTAGGCCCCCATCCTCATTCTCTCTCCCTCTCTCGCTCTCTGTCTCTCTTACTCTTGCCAATTGTCAGCACAGAAACCTTGGCTCTGATGAGTCCAAGACTTTCACTGCAATTTTATTGCAAACACCTAATACTATCTTATAATATACAGAGAAAAACAACAAAAGTTTGATATAGCTAACTTGATGGACTTTTAAAACTAAATGAATATGTCAAAAGAGGCTTTTTTTAAGATATACAAAAACTCACAGGTAAATGGAAAATGTACAAACATGACCTGTAACTGCTTTTGTATGCTATATAAATTTAAAGGTTGTCATGTTTGGTAGAGTTTACACTTGAGATGATATTTTTGTCATGTCATGGATTGTGTCCTGGTAATATTTTTTTTTTTATTACAGAAATCACTCAAATCCATTTTGCCTCAATCCCCCTGACACTGGAAACTTTAATGATTAAACTAAAGAATAAAAAATAAACAAAAATACCTGGACCTCACCCTAGCAGAATGAACTTACTCTTGCAGCTGCTGAAATTCTGATCTCCCGTTTCTGTCTGAATTACTGAATCATGTTGTCTCTGAACTCAAAGCATGACTTTCCTATAAAAAGACATGTTTGAACCATTTCTATCCAGGTCCCATCTCAGATTTTATACAGAGGCATCCTTCCTCACAGTCACCAGTGACTTCCTCGTCTTCTAAAGCTCCAGTCACCTCAGCATCCTCCTCTTCTTCCATCTCACCTCAGCTTTCAAGATCATCGACTGCACCATGCTTTACCCCCACTTTGAATCCTCCCTCAATATAGCTCTTCTGCATTAGGTCATATCTCACAAACAGAAAAGAGTTCTTCAACGTCAATAACCACAATTCCTGTATTACTCATCAGTCCCAAGGTGTCCCAGTGGGGTTCAGTGCTTGGTCCTCCTCTGTTCAACCTCTACCTGCTTCTTCTCGGTAACAACATATATTATCATGGTCTCCACCTCCATTAATACTCTAAATCCACCAGAATCCATCACCAAAGCAACTCACTCTGCTTTGATAAGCTCCATCACTGTAATTAAATCATGGATGTGAGCCAGCTTCCTTGAACTAAACTATCATTCATCAAACAAGATGGTCGTGGGTCCGAAACCCCTCACAACTTCGGCCACACCATAAACAATAACAGCAACTTCTCCTTCAACCACAATGTTATTTGAATCTCGATAATGGGTCTTTTTAAGTCTAAAATTCATAGTGTGTCCTTGTCCACATCCTTCTTGTTTGCTGACCCAATAATGGTCCATGTTTTAGTCGCATTTAGAAATGAATAAAGCAGCAGCATCCTTTAAAATTTGTCAGCTGAGGTAATAAAAGAAAATAACACAAAGCTCCAGAACATCTAAAAAGCTGCAACATGCCTGTTAACTTATTTCAACCCCATTCACAAAAAATTCCCATCAAAGACACCATAGACACACAATGATAGGAAGAGCCGATATCGACGGATCAAAAAGCGACATCACTATGATTTGGAAGCTCAGATCCTGTTATGCCATTCTTGAGCTTCATAACTCAGAATATCCATATAATTACTGTGGGCACTTTTGTTGATAATGCAACACATATAAACATTGTGGATTATATAATGATGCTTTTGGTTAGCTATGCTTATAATATGCACACTATATATGTATATTCTGCACAGAAAGATAATTTAACAAAATGACATATGTTATATTTTCACTGAATATTTCATGTATGCATGTTGTTTCTGCTCCAATATGGCGAGGGCTATAAACAGAAATTAAGGTTTCATATAAATGGATGATGTCATGGTGGCTGTGTTTATATTCCATATGGTCTATGGAGCTGGAAAGCAGAAGTTACATCTCCCAATCATCATAAAAGAAGACATAACCCAGCCGGTGTTACATTTCCTTTCAAATGTATTTCCTGTTCCTGAATCTATGTAAACTTAATTTTTAAAAGGCATAATTGATAGGTCAGGAAGACAAGCACAAATCACTCAGATCACTGAAACACAAAACCAATACCACTTGTAGGTGAAAGCTGCACCCAGCAGCCACAAGTGGTGATGCACTCTGAGGCACTTTGGCAACAACATCAAGTTTTGGCCATGTGACCATTTGGCTTGCTGCCTTCTGACAGAATCCAGGCTAGCATTAACTTATGTCCTCCATCATAATGCAGCTAATGTCCTGGGGTGATTTTTTTTTTCATTTAAGTGACATTACTGGTGATATTTAAAACCTACCATAATATAGTTAAATATCAAGATTGTGATAGTAATATAAAGAAAAAAAGTCATAGAATGTAGATATTGCAGTTCAAAGAGCACTATTAAATTATACTCTACAGATTGATTATGTAATGTACCTTTGTCTCTATACTGATGCCTGTGCTAATGAGTCATGGAGACAATCCGAACTAAAAGTATTTTTATCAGTCACAAGTTAATAAACTGATGTTATACAGTAGTCCTGCAAAATCATAACATATTATAATGCTGCCTTTTTTCTACCGCCAGTGAGTCATTGGCATCATAGTCTGTGGTTTTGAATAAAATATTAATGTGTCTCTACAGGTCTTTTAAGTCTAGCCAAGTTAACACTTGCAGCACACCTAAACCCCATATCAAACAGCAGCAGCTGCAGAGAAGCCCCAAGCCACCTCAGCTTAATCCAATTTGACTGGCCATCACTGTGGGCGATGCTGGGTGGAACATTATGTGAGGTGGATAGAGCTTTTTACTCTGCATTAGTGGCTAAGGATTTTTAAATCCACGTTTGACTTTGCTTTGAAAAATATATGGTCAAATACTTATATCTACACAGTTATGTCCTACCACAGGGCCAGTTGAGTGATGAAAAGAATAATCTATCACTCCTCAGTCTGAGTGACATTCAGGGATGAGAGTTGATGTCAATCATGAATCTTTGACAAGTTTATATTGCTATATATCTCTATCTATCTATCTATCTATCTATCTATCTATCTATCTATCTATCTATCTATATATATATATATATATATATATATATATATATATATATATATATATATATATATATATATATATATATATATATATATATGGGTTAAGAGGTTCACTTTATTACAGATTATCTGTTATCAGCCCTTGTGACATTGAAATGCAATCAGCTGGTGAACGTAGAAGTTGGAAAACACCCATATCTGTAGTTTGGATGCCTCACAGCCTGCACATAATTTGGAAACTGGTGAATCGTCTGAGGAGCCTGAGCTCCACAGTGACAGAGAAAGTGCAGAAATAAGCTTTTAGCTAATCCATGCCAAACATATCAGGCATCTGTCACTTGCAGTGCCGGCCAGCCTTCTGCTTCGCAAGCTCATTTGGCTCTTGAAACTAAAGATTTTGGAGACAATCTTCAGATTATGCAGCTACATATCTCTCTATATTTTCATGGTGCATGCACTTTATTCTTGCTGCCAACATATCAAGGGGCTCCCTGTGGTTTAAATGTCAGACAGATGCTCATTTCAACCGACAGAATTAACTTACAGACAGCTCAGCAAGTGGGGGCCCCAAATGATAGGATGCACCATCAGGAGATAATGTTACTCACCTAGGCTGCAGCACTGTGAAAACAAATGAGATGTGAGCAGATGCTGACGCACCGTGGCACTGTGATAGCCTCAAAACAAACAATTAGCATCCTGCAATTTTTGTGTGAGAGAAAATGAGGCAACGACTGTTATAATCTGTCTTTGAGAGCAACAAACAAGGATTAAGAAGATATTATTTCTCTAAAATATATGTATAAGTGTATATATAGTGGAATAATATCTGCTAAGACCCCATCTGATACCAAACCTTCGTAAATCTATATAAAATATATAGATATAGATATAGATATAGATATAGATATTGATACGCCATCATTCTTGGAACACCAGATTTGATGCACTAAGTCCACAAATTGAATAAATTCCACATACAGTCCATACAGACTGACAGAAACAGTTGTGCTTTTGCTCTATCCCTAACATGGAATTATAAGAACTAACTGAATACGCTTCACAAAGAAAGACAGAAAGTACAAACGATTCACATGGGGTGACATTAAAAGGACCTGGATGAAACTAGCAAATATTTCCATACCGATTAGCTCACATGGATTACATAATGGAGTGTTTAGTTAGAATGATATTGGCAGGAACACGTTTCTGTTTCTACTCTATTCTTTTCCTCTGCTAAGTTGCATCGACTGACATGACTGAGCAATTTGACTCCTCTAAATGGAGACAGAAACAGAATTTTACATGTAACAGTGGATGTTAAAAGCAGCAGGGTTGAGATTTGCTTGGAAAATGCACTGAAATTAAAAAGCTTTGGCACCCTCTGCTGTTGGAGGGGTTTTCAGATTGCTGATATTTACACAGACCTGCTGTAGTGATGCAGACGTGGCAGAGGGCAGGGAAAACGACATGCAGTTTGATGGAGAGGAAGGTGAAAAATTGTTTCTCTGTGAGGCATCAAGTTGCTATTGTGCTCTGATTAATCCTCCTATTGAGATGTTGGCCCCCCCCCCTCCCCCTTGTGCTAGTGCATGAGAGTGGATGTGGATGGGGGCAGGTTTTGTCAATGTGATTGTGGTAATTTTTGAAGTAGTTTCTTTTATTCATCATGCGTATACTTGATAAGAAACCAGTGCTGAACAAGGAGTGAAATTGTTTCTTTTTTGTTTTTATTCCAGGTTCTTCTTCCTTGCATTCCCAAAGGAACCCCAGACTAATTGTTACTGTTGGTTGTTTGATATTCACCTAATACCTTGCATCTTTTCTCATGCTCCCTGGAGTACTGCACATTTGCTTGGCTGTTATTTGTTGGGGCGGCACCATGCCTGCATGGTGTGTAGTATGCTCTGGTTATCCAGGGTGAAGTAAGACAAGCATTAATTGGTGGCTCTGGATTCTCTGCTCTGTACCTGCTGTGAGCCCACACCACTCTCCGGTGCGGCAACCCCATCAGCCCTCCCATCCGAAATTTCCTCTGACAGGTCCAGCAGCACTGAGCTCCTGGTTATCATTTATCATCCCAGCAGATTGGCTTGTGTAACACGTAGCAGACTGATGGGTCATCCTCATGCTGGGGACCTGGCTGGAGTAAATCTGTGGCAAGTTGTCTGCATGAGTGGAGAACTGAGAAATAGAGAAGAGGACTTGTCATTAAAGTGTGAAGAGAGACCTTTCTAATTCATCTATCGAGTCCTCGCTCTGCAAAACAACTTCTTTAGACAGCTCCGATATCATATTAGCACACCTGCAGAGGCCCCAAGAGGAAAGAATAGGAATTCTTAGTGGTGTTCCTCCCCTGGAGATGTACACCAGAGATTACCCCATTAATACATCCCACTACTCACTGGGGGGTGTGAGGTAGCTACCCTCGAATCCACAACTGTAGGATAGCACAGATTGCCTTCTCTCGTCACAGGGAGGTAACCTGCAGATTTTCCCTGGCGCTCATCCAATTGGTTAACAAATTTTTGGTGGGCTTTGATTACCAGATTGGCACCTGCAGAGTGTTATATTTTACAAACTCATTTTTATTGGTACAATGTTGAAATTTATCTGCCTTTATCTCTCAGCACTTTTCATGTTATATTAGTTAGCACAAATGCCTCACATTGATCAAGGACAAAGGCACTGGATCATCACTTAGTGATATTTCCGTAAAACACATTTATAACATCTAAAGCAATGAATACACACATAAGAGCAAGAAGAACTATTTTGATAGGTCAAAACCAACAGATCCGTCAGACATTGTGAGGAGACACAAACATTGTGGGAGCTCAGATGTTTCCTCATCAGTAATGAGTTCAAGTCCATGGCAAGGCTTAACTAAAGAATAGTTGTCTTTCCCTGAAAATCACCATGGAGACTGACTCTTATTCAGTGTTAATGGGGCACGCACATGGACACTTTTGGTTTGATGACAAAGTATGTTGGCTGACTTTCATCTGTTTTAGAGGAAATACGATCTTAGACACAAGCCTAGACTTCACTGTCCAAGTTTTATAGTGGCAATATAAACCATATTTTAAAGTGCTTTTTTGCCTTAATGGAAATCACTTTCACATTTCACCTTTTTGGCAACCAGTAGTTCAGCTGTCCCCCTCCTCAGCTGGGATGGACAGTTTCTGACAAGTCCTACTGCGCATTGTACAAAGGCTAAAATGCACCAGTTACTACTCTAAGTTAAATAAAAAAATAAATAAATAAAATGAAAAAAAAAACAAAACAAGCAACTGCATAAACTATTTGAAAAAGGGTTCATTTTTAGAAAATATAACACTGAAGGTTTCTTTTATGCATTTCATATTATAAGATATTTTAATACAAAGGACATTATTTCCCGTGCGTTAAATCTGTCATAACTGGTCGACCCACTGACGGACAGTGTGTGCACATTCATTTCACAGCAGTGAAATGCTGGAGGAGGAAATTTACTGTGAAGCTGTGTGGCACAATTTAAATGGACTGTCTGGTTGTGATGACAGAGGCACGGTTTACCATGGCCATTCATGTTGCTGAAAGCAGCTCTCTGAGCAGATGTGATCAGCAGAGGCAGAGTCTCCTTCCAGCTCAGATTGACAAGCCAGACCAGACTCAGGAGATGGATATCACAAGGGACAGCTGGGCGGCAGGAAACCAGTGGTGCAGGCAGTTTTCAGCCAGTCTCATTACAGCGGACAGGTTGATCCAGGCAATTGCTCCTCAGACAAGGTGAGCTCTGAAGCACTAATTGCGCAATGCAGTATAGGAATACAATTATGATCCAGCCCGCTGGTGTGAAAATGACTGTAAACATTTAGGATGTTCGCTTTTATCAAAGTCAAAATGAAGCATGTGTAGACTGCATTGTAAGAGGCATGCTTTGGCAGTGTTGAACAAGAAGTGTGAGTAGATGTATTGTTCATTGCACTTTTATGTACTGTTTTTTTAGACAGGCCACATTAGTCAGGAGGGAAACTGCGAAACAGTGAATGGCCAATGTTTTCAAACTGGATACACTACAATTACAATCACAATTAGAGTAATGAAAATCTTCTTTGCAGTTTGCTCAGTCACCTATTTGGTCTACTATTTAACATAAATCTCAGATCACTCCTGGACTGCACACAGTAACTGCATTTTCCCTCATGTTTCTCCCTTAGCATGGCACGAACATAATCTCTGAGCACTAGTCTTTATTATTCAGTGTAGACACTGCAGAACCAAACAGACATATAGCCAAGGTCACAGGAAAGAAAAAAGAAAAACATCTGACACACTTTAATAGACCAAAGTGTATCCCCCCCAATCAAAGCTTAAGTGAAATTTCTCAGTATTGATTTCGATTTGCTCTGTAAAACCATACTGAATACATATTTGATGTCACATTCAAATACATTTCAAATATCCAAGTAAAACATGTTCTATCTTCACTATGAATCTGGTAATTAAGCACTCTGAGGCTGTAGTTTTTATCCATCGTGCTCTGTGAATACGTAAGACAAGCAAGT
Source organism: Telmatherina bonti (assembly GCF_933228915.1). NCBI lineage: Eukaryota > Metazoa > Chordata > Actinopteri > Atheriniformes > Telmatherinidae > Telmatherina > Telmatherina bonti. The sequence continues at coordinate 23,838,490 of NC_136629.1, read as the reverse complement.
TTGTTCAAATTTTCCATTAGAACTGACAGATCACTAGTTAAATTACTGACTAGTGTGCACTCACAACATACATGCACAGGGGGGCAAATTTCTCAGACATACTGAGAGAACGAAACAGTTTTACAGACATGTTAGATTAATATGAGCTGTTGTTGTACATTTTGATGGTATGTCATCAAACCAGTTTGTCCATGCTCTGTGAACACTGATAGCAGCTATAAATATTAACAAGGGATCTGCAAAAGTACTAGACAGCATTTGAGAGTTTAGAAGGTATTTGTTTTATTTCAGAATCTTTAAAACCCCAAGTAGTGCACATAAGAAACACAACTCCAGAACAAACACCTGCATTTTGCTTTTCTTGGTAAACAGCTTGTACCAACAACTAGACAACTATTTTGTGGGTTCTAACAACATCTTTAAGCTTCGACTTATATAGGTGTTTCTTATAACTGCTGCAAAATGCAAATGCAAAATCTACAAGCTCAAATGTTATTCACTTTTTAAACATTCACATTTATCATTTAGTCTAAATACAGCTTGATCTTGTAGTGACAAACTATCTCCTTTATGATACAAAACATTTATACAAAGCAATTATTGCCATTTAATTGCAACACTTTTAAAGCAGTTGCAAATAGTGAAATAAAACACAATTGTGGTGCCAGAAATGCTAAATACATAATTGTAAAGTCCTTCAAAAAGAAAAAAGAATGTGTGCATTTGTAAGTTTCCTCAATGCAAATGCTGAATTATGAAAAGTTGATGTCAAGCTCTCTTTCATGTTGGAATGAAAGGTAAAAAACGGTCCACTTTACAAGAAAACACAATGATTCAAGAGTGGCATTTGCAAATAGAGACATATGTCAAATTTGAATTTGCTCATTATGCCAATTTCCTGAGGTAAATCAGAAAATGAAAGCACAACAGAAATTATGTTGTTCATGTAGATGTGCACTAATTGCATTTAAGTGCATCTCTTTGTGACACCAAGCATGACTTCAGACTAAAGTGTTTCAGTGAGAGGCTTCTTTCATGCCTGCACCACATCTGGACTTCTTTTAGCTGTGGCACCAGTCTTGAAATTTTTAGCATACAACAAATAACATGAGCCGGTCTATTTTGTTTTGGCCATTGTGTTTGTTTTGCTTTCTCCAATTTGTAAGAGGATACTTTAATGCCTTTTCCTGCCGGTTAAAATGCAGCTAATCAATTCTTCCAAGAAAGCGTCGCAAAATGGTGTATGTTTATAAACGTGTCTGTGTATTATTGAAACTCATCGCACTGGAAAAATAGACGACAAATAAGTAGCTTAAGTTCAGAAATGAAATGACTTCATGAACTGCCATGAGACTGTGTTGGTCAGACATTTATTTAATCATCTGATAACTGAACTGGAACATTGAAAATGAAAGAGCAAATGACAGAATATGTTCACTGAACCACACAGTGGTCACAGTATTTTCAATTAATGATCCACAAATATGCATTGATAACAGGATCCTAAACAAGAAAATAATTGTAAAAAAAATAAAAATCTCCAACTGAGATTCAGAAGATCTGATGCTGAAGAAAAGAAAAGTTGCACCTCACCTTCCTGCAGTCAGAAGCCTGAACAGACTGGATTTGGTTGGTTTCACTGTGGGTTGAATGAAACAAGATTGTACACAGGCTACATGAATTATGTCATTGCATTTGAGTATGTTAATCCAATCTGAGGTGTTGAGCCTTAAATAATCTCACATTGTTAATTAAAACAATAAAACACATGCCATTGTTGCAAATGTAGCATTTCCTGTCGACAGCAAATTGTGGGATGCTGGAAAACTTTATCAGTTCTTTTCAGCGATTACGGAAGAATTTCATTCTCCACTGTCTGCCAGAGAGGCTAATTATTTTATCATAGAAATTTTAATTAGCTGTATCTCACAGTTGTTCAAGGAGCAACAAAAGCTAGATAGAGCCAATAGTCTGTACGAAGCTTTACACTTCAGATAGAGGTGAACAAAGAAGATATGAGCTGTACAAGATGACTGAGGAAACGGTGCATAAGATGGTCTGCAATGCACTTACTGCAGCTTTTGGGAAAGTCAGTATTAATGCAGAAGCGATCTCAAAAGGCAGTCAGTGGTTATAGTAATGCTTGAGCTGTAAAAAACTCACCAAGGTCTCATTTCTACCTGCAGAACCCCGAGTGAAAAGATGACTGAAATTAAAGCTTTGTGCAAATGACCTGATAAGAGTAACGTCTTGGATCTTCATTCTATTTGAGTAGGGCAGATATGTGGGGGTTAAAATTGAAGCGGGCAGAGATAGATCACTGCCTTGTGATTGATAAGTGAGACTACAATCTATAGAAGACAATGGAGTCACCAGCATATAACCCCAATGACTGGATTATGGGGTTAATGCACATTTGTCTCCATTATTAATGACTTAGCAGCTCTCATCAAGGCATCTCCAAGATTGCTAGTTTTTTTTCTATGCCACCCCCTCAGTTGCTCACCACATAGACTAAAATAAATTATAGACAGGAAATTAAAATGTGGTGGGTGATTTGTCGAAAAGATAGTTTGTTATTATGCACATTCAGAATTGATAATTGCCGAGGTGACCCATGATCTCTTTGATTAACAAGGACATGTTTCTCAGTCAGTACCGCAGAGGGGATATTTCCACACTCCTTTGTCAGCATGATTTCACTGCCTTTGTGTATGGAATAAATCACCATGATGCACCATCCATCATCCCTGTTATCCCTGTTTTACACACTAAACCTATATGGTACAGTATTAAACATAGTGATAATTATTTTTCAACATTCTGCTTAAACAAATTCTGAAAAACAGGAGAAGTCATGAGTTGTTTTTCCCCTCTGTCTGTTTAGGTAAAGAATGCAAATCAATAAATAGGAACCTATAGGTTTAAGTCCAACCAAGCTGTTAAAGATGAGTTTTTCGTGTCAAAAATACTTGTTGATGCACATTATAAGGGCAGCAGTGGCTCACGGTGCGGGTGAGAGGGGTGGGGGTGTTCTGTGGGAGTCGAGGGTCTGTCTGTTTGGAACCACATTCAAAAGAAAAGGATAAAGACCCTAAGGATTCATGCTGTGCACAGTGTCTCAGAAAAAAAAAAAAAAAACTGAACAGGAACACTGTTGGGGAAAATACCTTGATTTAAAATTCATTTCTAAACCGAGGGATGGAAAAGGCAAATAAGTGTGTGAGTGGAATCTAAAGCAGAGCTGCATGCACCACATTGGCACTGCGTGTGGCCACACATGCATGACAAGGTGTAAGAGTTTTCCTATTTTTCCCTGAATGATATATTCCAGTTATAGGAACCGTGTCTGCTGAAGCTTACTGGTATGTTGGCCCAATAAAGCTGCGTAGCAAGAATCAGCAAAGCTCAAAAATATTTTTCCCCTCACATTTGATTCCTACACCTAGATCTATCTTTGCAAATTATGCCGTTTTCACACATACGCGCATTAAAAATCAAAGTGAGTGTATTAATATTTATACTGAGCCATTTGGTAAACAAGTAACTCTGTGGCTATGAGATTTGGTCTGCTTTGGTGGATAGCAGCATCTTGCACATAAAAGGAAAACTCAGAAAATAAATTCCTCTGAGCTGACAGCTGAAAAAACCTGGGAAGGAACTACTGAAAGATGCGGATTAAAAAAAAATAGTAAACATCTAATTATTATTCTACAATCTTGATGACTGATTATATCTTTGTGACCACTTGAGAAAGCAGCCACGGATGATACTGCTCTTTATATGTCAGAGTGAATGACTAAATTGGAGAATGTTTTAAGAAAAATGCCATTTATTGTCATCTGAACATGAAGGCATACTTTTTTCTTTTTTTTTTTTTTTTAACAATAAATGCCTCAAAAATGTTCTAAATGGGCCAAATCTTTACAGTACCAGTGTGTGCACATAAAAATTATGGCCAATGACACTATTACAGTCCCCTGAACCAATCCATTATCCTCCAGCCATCCCATTATATAAAAGCTGCGAGACTGCAGTTTCCAAAGTAAAAAGTATGTTGGTAAATGTCTGGGTTTGCACCTGTTTTCATAATTGTGCCCAGGTAGCTGGAGTGTATTGATTTTTGAAGAACAGAGATTGGGATTATTTCAACTCATGCTTCTTCCAGATAGAAGTCAAACCACTGGAGGAGGCACCAGCAGCTTCCCTCTAATTGTGAACACTACTGCTGAAGTACCTAGACTCATCTTGCAGCCTCATCCTCTTTTACACTTCATATTGTTGGAAGACTGTCATGGAAAAAAATCATTTTACACTATTAATCAAACAACACACAGATCTATGTCTGAAAATCAACACTGCAATATAGCGCTGTAAGTTTACTGGGGATTTGCAACTGTATCTAATTGCATTGAGTAATAATATCTCTCACAAGGAGCTAATGTGGTTGTTTAAAACAGATAAATAAAGAAAATAACAATAATTGTAATGTGGAGTTTTGGAGAAGATTCAGATTTGAGAAGGAGGAAAACAGACCCCCTGAGCCTGTTAGAGACTTTCATTATTGCGTATTAAGTTGATGCATTGCTGTGAAAATCAGTTCAACTGTGTGCAAAGTCAGAAATGTAAAAGAATGGCTGAATAAATTAATTGAAAAGGTAATTGGGCAGATCCTCCACTGCTGCTAAAAGTCACAGAGCAGATTTTGGAGCTCTACTTTTTGTAATCGTTTGTAAAGTTTTGCATAATTCTAAAGCTAAAGCAGCAAATGGTAGCGTCCTTTGTAAATAATTAATGATATGCTGGTATACATTACAAAACATTAAGCTATCTTATGTCTTTTGTAATTTATAGTATATTCAATAAAAATGAATAACTGCAGAAGCACCGTAAAGTAATAAAACACTGGCAGCATGGATGCCAGTAATTAACAATTATTTTACAGTGGAGTGCAGTCTTTCAGATAAACCAACACTAAGGTAAAACTGCAAGCTTGTTCTCCACTGTACTCATACGGGAGCTGTATCTCTTTAATTTCTTTTGCCCATCAGTGGTATTAGTCATTAGTGTCACACTCGAGCATTTAAGGCAAGTCTAAGGCTTATTAATCCTTTAGTGTCTTCTGCCTGACAACAAGGAGCAGCCAGGCTAAAAGGCAGCAGAGTCACTGCTGTGAAAAGATGAGATCATATCGCCCTTATGAAGCATTTTTAAACTGTTAGTTAACTGACTTTTAGATTTCCTAGATTATTGTGAAGATACCGCAGGGTCAGAAGCACAGTCACATTGAGACTGGAAACGCCATATGAGTTAGACCTTGGCTGAATGTCTCAAAGCAAAGACGTTTCAAGACTCAGTTCTTACTGCAGCGGGTATCAAAGTGCACTATGCCACAGCACCACACGGTTCATCTCATTAATCACGCAAGGTTGTTCAAAAATGGATCTGGAAGAGCATGCCACTGCAAATAAGGTGGTGCAGAGTTTGAGAAGATGTTTCAGATCCGTTTTCACTTTTAGAATAAAGAAACGTTTTATACATGGTTAATGTTTTGTGGGGAAACGTTTCAAACAAATTCAAAATTTGATGGGCATTAAAAGCTGAGAAGCATTTTTTTTGTCATTATAAAACAAGAGAATAAGAGATAATAGAGTGCATCCATGTTTGAAACCCAGTAACTAATTTTGTGTCACAAAAAAGTAAATACGAGTGGAACCATTTGCACTATTCCCCATGTTTAAATGGAATAAAAACATAGTCTTTTCCCCTAAACAAATGCTCATCTAGTATTTAGTTTTTTAGATTCAAATTGCTCTGCTGGCTAGAAAAAAAGAGAAGTTGTAAAAAATGTATTATGATATTGACTAGTAAGGATCATGGAGTCAAAAAAGCTCATATTCCACACATTGGAAGTCACTTTGATACATTGACTGCATGGGTAGTATAACCTAAAGAGTCTCAACTATGCATCTTTTTGACAAGCATTGATTATCTCATACAGTTAACATACATTTCCCTTTGCTCCCACTTGAAGTGTTTATGATTGCCAAACAAGAAGACGTGCAAGAACTGCCCTCAGCACTTAACCTCATCTAGACTACGGCACTCTGCAATTTCTGCAACAGTTTCTAATTAAATATCAAGAAAAATGGGAAAACAGCCCTTGAAGGGGAGCAAGGAAAGCACTCACACTTTAATTTGTTAATAGAGTGGTACATCATTACTATAATGATTGCATCGAACCATAAGACTCAAGCCTGTATACGCTTATAGTCACATTCAGTTGACATGAATCATGCAGCACATTATTGAAACCATGAATACATAAAGCAAATAGTTTGAGAGTGTTGAGTTTGTCACGTATGAATTTGTGGATGCATCCAGTCTCACAATATGTCTAGATATGTTCACAAGTCTCACTGGCACTAACATGTCTGTGAAAGTACTCATCTATTCATATCCCAGGATGGGTTACTGCTTCTTTATTTAATCATGTTGCTCTAAATATGATGAGGTCTGGGAGTTCTTCCTGTGAGATTGTTTCTCACATGAAGATGTAAGACAAAGGATCTCTTTTACAGGCTTATAAGGAACATTAAATAAGACTAACTGTCTACATCTATGCCAACTGCTTGCTAAGGCTGTACAGAGAACAGCGGGGGAGGATTGAAATGTCATTCATTTGGAAGATATTTGGGAATAAACTGGAGTTTTTGGGCATTTAGAAATTTTGAATAGTCACATAACTTGGCACAAAAGAATCAAAGATGCACGAAATGGTTTATAAATCAAAGAGAATTTCATGACCCTGCATCCAATAATGAGCTCTTCTTTTTTTCAAAAGTACCAACTTTGTGGTGGCATGAGGAGAATTATCGACAGCTGTATTGTGATTAAAGCTAGCAGCTGATGGAATGTTGATGTTCTGATGTTTTCCACTGTTTCATTCAATAAATTTTAAGTTTCTAGCACTGGATGAAAAGTCAGCCATTTATCAGCCATTTGAATTTAACCTCTGTAGTCCATCAATATGCTCCATCGATATGTGCCCCTAAATTCCATGGCTGTCCACCCACAGCTAAAACACTTCCTGTCACATTACAGCTTAGAATCAAAGCATTTGAAGCACATTTTGTATATAATTTAAATATATTTTAGTTTGTTTGTTTTTTTAAAATATAACACTAAATTATGTACTAAGTAGTTTAACGTAAAATGTAGAATTGTAATTCTTTAGTAAAAAGATCAAAATGACATACAAATAAGCTGCTCTGAAAGCACCTAAGCTGATTTAGAAAGTTATTCTAATACTTTTTTTTAAGATTTAAATATTGCACACTGACTGAAGTCGGGGAGCTGAAAATAAGAGTGAAAAATAAGGAAAATAAGGAAAATTCATCCTCTGGAAACCATGACTGTATGTTCCACTTTTCAGGACCATCATCCAGGAGTAGTTTGGAATTTGCATTTTGAACCAAAGTAGTACTGATAAATGGCTTGTTAAGATTGCCAACGTGGACCCACTTTGCTTTTCTGGTAAATGACAGAAAAGGGACATTTTTGGCATTAAATCTCCTTAAGCCTAACTGTCAGCTACATGCAAATCATAGCTGGGAACTAACATCATCTCTGTGAGACAATATGGGAGAGAAAAACGTAGCAAAAAAGGAAGAAAGAAACAACCAAATCCTCCAACATCCAACTGTTCAAGAAATATAGAACTTCTGTAATGATAAATGATGTAAAAACTTCTTCCACAACAGCACAGTGGGATTACACAATCCAAGACCTCAAGAAAAATACCCAACAGACATGTTCATTTTTTGGTTTACCATTAAATCATTCCACTGAGCTTCCTATAGAGAGGAGTCCATTATCACTGTGCACAGCCAAATGTAACATATGGACGTCCAACTGGTATCAGAAAATTTGAACAAAATTCCCTCTGTCTGGAAGATTTCCCCTATATTACTGTTTATGAATGATTTATGTGTCTGTGTTGCAGGCTCTGACTTAGAAAAAGCTATCCTAAATACATGTTTTTCAGTGGGGTTGATCTATCTTAAACATTCTTAAATCACTCATATTGTACTGATGGATAATGGCCGGTTTGCATCAATAAAGCAACGTTTATCACATGGTCAATAGACTGACATTTATCACAGGGTATTTTGTTATGGACATGAACGCTGTAAAACAGCCATTATATCAAACAGATGTACTATCCAGCAGTCACACACATGCTTGAATGCAGGCTCAGTCACACAAACATACACACAAACAGAGGCAGGTGATAATAGGGCTATTCTTTATGCGGGGGTCATGAATAATTCAAAATCCATGCGCTCTAACACATTCTTGAGTTGACAGAGTAATATGACAGATTCTTCAACTGATGAGAAATATCACAAATGTTTTGGAGAATCAAGCAGCAAGTGTGCTGTTCTTGAGCTCTAACCTTGTGCAATTATCACAATATTTCAGAAAATCTTCATGAATATGTATGTTTATTAATACGCAGTGTAGTTACAGTCCCAGTTATTCAATCTGTTGCAGCCAAAATGCACCGTTATCCATTTCACTGCAAATAATGGGTATCTCAGTTTGTTCTTGAAGCTGCTGATTCGCTCACTTTCATCATAAAATCATTGCAACTGATATCAAAATACCACATTGTCTCTGTAATTGCACACTGGAGCGTGCCATTCCTCTCTTTGTCTGGCATCCTAGTTGTGCAATTATTTTTTTACTCGGTTTTGACTACATGGCACCACACTTCCTGATGAATTCATCTTCTCTTCTGATTGCAAAATGACCGCACATGCGGGGTGCCATTTGGACCCTGAGAACGTCCTTGCAGAGGAGATTGATGGCAGCGTTCCTGAAGCTTGGCAATTGGCCTCCCCAGGAGTCAGCGGAGAGATACTTATTGTGTTTTCATTGTTCAATAAGGCTTTGCATGAATTTCTTCCACCTCTAAGCTTCCTCAGCCAAAAGCCTCCCTAAACGTCAAAGTCTTCATTGTGACTGGGGGGAAAATGAGCTGGCCTGAGGTCACCCCTGGATGTTCCACCGACTGCCCAGGAAGCCTGGAATCAGAACGCTTCCAATTTGCAATGACATGGAAACTAACTGCGCTGAAAAACTCCAATCTCCTTTTTAAGTTTGGCAGCATACGAAGAATGCTGCAAACGCTGCATGCTACAGGATGGTGGGGGCATAAACAAGTTCTTTCAAATCATCGCAGCTCTGTGGCTGGTACTCTCTGAGTGGTTCTGGAGCATTTGTTGGTAAGCCTGGCACACAAACACTTCAGACTGAAACTTCCTGGAAATAAATAAATAAACAAACAAGCTCTTCATACAGCATCTGCTCAGATGGAACCCATTCAGTCAAGGCCTGAAAGAGACGGCCAAGCTAATGAGAGTTAACTGTTCACAGCAAAATGATTAGAGCAGCTGACCCAGCCCTCCAAGAAAACTGAAAGAAAACTAGTTACAGAGGTATATAGGCTAAGAAATATAAAGTATCCTTTCTTAAGAGAAAAAAGCTTGCAAAATTTCAATAACAGAGCTCCAAGATATAATTATTTCATTGTAAAATGTGAAGATTGTAGCTTGACAATTCTGTATTGGATGCTTTATTTGTGCCTGATAAAGAACACCCACCTATGAGCACACACCATTCCATAATCCTCAATGAAAAGGCAATCTGATCAGCAGGTTATTCAGATGACTGAAACTCCCTATCCCCATGTCCATTACAGTTCCATTCTTCCCAAGAATTCAGTCAATAGGCAAAGAAGGCTTTTGGAAAGCAATAGTGCATTGTCAACGACAAACTGGTGGAGCCCGGAGCTTTGCATTGGGTTTAATAGACTGTTGATTGTTGAATGAATCCCACTCAGAAAATCAGGGCAAGGCATGTGGGGAGGGAAGGGAAAAAAAAGGGAAGAAAATCTCAGAGAAGTTGCTCCCATGGCTACACACACACATGCGTTCCCCCGTGGACGGGCGTCTGAAAAGATGCTGAGAGAAAAACTGCAGGGTTGCACCTGGAAAGAGCGCGGCAACTAAGAGCAACTTTCAAAAGACAGCACAAGTTTGCCCAATATGTTCATCCAGCAGCAGCAGCAGCAGCAGCAGCGTGAAGACGGCGGACAGGAGGACGTGCAGCGTGCACACAGTCCAAATAACGGCTGTCACCCATCAGCAGATCAGGAGAAAACAAACAAACATGCAAACACTTTTTGCCAGATTTTGGTCCTACTGATGGAGCTCGTCTGTGGTTCTTATGATCATGTTATGCTCATGCACTCCCCTGCCCTGAAAAAAAATAAAATAAAAAAAATAAAATAAAAAAAATGGGATTACAACAAAAGTCCATAAAAATATTCCTGCTTGGAGTACGCTGCAGCTGCAAAGCGCAGCGTTGTCTGAGAGGGTCCAGTTCAGGGGGGAAACCCTTTTGACTTGAATTAAGAGGAGGCTGTATTAGACAGAAAGAAAGAAAAAAAAAAGAAAAAAGGGGAGGAGGATGGCAGGGAAGAAAGTGGTGGTGGTGCCAGACGCAGCGGCAGTAAGAAGCGTACGTACGTGCTTTATCTTAGCGGCTGAGTGTGACGTGATATTGCAGCCTGCTCCTGGAGCTCTGCAAGCACCAAGCAAAGCGCGTCTATTTCTCTCTGTGTTGTAACTTACAAGCCCCCAACACCTCACATCCACCCACTACGGATCTTTTTTTTCTCTCTCTCCCTTCTTTCTTCACTCCCCCCCTGCCTATTTCCAGACAAGAGGGGGTAACGCGACTTCCAGGAGAAATCAGTGGGAAACAGAGACGTGGAGTCTGCCAATTTCATTTATGGTAATACTGTAAGAATTGCTCGGTTTTCACCACTCCAAGAATTTCTTCTCCCTCTCTGTCTCTCTTGCTCTTTTTTTTTCCCTTCTCCTGTCTGTGGCTCTTCCTCGGTGGCTGTCGTGTGTTGTTGCGCTCCGTTCTGATGGGAAAAACCCAGAAGGAGAAGACGGTGGGGGAAATGAGCGGACACACCGGAGTGTAACGCATTTTTTATTTCCATCCATTGAAGCATCTTGTTGCGCCGGACTTCTATTGTGGAGAATGGGGACTATTGATTCACTGGAGGGCTGCAGAATTTATATATAAAGGATGTGGTCAATGTTGGGAAAATAGCCATAGCTTCCGCAGTGTAAGGTAAGGTGTCTTTTATTCTTATTGTCGTTATTATTATCATCATTATCACGATTATTATCAGTGATGCAAATCTTTAGAAGCGAACGAAAAGCCAATTTTCATGTGTCATCTCTCAGTTAAAGTTTAGCCTTCTCTTGGTAAATATTTGCTCAGTCTATTCATCACGAAGGCTTTGGCGCGTTGATCCGCTCGCATTAGTCTGGGATGCTTAACAGATGATTTTTAAGAGCTGATATCTCTCTTAAGAGGCAAAAATCACTTTAAAGTGCCGAGGGTTGAACTGACACTGCATGAGATGTAGCCCCCCCATACGTGCCTCTATATTCAGATTTCCTCTCGAGCTCTTGGAAGCGCAGCAATAATAATAAAAAAAAAAATAAAATAAAAAAAAAAAAATCAGGTTCTCTTGAGCGATTTCTCGTCTCCAGAATACTGATTTTTTTTTTTGGTCTAGCCCTGGTCGTGAATCTTGCGGAAAGGTTGTGGGATCATATGGATTTACATATCGCTGCAAAAGCTGATCTAACTGCTTCCACAAATCCTCACATGACACATATTTATCCCAGTCTGGTGTGACGGGCAGCTTTTCACCATTCAAAGAAGAAGTTGGAGACCAAAAACGTGTTTATTCACTGAAAACTGCTCTCTACAGCCTACTTTGGATTTGGACGCCTACACACACACACACACACACACACACACACACACACACACACACACATACACAAACACACAGTTTGACACACGCGCACACACGTGCGCGTTCTGCTGTGACACTGCTCACAGCTGCATTGCCTGTAGGATTAAAGCAATCAGGACATCGTATTGCATTCTCTCCCTCTCCCTCTCTCTCTCTCTCCATCTCCCCTCTTTCTTTCAAAACACGAGCACAGTTAGAGGCACGCGCGCGCGCGCACGGGCGCAAACGCACACAGACACACACGCTCAAACACTAGCTCTTTATCAAATTGCATTATCAAATATGTCAAGTCTTGGATTTTGGTTAACAGGCAGGGTCGTGCAGCGAACTTAAAGCGCGCACGAGGACAGCATCCAAAGTGACCATATGTGGAGCGCGCAGAAATACGTTTTAACGTGTAAATTGTCCCCCCCCCCTCCCCCCTATATTATCCCACTGTCCTGTTAAGAAGCAGCCTAAATCATAAGAGCACAGCTTGATTTGAAAAGATCCTGGCGACTGCGTAAAATGAACCCCGCATCCCACAACTCGACAGGGCTGCGCCGACTTGCACGCCAAAAAAAATCCACTGTTTGTCTCTCTGATGTCAGATATTCTAAGTAGCTACATCTGACTATCTCTTGGGATTGTGCCATTCTAAATATGACCCAATTGATAATGTCTAAATGACTCACATTATTGCGCCCACCTCCCCTCAATAAAATAAATAAATTAGTAGGTCCAGGATCAGCCACAAGGTGGCAATGTTTGCACAAAGTATAGTGAGAAAGTAGGCAGGATGGGGCCACAAAAGACATGTTGCGGAGGTTAATGTGTCTCCCACCCCTTTTCCAGTGCAGAACTTTGTAGGAACCATGTGAAGCATATCAGTCATATCTGATAGTGATAACCTACCGTGCTTCTCATGTGCTTTGCTGCAACATTCCTTTGCATAATCATCTCCATCTCTCCTTGCAGGCCAAATGACATAGGATGAAGGCTGTTCGAAACCTGTTGATTTATATATTTTCCACCTATCTTCTGGTTATGTTTGGATTAACTGGTGCCCAAGATTATTGGTGTTCCACTCTGGTCAAGGGGGTCATTTATGGATCATATTCGGTGACTGAAATGTTTCCCAAGAACTACACAAACTGTACATGGACACTGGAGAACCCAGACCCAACCAAATACAGCATCTACCTTAAGCTATACAAGCGAGACCTGAGCTGCTCTGAATATTCTCTGCTTGCTTATCAGTTTGATCATTACTCACATGAGAAGATTAATGAATTACTGAAAGTGAATGAGTCTATAGTGTATCTCTGTGATTCAAAGAACAACTACGTATTTTTGCTGTATGACAAGAATTTTGCTCAACTGCGGAGAGTTTTCCCATATGATTATAACGGATTGACGCCACAGAAGCTGGATGAGGAGGAGAAGTCTATTGTGGAGTTCTTGGTGTTTAATAAGGCAAGCCCTAGCCAGTTTGGGTGTCAAGTGCTTTGTACATGGCTGGAAAACTGCCTGAAACTAGAGAAAGGGACGGTGGAAACGTGTGGGATCGTCTACACCAAATGCACATGTCCTCAGCATTTAGGCGATGGAGAATCAGAGAGCATGCTCATGCTCAACAATGTGGTTTTACCTTTAAATCCACAAACGGAGGGTTGCCTGTCACCTCAACTACAAGCCGGGCAGATCTGCAATCTGAGTGCGGAAGTGAAGCGACCCCCTAAAGAAGGTGAGTATCCTGTCATCTTCCTTGTTTTTGCTGAACTAGTTGTAGATTTAATGAACTTTAGTGTCTGCATAGATAAAATAGTCAACATGTCAATGAAATGTGCACGCCTGTCACTCCTTCCTCTGCCCTAAATGCATGTTTGAAGTGTGATGGCCCATGAAACAAAGAGCACACATAGATATGTGGACCGCAGTTGGCTCAGAAACGTGTCAACTTCAGGAACAAAGCTGCCAGAGGAGTTGGGTGTAGTAAAGACCACACCAGCACAAAGTAAACCACCCAAAGGGGGGGTCTCTCATTTGGTTGGACGGAATTCAAAATGCACTATCATTGCTGTGAATTTAAAATGGCTGTTTTTGTGCACATCAGCACAGAGTTAAAATGGCTGCAAATATCCAAAGGATAGTTTTGTGTGCGTGTTTATACATTTATGTCAATGTCATCCATACAAAGACCAGCAATGGATATATGGACACATATTTTACTTTTAACTGGCATTTATGCCATACAATTGGCTCACACTGTTTAAACAAAGAAAACATTAAAAAAAAAAAAAGAGATGTAATTCTTCAGTACTGCAAAAAATCCATAGTCAAACATGCTTAAGTAATTTGACCAATGATTTGAAGTAATTTCAGAGCAGTAATTGAACAATGCAGTGTTGCCATAGAGCAATGCAACGTCTTTTTGCTGTATGTTGGAAATGAGCAATAATTACATGTCAAAGGCTAACAGAAGGGAATTGTGGGAACTGTAGACTGTTGAAATTCACACATGCACTAAGGCACAAACAAAACAAGATTATATCCGCAAACACTCATATGAAGACAACTAAACAAACAGTCAACAAAAAACCTGTTTGATAAGGATCATGAGTGTGCATTAGCGCTACCATTTAGCAGGGGAAGATTTTATAGTGTATGTGATATTTTCTTGTTTTTTCTTTGTTTTTTCTTTTTTTTTTAAAGTACTGAGAAAGCCCCTCTAGATTAGTTTGTGTTTATAAGATAGAAGAGGAGTTTGATGCATATTTCAATGAGGTGGGGCACATTTACCGTGAGACACAAAGGAGGGGCATTCATCACAGTACACTGAACCGAAAATAAAGAGTCAAGCTTTTATATTTCGGGTGGAAAATCATCGTTAGCAGGAAAATTATGGCGTTTACAGAAACAGAAGCCTGGATAGCAGATTGTAGTTTTCTAATAAAAAAGAACAGGTGAATATTGATCCATACGGTTCAGCGGTTTAGTTTTGCTGCCATAACTTGAATTACATTTTAACCATAGGCATGTTTTCTTTAAATGCGCTAAGTCAGATTTTATTATGGAGAAATATTACATTGTAATACTACTTGTAGTAGTACTACTCCAGCTCCACATTTTCACATGAAGCATCAGGGTTGGATGAATCCATTCTGAGTACCATTCACCTTCATCACCACTGGAGCCCCTTAAGCAATAGCGCATGCAATATTTGATGCAAATTACCTTTACAATTGAGCCTGCAATATGTTAGTGTGTACAGTAACAGCAAGTGTGACTCAGCTGTCCATTCTGTCAGATAATTTCATCCTTTGGTGAATTTCATATCCATATCAAAAATACCACAAGCAGTATGCTTACTTTCACAGAAAATGCTCTGCACCAAAATAACATTTCATTTTTTTTCCCTATCAGCATGTTAATAACAGCTTAAGAGCACAGCTTATTTTTTTTTTCTCCTCTCAAAAGATTTTCTACCAGCTTCTATTTATAGGGTAGGTTGATGGGAGGTTTTAATAAATCCGTTTTCATCTGGATAACGGGGAGATCACCACTGGGTTTAAAAGAGCACTGTGTTTCCTGTGGCATCATGGTGACAGAGTGGGTGTTTCTGATGAAGAGTAAAGCATTACAAACAGTCGACAAGAGCTCCATTTGATAAAAATCGCACGTCTTTGATCTGCTCAGTTCCTGCAAGAGCATGGCTTTGGAGCACATCAAAGAAGAGCAGGGCTGGAGGTTGTACACTCCAACCACACCACTGAGCATCGCTCTGCGTAGACTCTGCGTAGACTCTGCGTAGACTGGGGGGGGCGAGATGCTGAAGGGTTAAAGCTTTTAACTATTTAAGGTGATTATTCAGACAGAAGACAGGCTGCATTGCTTGATATTGTGGTATTTTGAAAACCACAGTGACACAATAAAATCCAGATGTACTACTTGGATGACTCATTTATGCAGTTTTATTTATACCTCGGTCTCCCATTTCATGAATAAAAAGTTGTAAGAGGAGGCAGCACAGTGGCACAGTGGCACTCACAGCAAGGCAGATTAACTTCTCCATTTCTGTTTTTTTTTACTTGGGTGTTCTCTGTTTGTGTGGGTTCCCTCCCACGTCCCTCACAATCAAAATCAAGCAGGCTGATGACTCTTAGCTGCTCAGAGGTGAATGAGTAACTGCCTGCTTTCTCTGATGTTTTTAAAAAAAATTTTTTTATTCCCTCCTTCATTTCAACTTGGCGAATGCTCAGACTGACCGGCTTTGTCTCAATATTTCAGAGTTAATTAGTATAAAGTAAAAGCTAACCACAGAATCGTTTTCAGATTTTCCATCGTGACACAAATTATCACAAGAGCATAAAGAGACATACAGTGAGAGTGGGGAGACCTTTCTGACTTTAGCTCTAGGGAAAAAAAAAAAAAAAAAGCATATTTTTTTCAAGGATTGTCTTGTTTTGCAACTGAATTCATGTCATCTGACCTTGCCTAAGGAAAAGATGTCTGACTCTATCTCATTTGGTTAGAATTCGCCAGTTTTTAAGGATTGGGGTCAAGGAGTGTCATTGTCTGAAAAAACGTGCAGTGTCGCGTGTCCTCCACGGTGTTCACTTTTAATAAAGACTTAAAAAGTGACAGTCGTGATTGGTCGAGATTGGTGATGTCAAATCCTAATGGAACCAAGAACTGTGAGAGTTTTGATTTTTGACATATATATATATATATACTCCTGAATTATTATTACAAGGGAATTATTTTAAAAAGAAAAGGGCAAACTAAGTATTCTCATCCAAACATTACTCTGAGTGTCAGAAATAAATGCACCCAACTGTACTTGTTTAGATTAAATAATAAGCCAAAGCACAAAAACGAAAAAGAAAAAGAATGACAAACACAACAGCGACTGAAAGCTGCTTTCTGGAGCTGGGGGTTTATAATTAGTTTCAAACTGGATGATGCAACAAAAGAAGTGAAACTTGCAAAATATTCAGATGAATATTTTATGAGTGGGTCTTTGTTAGTACAATAAGTAGGCTAAAAATGACTCTGACATCCGCCTAAAGACCTTATTCTCTCATATTTCTTAAGAGAAAAACTTCATGTTCACTCTTTGTAAAACACATATATAAAATAAAATCAATTATTTATTTGGGAATTTCTAGTTCTCATTTGCCAAAGGAAATGTAAGCCAACCAGTGGTGAATCAATAGAGAGACTTTTCTGAGAAAACACTGAGAAGTCATGCAGATGCTCATTTGATCATTATAGTTTCTGACCATAGAGGCAATGTGCCATGTGAAAAATGACAATAGGGTTTATTGGCAAATGAAATGTGTGTGAAGCGTTATGATGCACTGTCACCCGCCAAAGTCCTGAGCACTGCAGCAGCTCAGCCTCGCCGCCTCACATAGTGAGGCCTTTTATTCACTTTGGATCTCAGTCAAGTCACTCAGTAGTCACACTGCATTATGCTCAGCCCCATTGTTCAGTACACTTAGAGGCCATTTTAGTTCCAATTCAGTGAAGGAGAGAGCTCAGATCAGCAGCCCTGAATCTGTTTTGTCTGAGACATGTATTATTTGTCATTAGTTGTGGTGAATGCCTGGAATATTCCTTGTCCTAATTCCACCTTAAAATCCTCAATTACTGCACCTTTCATGAACATTTAGCTGCAGTGTAAACAGTGTGTTTACAGGTTCCTTTACTGTCCTGAGCTTGCTGCACTCAGATAGAACTGCTCAGAAAAGTTGTTGGGGGATGACAAGGGCAGTACAAGAACTTTACAGACTGAAGAACCTTAAAGAATCAGCGTGAAAGTGGTCTATTTAAAAAAAAGATGATGTGGAGTGTGGAATGACTGCATGGTATGCTCTAATCAGTTACACAGTTTTGAGCCAATTCCAGTGGGATTTGTGAAACATACAGGAAACTGCTGAAATGAGGTCAAACATCACACCCAAAATTACTTCAAGATCCACGAGACTCTGATTCCTTGGCAAAGAAAATGGAGTCTGGAGGTATATGAGCAGCTCCCCCCCTTTGCCTTACGTAAAAATACACATCTAAAATGCACATATTTTTCCAGTGGATTTAGTGGCTTTTTCTGTATGTAAAAATTCATGAGGCGCTAAGAGTGACTCGTCAGTCATGAAACACAGAACCACAAAACCTGTTGTCGTGTTTGAAGGTCTGCTCAAACCACTCGCACTGTCACATGGATGCAAATGGATTCTTTGGAAGCACAAAGAGCTTCAATTTTCCAGCTATTGCAAATGGATGACACAGTAAAGCATGGGATCCGCCACATGAGGCTTGAAGTTTGACAAAGATAAAGCTGATAAATGTTTGCTGGAAGGTCTTATACAAAAAAAACCAAAAAAAAAACCCTGCTTTCACAGCTAGGTTCTTATCACCAATAAAAACAGGACCTAAAAAACAGCTGTGCAATTTTTGGCAAGGTTAATTTCAGTTGGAATTTTTTTTTAAACGGACTATGGTTTTTAAAGTTTATCTTAAAACGTCTTTTTACCAAACAGCTAAGGAACAGATTTCAGGTGTAATTGATCATTTTCAGTAGTTCAAAAGCATTAACATCAATTCAGACTGTTGCAGAGGCAGAATTACTGACTGTGGGCTTAGTTCTGCTTCCAACAGCAATAACCTGATAGTGAGTTGTATGCAGATCAGGTCTGAACATTGTTATTCATTTGACGTGGTTTGCTGATTTCAGTCTTTAGGCTGTATTTCAGCAGCATGACGACTGAAATCAGACTGTTAAGTCTCCAGTATAAATGCAAACTATTGCTATACTGCAAACTGTCTCACAGTGATTAAACACATTGTGCTGTGAGAACTAAAATCCAGACAGGATGCAAAACAAGGAGTAAACTGAGAATATCAATGCCATTTTGAAGTTTAGGGTATTTAAAAAGTTTTACAGTATAATGAAAATAGCTAAATTTAATGCTGAAATGTTTTTCTTACTGTGGAATTCCAAAGTCTGGACAATACATTAATAGTTGGGGAAAACCTGTTTTCCAAAGTGAATAAGTTCATGAACACTTTTTCTAAATATTCAGTTATTTTGTTTCCAATTTTAAAATCAGAAAAAGATGGAATTTGATCCAAAGAAAAGATTTTTGGAACATTTTATGCTAAAGTCACAGTTATGACCCCTTTGGGTTTCGTCAGTCTTTTTAACATACTTGGTCATCAAGGTTTTATAGTTTTTGTTCAAAGGTTTTTATTATTATTAGTAGTATTTGTATTTTATTATTCCTTTTGTCAAAGGCCTCTGGTTTGAGGAAGATCTTTGGTTGTCCTTCACACACTTCATTTTGAAATATGTCCACAGATTTTTAATTGCACTCATGGCGTACTCATGTCTGGGAACTTGGAAGTTTACAACCTTGAGCTTGAATCTCTTCTTTTTTAAGCAAGTATCAAAATAATCATCATTGAACCTCTAATATAACATTATCTTTTAGTAGATTTTTATTTTTTTTTTTACATTAAATTGTGCATCCTTTAATCCTCCGCTTTGCTTATTGCACCCAAAAAGTTCTTCATAACCACTGCAGCACACAGGACGGTTGTTTTAAGTGTACCATGTCTAAAAAAGATGAAGGAAAAGGTTTCCAAGGTGACTCTTCTTTGAAAATCATATCTGTGCAGGTGTTGCTGCACAGTAGATCAATGCGCCACCTCCCTAGAATCTGATGAATCTTTCTGAAGGTCTTCTGCAGTCAAACAACCCCACAAGTATCCTGGCAAGTTTTCTTGTCTAGCAAACTCCAAATTAACTGAGATGATTCCTGTCTGCCATCACGTAATACCGTAACAGCATTAGTGAGCAAACAGCTACTATAAATGCTAAAACCATTGCCTCCACACCTTATTCTGCTTTGTGAACATCAATAATGTTCAGTTTTAGAATTACTGTTTCAGAAAGGATCCCATGGTTTTCCATCACTAGGACAAAGTTTAAGGAGTCAGTATTTATAAAGATTTGAAATCTGTGACATTACTCTCACAGTAATAACATGAATAAGCCAAATACTACATTCAGTCTTTAGTGAGGCTCAAACAAGCTTTTCTTTCATTTCAGCATGAAGCCATGATTGATTTCCAACACTGCTCACCTTTACAGTCTTCAGTAAACACAACTGTAAAAAAAAAAAAGGAAATGTGAGTAACAGTTGTTGCCTATAATAACGTCACATTACAGCAGGATTTGTAATCAGAGTAATGGGTTATGTAAGGTTGCATCTAATTCTGCGACGCAAGGCGACAACACCTCTTGTCCTAAAAGCTGCAGCGCTTAACCTGTAAAATCTTGCATGAGAAATGAGTAGATGCACATATCTGATTTATTACTGCGCGTGTCTCACCTGTGTGCATCTTTCGAGTGATGAATTCCGAACCGCCGTAGATCCGTGTCCCTGTATATCCAAACTGCACCAGCTTCAGCAACTCCTCATAAATTACTGCTGAAATGCCACAGATTCACCGGTTTAGCGTTCAAGCTCTTGTTCAGCTCATATGAAGAAACACATAAGAACCAACAGAAAGCTTTGGATGTTGAAACGAAGCACGATTTGAGACAGATGACATTGTAAATGAGGAAAAGTAAAACATAAAACACGAGCAGTCGTTTTACCTGTCAGTGTCTAATTGGCTTGATTGTTCTTCAGAACTGAATGATCATCCATTTTAATACACGTTTTATAGCTCTTAACAGAGAGGCATCTGCATGGGGGCAAGCAATGGAAAAGGTAGTTGTTAGCTATGCGCAAAGTGAATTTTACAAGTCTTTGGCAAAACACTATTTATTTCAGACCTTTTCAACTTCGCTCTGCTGCTCCAGCGTACAGCACCACATAACCATAGCGCACTGCTGTTCTGTCAGTCTAGGCTTAACGTTTGAATGGCTGGAGCTGGTGTTTCTTTTCTTACTTTTTTCCCCCCTGTCAGACACGCCAAACGGTATCAGACCACACTCTTTCATTACCTCCCCAACAACACATAATTGTCATGGGAGCATTTCCATTTATAAGGCATGTCTTTCTTTGACATCACAGCTCATCCAGCCTCTATTTTGCAATTTATGAGTTAATGATAAGCAGACCTTATGAATCAAAGGCATAGCCACTGTTGTGATCTTTTTTACTTTGACTTCAAAAAGATGTCTATATGAATGCAAACATAAAGAGCAATGAATCCCTGCAAAGACAACTGGCACATCTTATTATACAAATTAGATATCTTTATTGCAAACAAATACATAATTCAGAGAAATGTTTTCTTATTTTTTACTGTAACACCAGTAAATAGTCTGGCGGTCTTACTCAGGAAAGGATAAGAAGCACTTTAAATTCTGTTTCATAATTTGCAACCACAACACGGTGTGGCAGTAAGAAAAAAAAAAATCAACTCATGGTTCAAAAAAAAAAAAAAGGTTTTGCCAACAATTGTGATTCTCATATGACAAATATTTTTACAGCGTTAAATTGTTCCAAGTGAGCTCCTTCAAATTTGCTCCTCGAGGAAAACATGACCAAGATTCATGTGAGTCTGCTGCAACTTTGCCCCACAGCTCTGAGTCTTTGAAGCTCTTTGTGTGGATAAACACTGTCAAATGGCTTCAACATCTTTTTTTTTTTCTTCCTTTTTTTTATTTTTTTAAACGAGAAAAAAAAAGTCTAACTTTTGTGTGGGGTGGCAAAATATGGTGTATTTTATCAAGCTCTTATTGTGCGGAGCTAGAGATTTTAATGTGAATTATGCACTGCTTTCAGCCTCTCAGCTGCATGGCTTCTGCATTTCAACCCAGTTAGTTTTGGCCTGTCACTGGATGGCTATTTCAGCCCACAGAGGAGAGACATTTGCATAAACATCCACCCACAAAACCTAGCAAATGAGTCTGTCACTCAAAAACACTGTCTATGTGGTAAAGTAGAGGCAAAAATCCTTTTTTTTTTCTCTAGGGGCTTCTGTAGCTGCATACACCGGCAGCCTCTCTGCAGGGTATAGCAAGTGCCCTCGCAGCTGTAATGGACGCTGCTTTTAAACTTACATGGGATACTGTGATCTTGGGCAGCATTGCATCCTCGCATTCCCCAATAAAAATGCAGTCAGAAAATAAAATGAGAACTGTATTTTGTCTTATTATGGCAGCAAATATTATAAGCATATGTGAATATACTGATAGAAGCAACTTGATGAAGTTAGTCCATAATGCAGTTTCATGCTCTAAGGCTTCAGTCCTTAGATCCCAAACTGTTTTTGTCTCCTTAATAACTTGGCAAACAAGGAAGTCCAAACCGATTTGTCAGGGTGGGGTAATTCAGGGTGAGTGCATGACCAAAGCTTCTGCACCTGTCTCTACAGGCTGCACACATATTCAATTAGGTGCCCCGTTTTATACATAAACACACCGCTAGATTATTTTCCGTTCTTTTTTTTGCCTAAAGGAAACTCATGTGCTTCCTAGAAAAGAAGACAGGAGCTTAAAGATTACATTAGATGTGGTGTAGATTGGAAAAATTAATTTGTTCTGTAGGAGATGTTAAACAGATGTCAATAAGACAAGAAACATTGCATAATGTACTTCAACAACCACACTGAAATTTCTTCCTCTGGCTATGTCAGTTTTTGTGGAAAAAAAAAATATACAGGAAAGGTGCTTTATGTTAAGAGCATTTTACACTCAAATTAAAAAGGGCTTACAAGATGAATAAATATGCATAATAATAGCTGGGATTATTGACATATTCTAGATTAATCCAGTTGCATATTGTGAGGATCAATTACTCAGATCCCTTTCTTCGATTGGCAAGAGAGAGAGAAAGGAAGAAAGAAAGAAAGAGAAAATAAATTATATTTTTGTTCAAATGAATAGTTTAGTATTTTTACCTTTCATCTATTATCTATCATGAATTCGACATTATTCAGAGTAGTCTTTCAAATGCATCACATTATTGTGCCCCACAGATGCAAGATGAGATATTTCAGATACAGCCGTCACTAACCGAGACAGCTGACATGTGCTTGCACTGCCTGCATGTTTCCATGGAGCATTGAGGCTATTCAAATCTTTCATTGTAAGGAGAGTTATGTAAGTACAAGATCAGAAATCACCAATGTGGATCGTTCTTGTGCCGTGTTGGCAGCTCGTCCACGTCTTTCTGTCCTTGATGAGGAAGACGCAGCATGATTTTATTATCAGTGATTTATTACGAGTAAGTCAATCAAATATATACATGGTCAAAGACTTGATGACTCTACATTTATATACAGACTTAACAAAAATGCATTATTTTGCTAAATGTTTATGTCAGCTAATAGACTGATCGCCTTAATTTCAAAAAGAAAAAAAAGAAATTGTTATCTTATTTACCTTCTAACATTTGTTTTGTGCCCCAATCATGAACAAAAATGAAAATGAAAGGGTGGTCACTATTTCCTTGACTGCAGGGTTTCTTCTCAGTGACGCTGAGATCCAGGTTTTCTTCCTGAGTAGAATAACAAGCTTTAAGTAGAAGTAATTGATTGTTGGCTGTCAGTCTGGACCTACTCATATTTGGCATATTGAGACTGCAATCAAAACAGTTGATTACATTTCACGGAGAAACTTAATTTACAAGTCAAATTTTAGCCAGATTCATTGCTGTGGCCATATTAGATCACTGCAGAATTCCTGGATACCATGTGTGTCATCGTCAGCCTGCTTAAATCAGATTTCAGACTGTCCTTCCATATTCTAGCTTACCAACACACGTCGCTTTCACAGCATTGTTAGCCTGCCAGCATGTCTGCACATCTTAAACTCATCTGTCACTGATGCTGTCTGGTGCACTGACAGAGTTCTGCACCACAACTATTGCTAAAGCATGAAGGGAAAGAGGTGCCTGCAACATGTCAGCCTGGGTCTGTTCTGCCTGTTAATATGTCTACTTTCTTCTAAACCCTTATTGTGACGATTAGACCTCTATAATTCCTTAACATACAATTCCTCATCAGTTTTTACACACAGCAGTGTTGAGATTCCATTTGATGTTTGCTAGAGTAGCTGTAGCCATATGCAGTTCATGTCATTTAGGTTATCAATCAACATAATAAAACCTAATGTTACCTGTTAACAATTAACATTACCATTTAAGTACGAAAAAAAAATTGAAATTAGGTGAATAAATATGACTAGGAAGATTGTAAAACATTTTATAACCAGGTTACATCAACTGGATCTATATTTTTATTTGTGGTCTTCTTCACAATGCTTTAAAACTATATTAACACAAATGAGAGCCAACTGAATACACCCACCTACCCCCACACATCAGTACATAACAGATAGTCCACTGACAGTAACTTTGCAGCAACTTGGCAGAGGGCTAACTTCACTACTTTTATAAACTAGAATTTTGCAGCTTGTAAAATTATAATCGTGCCAATATAAACAATATTATTAATCTTTGTTAAATAAAAACTAAAATGGAAAAAAAAAAATCTAATAATTTACAAACAGTGCTTCAGTTATGTTATGAAGAAATGATTTTGAATGTCTTTGTTCTATTACTTCCAAATGGTCACCCTAAATGTTATGCAGCAGAACTTTAAGGGACTAATTGCATGCTGAACATTGAGACCTCAATAACTTCCAGTCTTAATCATGAATTAATGGGGGATCACTCAAATTTAACGATGAAATTAGTACTTTGCACTCAGTGGGATATGTGAATATTATCTATATCGATAAGGTAACATGAGTATAAGTAGTAGACACTTATTAATGACCTTTGGTGTGACTCAGTAACATTGCTCCGTCGTCAAGAAAACACACTTCTCCTGTTTAAAAATGGTTCATGTTAATCCACTTAATTAAATGGCTGTGCCTTTCCAGGGACCGCCTTTATCTTATAGCAAACATTTAACTTGCAAGACTCCCTTTTTTGAATCATACAGATGTTTCTGAAAATTGTAATATCCTCTATTTTAAAGCAACAATTGCAAAGTTTTTAGACCTTAAAACTCTGAGTCTGAATCAGTTTGAAGGACATAGACATTTTATCCTGACCATGAAACTGTTGTCGAAGTCTTGGGGGAGGGGGTGAAACTTTAGTTCACAACTTTGCTTTCCTGCCCAGCATGACAGCGTTTTGCTTTAAGGTGTCATGTTGCACACTAACAGCTAGATAGCAACACAACTTTGCCATTATGAACAGTTTACTCATAAATAAAAAGGACAGTGAAGCTGTAGTTGTTTCCTACATTATAATTACTGAAACATGTACTAGTACTTCAGATATTGACTTTATAGCTGCGCCAAACGATTAACTGAAAACACTTTGCAACTGCAAGGCACTGTCCCTGTTATATTTTTCACTGATTTATATAAGCCTCAGGTATTAACCCTTGTTTCAGTATAACAAATAAATTCCTTACAAAACATTTGGGCAGTTTGTACAAATTTCGGAACTTCTTTGAAAATGTTTAGCCTTTCCAAAAGGAGTTCTGCTTGTTAGTAGTTTTTCACTTTATGCATAAAATATGTTGTACATATGTTGTTTACAAGGTTTGCATGGTATCTCAGTGCAAACATGAGTTCTCTCCAGGTACTTTGGCTTCCTCCCACAGTCCAAAACATCTGTGTTAGGTTAAATGGTGTTTCAAAATTCACATGACTGTGAGCTTGACTATTTGTCTGTGTTGGCCCTTTAATGCACTGGCAACCTGTCCAGAATGTACCCTGCCTCTTGCCTGGCAGCAGCTGGGATAGGCTTCATCACGCTGGGAAGGAGAGAGGGGGGAAAAAAGCAGAAAGAAACATGCCTGTAAAGCAGGCACGCAAGACAATGCTATCAGAAGTAGTAAGCAGATAAAATGTACAATCAAGGCACAGCACAAGAATAAACACTGGAACTTGCATTTTGCTGGAAAAAGCATGACATAAGACAGATGCTGAGTTTGCTTTTTTGTTGCTTTTGGCAAACAGTGAGTGATTAGCTCCCTTGTTCTTTGTTGTGTCCCATTGGTTTTGCTTGGTTTTGTCAGTAAATTTGTTGGTATGTGGGTCTTGGATAAAATGTAAATGAAAAAAGAATTTGTCAATCCTTTTTTGTCCTAATATTTACCTTAGTCTAATACAATACCAAGACAAGACATTTGTTTAGGTTTGGAGCAGGAAGCAGGACACAACAAAAAACAACAAAAAAAAACCAATTGAGCACAATAAGTAAGGAATTTATTAATGGCACCTATAAGTGAGGTAGGAAGTAATCAGCTTGCACTGGAAGGTTGATCAACAAATCAGATGGTGAAAAAAAACAAAAACTGGTGAGCCCAAATGAACGGCTGAAAATGTTTTCCCAATAAATAAATAAAACTGAATTACAGACCATAAGGGTTTTATTGAGTAGAAGAAAAAAAATGGACCCTTACAAGAACATTGGTAAAAACAATGCAAAGTCACCAGAGAAAAGACGGGATTTTGATTGAGGACAGATGTTTCCCCACAGACCCCCAAACGTCTGAAATCCAGGTGGCAAAACCCTGACTGAGAAGCTGGAAAGCAAAGGAGGACATATTCAAAGGCAAAAAATTCTCACATGTTGAAATGTGACAGATTTTGTCCCCACGCTAGCACTGGAAAGCAGACAAACTGGCACCAGCTGAAGAGAAGATTCGGGCTTAAAAGAAGGCAGTAATCAGTTGTCCCAGGTGAACTGCAACAGCAATCAATGCAGCTACTGGAAACCACAACCAAGGAAGGCAAGAGTTGCAAAACCAAACCCCACATGGAAAAATCCAACATTATTTCATGTTTAAGTTTGATGCCTTCAACGCATTTGAAAAAAGGCTGACAGGCCGACTAAAGACTGGGAAATTTGAACAATGCTCAAGAGCTCATTGAGGAGTAAACTATACTTGTTTTTACGTCAGGCTCCATAAATGTCTAATAATGCCAAAAATAGTCACTTTTTTTCAAAACTTGCTTGATGAAGCACCAAAGTAACTAAGTTGGCAACACTGATTTAGCCTCGCTCTGATGTTTGTGTGGGTGTAATGTACCAGGTGCACCAGGAAATCATGCACTGACAAATTTTTGGAATATAGACTGCAATTAAATCTGTTTTTTTTTATTTTTAACACAATGTATTATCAGTAATTCCTTAATCATAACCAACATGTTAAGTCCCACGCCTAGTTAAAATAAACATTATTTTATGATTATCATGCTTGTCTCACAAATCATGACCCAGTTTGTTTGAAACTAATATAAATAAATTAATCATACTTTAAACAAAACTGTAGCAAAAAAAGTAAATAAAAACAGGCCCATTTCTCTAGTGGTGTTATAGTACTGCAGTCTATGTTTGTGATTTCATTAAAGCAGGTTGATTTAATTATAAATTGGCTTGAATAGTACAATTTTAGCTGATCTGACTTCTGTCGATCAGCCTTTTTCACAGACTCTAGCATGTCTCCAGAGAAGATGAGTCCTTTTCCTGAACAATTGAACTCTCACACCTATTTTTATTTACTTGTATTTCAAGTGTGAATGGCAGCATAGCTATTTTAATGTACTACAACATAAAATTACACTTAGCCAGTGTTGGTCTTGATGCGTTAGCCTTGCACACCACATCAGTGAAAGTCTGCTGCAGGGAGTCATATCCATTCAGGCAAGACAGATGACACATCAAATGGTTAAATGCTCTCTGCAGTATTGTATTAAAGAGAAAGAGTTTCAGAGCACAGGAGCCATAATGAAATGTGACAGATAAATCAGAAGCACTTGGGAGATGGCTTCGGATTACTGAATCAATACTGTACCACCACAGCTAGTCCAGACTTCCCAAACCTGCTCTGATTTACTAGCTTCAAGTAAAAGCCTTCAAATGGGTTTGCAGTTATTTATCCTGTAACATGGCTACTATAGTAGTTTTAGTTTTTGTGAAGGGTGCTAGTTAAAAATATAATAATAATGAAATAATTAATATGTACAGCATTGTGACAGCAAAAGCTTATGTACAGGTGAATTTCGCAGAAAGCAATTTACCTTGATTACTTAACGTACTGTTAGATCATGTAATTACTTCCCAGAAATTCTGAACCCATCTCTGAGAATGAGTGTGCACACACTGTGTAACATCAATCTTTTAAATACAGACAGGAAATTTTCTGACTTGATACAATTGAGTACTTTCATAACACCACATGCAAAGCTTTAATTTTGCTGACCAGTTAAATGTTCTGTTAAATGTTTAAACCTTTCTGCAATGATGTTCAGTAAAATGTTCTCATGGTGCGAACAATGCATTGCAGCATCACTGGGATGGGGGTGGGGTGATTACAGGAGCAACAGGGCAGAACTTATATGACAAAACTCAGAGCAAGGTCAAGCTTAGTAAACTATATATATTACTATTTTTCAGTTTGTTGTTAGGAATCTGTAACTATGTAAATACAACCTGGATAAAGTACATAATTGTGTTATATCAATAACATAATGAATGCTCAAACAAGCTAGATTCATTGAAGTGTACTTCCTAGTTTGAACTAACTTAGTTACTAATTGAAAGAAAACTAAACACATCTATCAATAATTATGCTACAATATCCTTTAAATTGAAACATAAATGACTAATATAATCCATCAGATTTTACAGTTTCAAACTATTTCAGCTCATATTTGCATCATAGAGGTGACCCGTTCAGTATGAGCATTTCTCTGTCGGATGACAGAGACATCTCGTTCACTGGTAGGGAGGCCTTTCATTACTGGAAAGTGAAGCTATGCTAAGACCTTAGTAACCATTATTCATGTCATCTCTAGACAGCCTGATTATTTAAATTTGATGAATGAACCCTTGCACAGCTGATAAAAAAAAGGGACAAAAAGTAGTTGTGTCACAGTGTGTGCAGCAGCAGACTTAAATGCATGTAGAGATGTAAAGGATTTTTTTTTTTTTGGATAATAACAATAAGGTGCAACATTGCAGGAAGTCCAGCAATAAGAAAAAAAAAGAATAACATAAAATGAACAGAACTGGTAACAATAACAAAGCATTCATGGGAAAAAGTATAGTTGAAAAAAATGAAAAAAAGCTAAACATACTGTATGACATAGTGACTAATGTACAAGTGGTGGTAAATGACAAAGGCCTTGTGTGAAACGAGCCAGAGAGAAAAATAAAGAGTTGTAACATGAAGGTTCACTATGTGGTGGAGAGTTCACCCGTCAGACAAAAAAACAGGATGGAGACAGATTTCTTGCTGAGTAGCACTTTACTCTTCTCCACACGTAAAAACAATCCCACAACAGCTCAGCACTTCCTTGTTCTCCCCCCGATGTGACAGTGATGGTCAGCTGCTAAAAGGGGTTAAACCAAGGTAAATGCAGAAGAAACACAGAAGCAGATTGAATGGGGTATCACTCCCACTTTGGAATGCAAATATGGACAGCTAAACCTGTAAAGATGAGCTTTGTGAACAGATATATAAATATTTCAATAGATTCTCATTTGATAAATGAACTCCAATAGATAAATTACCATATGGATCTTATAGAAATGACTAAATATATAGAAAAACTAAATACCACGATCCAAATTAACTAAATGTTTGTGTCTTCTAAAAAACAATGTGCAAACTCACTGCATGTGCAAAATAAAAGTACAAACCAATTTACTAACAATGCGGCTGGAGGGTTGCATATTTCAATATATATATTTGATATATTGTATACACTAATTTGGCATCACATTGTGATCTCTATAGCCGTAGAGCACATTTACTCATAGAAAGGGTGCCTATATTTAAAACGTTTCAAAAGGAGGTGCATATAGTTTGTGCGTAAATTGTCACAAGAAAGAGACATTAAAACAAAGCAACAAGATAAAGAGAATTGAGAGAGTTTGTTTTGGGATGAACCAGGAAACAATCCAGCACTGGATAAGCAAACTAGGATAAATCTGGAGTGAAGTCACACATACCTGCAAATTACAGATATTGCTTGTCACAGTTAGGATCTCCCAATCCTGTTTTCTCAAATGTGCTGTCTGTATCCTAAGTGCTACGTGCTGCCAGATACACATTGCCAATTCAGATGTTCAGAATCTGAATTTTGTAGAATAATAGGAGCAAATAACTGCACCCATGTGCACTGTATGATTCTTTTATTTTGTAAAAACAGTCTGCTCTCCAAGTTCTGAATTGGTGAGTTCTTAGACAGCTGACTTGTAGGTGGGTCAATTTCTGAAATCCTTTAGGCCTATGTCATATTCATTCATGTTTTCTTTTTTTAAAAATTGACAGCACATACACCAGAAATCCCACCTGTTTTATTTGCCGATATTTTATTATATGCCAATTTTTGTTTTGATAACCATCTAATGTCTGTATACCATCTTTTTACTTCATCCAGTGTTTATATAATTTTATTAACAGCATCAAATTTTACATGGATTTACTCTTATACAGTGTTTATTTGTGTGGCAGTCAGATTTGCCGTAGGTCATGCTTTATCTCTAAACCTGCCATGCTGCAAACCACAACAAGTGAAAAACACTTATTTAAAAAAGGAGTCTCTGAGCACATTAACATCAGCCTTTTTGATTGGAAACCGAGTCTGTTTGCTCGGAAAAAGTCAGCTTCGTTTGGTCAGCTGTGAATGCGCCAAACAAATTCTGATTTGGATCAAAGAAGCGGGCTCAGTCTCGGCCCGTTTCAAGCAGACCAAATGCAGGACATGGACTGCAAAAAAAGTCACTTCCTGCATTTGACGTAGCATTGCATTGTGGGTAAATACATAGCGATCACGATAAGAGTTCTCTGCCTAGTCTGTTGTTCATATGCAGTCATTGTTGCAGTGTGTTTCTGCAGTATACTTGCAAAAACTTGAAAAAAAAGAAATTGACCAAAACAATGATAGTTTCATGTTCTATGTTTAACTCACAACAGAGTTTTCTTCTTCACGTGGGTCTTGTTCTCTCTTTTGCTAAATACTAGTGCAGTGCCCCCTTTAGTGGGAATGGCGATATATTATTGTTAAGGTTTGGCACATTTGATCAAAGTGCGGCGTGAATGCGATCTCGATCTGAATGGATACACCCCCCTACAACTGAACCGAATCCCCAATTGGAACGAATCTAGCAGACTATCCTGATGTGAATGCACCCTTAAACACTTTTGAACCTACTGCCCATTTATGCAATCACTCTTATTAAATCACCTGCAAACCGTGGTGCTTGGGATCTTAAAAGATCTGGCCCAAAATTTTATGACCAAAGATGCAGATAGAAATGAAGACACCAAGTTTACTAGTATTAAAAACGTTGTTTATTATCATAGTCAGGCCTATGATACCTAACTTGGTATCAATCGGAATGCAGCTATCATAGAAACAAAACAACCATAACTAACAGAAGCCACTGTAAGGTCTTGTTAAAGTTGAAATTTCTTTCTGATATTTCCACTGGATTTCCTGTTGCTTGAAAAGATACCTACAGCCACTCCAATTGATGCAAATCAAATATGGCTGCTATGTAAATTCAGCGTTCACTTCTGTAATCTGTTTAGTCTTTGATTTGGTGCATTCAAAGACACTTTTGTTTCCAAAGGAAACATTAATAGACCGTTTCTACGTGTGAAGCACTTTTGCAAGCCTTTGATTTTGTCTCTTTGAAAAACAAATCTATGAAAAGAGGTCATGTGATACACAGCTGCTGTGTGTATGTGTGTGTCAAGCAGAAAGAAAGAGAGAGAGAGAGAGAGAGAGAAAGAGAGAGAGAGAGAGAGAGTTTTATACCATGTTAATGAACACAGAGCAAAGATAGAAAAATAATCATGTAGAAAATGATCACCCTGTGATTCTGGACCCTCATCTGAGCTGCATCTGATTCCTTTCACTATTAATAAACATTTTTTGAAACTCTGAGTCATGATGACTCAATGTTGGGAAATTTTGTTTTTGTCTTTATCCATTTATATATACTGTGACAATTCCAGCAGTCAGTCAAGCTGGAAATACTCAAGTGATGTCATTTGTTTGTGAGTCTTCTTGTCTGAATAAATATTATGTTTAACTGCTTTTATATTGTCAGATCTGTACAGTTTCCATGTGTTCATGCTGCAATCTGCATTAAAGCTGCACAATGTCAAGTGTTGACTGGTTATTCATGCAGCCACTGTGTATGCAGGAAATACGACACAATAAAAACTAAAAGCCAAACCAACTTTGCAAGCTTTATATCGAATGCTGACGGCTTCTACATTACTATTCCTTGTTCAAAGGCAGTCATTCTGCTTTGCTCTAAAATGGATCAATGTGTGGAAGAAGCATGGAGGTGGTCATCATATGCATGTGTGTTTACTCATACATGTTTTTCCCTACATTTAACATTTTATGGAGCAATAATCTGCATAAAAAGGACCAATGCAATAATTTAAAAAACAAACACAGAAGTATTAAATAGATGCATTAAACTTATTAATGATTGATGTTGTCCTGAGACTGACATGTAGGATAAGCCTAAACAGAGAGTGATGATCAAGCAGAATCATGATGGTTTATTGATTGCGTCCTTTTAAGCCTTTTTTTTTTTATTTTGCTTTACTTGATAAGACAGATTGTTATCGCAGCAAGAGACCAAAAGATTTTTCAGTAAATTGACTTTCTGTAATTGATGTTTGTAGTATACCCAATATTTCATCAAGAAGCCAACATCACTGGATTCTGACAAGGTGAAACATTTTAGGCAAATCTTTCTGACGAAAAAGCAAACTACTTTCTGACAGAATTGCAATTTATACATTCAGTTATAAAATGTAATTCCTACAAAAGCAGAGCACACTCAGTTGAAACAGCAATATTAAGCAAATGCTGCCATGTGTAGAAAGATTTCTCCAAGAATGTTGGTATCCATGGAAACTACTGCCAATAGTTTGCTCATCCATAGTATTACAGTCTCCCTAATCACTGTCCAAACTGCAAGACCTACAGTCTGTACATTCAGCTGTATTTTTTTTTTTTAATTATGATCATGATGTGCCTCCATAATGATGAGACTTTGCAGATTAATGTAAATGTTAATTATTAGTATAATAGTTTGAACAATAATTATATTTCTGCAATGCAGTTAAATTAAGTTCATTCATTCATTCATTCATTCATTTTCCGAACCGCTTATTCCAATTCAGGGTCGCGGGGAAGCTGGAGCCTATCCCAGCTGGCTTTGGGCGACAGGCAGGGTACACCCTGGACAGCTCGCCAGTCCATCGCAGTTAAATTAAGTTAAACGTAAAAATATTCTGAAATGCACAGCTTTCCTTTGGAAACAGTAGAGACTAAAAGACAACAAGAAAATGAAGCTTTTCAGTCACATGTGGTTTGAGCCAAACTCTGGATAAAGTCTTATTTCCCCTGCAATATTTTATGACAGAGAAGAAATAAACAAATTCACTGAAGCAGTTGTGATAGAAGCAAATGTTGCTGTGGCCAGATTCTGCATACATTTACTTGCAACAGCATGTCGTTTTATCAGAAACTATTATAGAAAACAATAATTGATTATTTAAACTAGCTTACTGTTGTCAAAAAAGTGAATGTTTTAACATTTATGTGTGTTTTTAGTAACAGTATTGAAATGTAGTAATGTCCATACCTTAAAAATGTCCTTATGCACAACTAACGTGAGTCTTTACAGTTACTGCCACTACTGGCATTTAGGCATTGATGTAAGCACCCCAGGTTTCTTTGGGCATTACACCTGGAAGTGCTGAGATACTTCAGTGCTTTAGGAGCACATTTGCTGGCAAAGAAAAAAAAAACATTCGTACCCTACAGTATTCTCACGCAGTGATGGAAAGCAATCATTTAGCAGGTGCTTTGGAGCCTGGAGATGCTCCAGCTAAAGAGCTCTGCTCCTTAGACCATCTTGCCTAACCATCAGCTCAGCGGTATCCGCAGCTCCACTGTTGTGATGTTGTCTCAACAGTTACTGAAGTGCAATAATTGCAGCTTTCTTCTCTGATGTGAGGTGACAATTAGAGGAAAGGAGAAAAGTAAATTAGCAGCGAAAGTGAGAGAATACTTTGTCATTTGGCAATGCCAACATGCACATACTGAAATTGTGGGAAAAATTAAAATACTCTGTAAACAAGGTTCTTTGTGGGTGTCAGTGGATGAAGCACTGATTTTTTTTTTTTTTTTTTTTTTTGTATTTTTTTTTTTTCAGAGTAGCAGAGGCGAAGTGATAAGCCCTCAATACATTTTCCTACTAACATAACGGCCTTCTGTGCTCCACTCGCACAGTTCCCCAAACTGTAAATTGACACCTTTAGGGTCAGTATTGCCCCCTATCTTTGAACCAAGTGACAATGAAATATTGTGGATAAAGATGCTGATTTTGTTATCAGTGTTCTCAGCACACTGAGGCATTACAATAAGCCTCAGGGGTCAGGGGCAGTAGGCAGATATAGAGATTGCTCTTCTAATGTCAGCCCTTATCACAACAGCTTGCTCCAATGTGTCCATGTCTGCATGTCTTAGTCCTTCAAGAGAATTTCACCCTTCTTTTCCCATCAAAGTCTGCACTCTCAAGTCTGCGAATTTACGCTGCTTAAATATCATGGATTGGTAGTGTCGCTCTCCGAGCTTTATTATATGAGACAAAAAGTAACATAAGTTGCTTTTACAGCGGCGGAGAGTGGAAGAAATATATAACAGGGTGACATATTATTGTTGGATACAGAACTACTGCTGGTTTAACAGAGAAACAGAAATTCAAGACAATCAATAGAATGTTTAAAGGCCATGAAAAGTGATTCTCTTTCTTTTTCTAACATTGAGAAATAGGGTCATGCACAAACATGAGATTTTCTGCCAAGCTAAAAGCTCTCTTTGTTAGTTATGCAACAGATATTAATGTGACTCTGAATCCACTGAGTTTTTTCCCCAGTTTAAGGTAAACGCTACTGGAAAAGGGTTATAGTTCTTTGGACCAATTAAACTTTAGAAATATTTTGACACAGGGCAAAGTCAGAAGGTGGATTGGTTGAAGATGATTTATTGCAAGTTCATACTTAATATTATGGGACATTTGGAACGATCACTTCAGCAAAACAAACTTAAAGAATCCAAAATAGAAGATGCTTTGAGGCTAAATAAGTTATGAAAAGCATAACTGATGGACTAAATGAATGACAAACTGTTCACTAAAACCACATACAGAAAGTTTCATAGATGAAGTGGGTGGTCTCCGAGCAGTGCATTATTCATTGCACATCCCTTGAGGTGTGAGCACATGCCTGTAGCTACAAAGTGGCACACTTACAGTGACTGGGATGAGACTGTGATGGGCAAGATGTGACCAAACACAGAAGGTCAGTAAAAACGTGAATTTAAACTAGAATGAAATTAAACCATTTTGTAAATATGACTGCAATTTGATTTAACTGCTTCATATTGGTGTAGTATGTATCAAATGCAGCTCTGCTTTCCACTGAAGCTACATCACACACTGCGCCAGCCGATTTTGATGGAGACTCAATTCGATACTTACAGCTATGTTAAATCAGAAGATGTACTGCATGTAACAAGGGTTTCATAGCAGGCTGGAACAAATGCAATAAGCACACAGCAAGACTACTGTAGCTTTGATGGGTCAGACTCACCCACACTTGCTACTGTGTTGGCTACATGTGCTGAGGTAATATTGCGATTAAATTACATCAGAAACTTTCTTTCGGGCCTCAGTGAGCTCAGCGGAGCGTTCTGAAATGTATTTGAGTGCTAGGGTACTGAGCCAGGAGTTATTTTGATAAATCAGGCAAGTGCAAACGTAAATGTTATCACTTGAATCTCTGTCAAAGTGGTGGTGCTTTCAAACAGACAAGCTGAGAAACATCGTGGTGAGAATGGACCGGCAGGGTGGTAAACAAAATGTCCTGGAGGCCTGTTGCATCATAGTTTGGGTTGCACTGAGAACAGAAGCAATCAGAAACTTCTTTAATGAGCGAGTTCAAGTGAATGTTTGATACAATCTAATTTGTAATAAAATATATTCATAAACCAAACATTTTCATTGGACTTGGGATTATTTTGATTTGGTGGGATTCACTACAGTGTGATCCAGCTTTTCATTTTTATAACTGTGGTGTTGGTAACCTCGCTTTACATTATTCTGAGTAATGGACCATAAAGGGAAAAATGGCATTGACGGCAAATTGATCGGAAATAACACTGAAGGCACAACATGAACAACACCCAGTTGTGGTGGTTTGAAAGACTTCAATATCCATGTCTACATCTCCTGTTTAGTAATAGCCCACTCACATTCACGGACTGTAAACAGGTTTTACCATGCCACCTCCGTATGTGATGGTTTGGATTGGTTTTGCCAGTCTTGTACTTTATCAATGCTCCAGTTTTTTATTCAGAATCTGGTGGGGCACTGAAACTGTGTCACCATTGGTTGTTGGAAATGTTTTTATCTAGACATTGCCAGCAATAATACTCATAATCTTATAATTATCTTTTGTTTAAATAGAATTCATATACAATTTTCTACTGGCTGGGTCTAAGGTCTCAAGTAAAACCTCAGTCAATTTACATTTAACTGGAAGATGGGGCTATTGAATGGTTTATGGTACACCCAAACTGGGACACATTATATTGAGGTTATTGCATTTTTAATGTCAAAAAGTGCAATTGTGAAAATACCAAATTTGTTCAAAGAAAAATGTATTATGACGGAAGTCTGACCGGTTTTCAAGCAATTTCAGCATGATGTAATTCTGTATTATTATATTAGTTGTTATAATCATTGGTGAACTAAGTTTGGAGTTTTCAAATTTGTAATTTCCTCTGAGCTTTGATTGACTTGACTGATTAAGTATTTCCGTCCCACCACTACCAACTGGGAATCTTTTCTTCACTGTTTCATTTCTTATCTTTCACTCAAGAAAAGAAAGAAACTGCTAAGAGGGCTCTCATGTGACTTACTTTTTATGGGCACAAAACACTGAACAAATGTCTGTGTATGATTTCTGCCTTGAGGGCACACTTGTTCACAGAGAACAACATAGAACACCACTTTTTGTCCTTTGGGGGAGAACATATTTGGATGTTTTATTTGCGCCTGTCCTAGAAATGCCCTCCATCGATGTCTTTACGAGATGCTCTGGAAGGGCATTGATTTATTGGCCTTACGGCTTTTTTGGACATTAACAGTGAAAAAACAAATTTGATTTCAGAGCGAGTGTTGGTTGTGTCCATTCTTGCAGCATGTCAGGTGTGTAACTCCAAGCCCGACTGAATTCCCAAATGGACTGAAGCCATCAGTGTTGGCCAGACAAACAAAGCAATGAGATTTCTGCCGTAGTCTGCCTTTCAGGACAGGATGGCATTGGTGAACTAAGTGTGAAAGAGGTATTTGGTCTAGACAGTGTCTCCCTGATTTTAATGCACAAAGCAAAGTCTTTGTTTAGAAGGCCCCTCACGCTCTGGGGTAGGTCAAAGCCTGTCAAACAAGGACTGTCAGAATACCTTCTGTCTTTAACAAAAAAAAGTGAAGCACATCGATCCCATTTAATTATTCAAGACCTCTGCGAGGAAAAAATAAACAGCATCCGATAATGTCAGTGCTGGCTTTGACAGAGTAAACACCCACACAAATCTGTCGCCACCTTGGTATAGCACTGCATTTCTTTGTGAGATTCGACAATGTAAATTGAATCCCTGTGAAGAAGTTTTAGCCTTTCTTTAGTCAAAAGTTTATTTACACATATAGTACAGTGCAGTGTGGCCTGGTGCAACTATGGGCTCACTTGAGAATGAACCTTGGTAGATAATAGCAGAGGGAAGTTTGCCCCTTCATCACAGCAAAAAAAAATGTGGGCATGTGAGAGAAAATTACATCAAAGATTAAAATTATGAAGCCATATATTGTAACACAAGTCCCCAAAAGCAAATTAATGATGAAAAATAACAAGCACTAAGACACTTGTTAAAAATGTTCTTCTAAAGGAGACATTTTTATTCTTCGAATAAATGCTCTGCTTGAAACATGCCCAGAATACAACACGACTTTTCACAGAGCTGACATATCAGATGTAATTTTGTTTACTGTTTTTTTTTTCCACCAAAAAGAAAACCTCAAAAATTTCCTCTGGGTCACAGTGAGCTTGGTTAAAATGGCATAGCTCTTCTTTTGTGAAGATAAATTGGGCCACAGTTGTTGTGAAGCCCAGCTTTCCATATATGTTTCCATGTTGCAGTCAATTTTGTTCCTTTTTTTATTAGTAGAACCTTTAGTAGAGAAAAGTTGAAATTAGGTAAAATTCAAGCATTTGGATCCCAGTCTTTTTAACAGGTAACAGTTACAAGAAACATATTTTGCCACCATAATGTTGTTTATTATAGACTTAGTTAAATATACTATTTAAACATAATCTTGTTTTGTGAGAGTAACCAGATATTGCAGAAATTAGTAAAGGGCAGACAAAAGTGATTCAAACAAAAATATCTATCTTCTTGCTTTTTGAGAAATCCCAACACCTCATGGTATGTTATAGTTTGATGTTTTCATAAACATGTCCTATTATTAGCTTATCCTCAAGCATTTGTGACATCAGTCTGACTGCAGCAGTCTTTCCTCCATGTCTTGGCTTAGCCTATTACACTTTGTCTGACTCACCAGTGGACCGTGCCTCCCAGCTGGCCATAGGCCGACACTCTCTTTCACCTCATTACCAGGAAGGCCAGTGAATGAAGTGCCTGCACCTCCCGGTCTAGTTAGAGGCTGACACCTGCGGCTGTATAATACCTGGCTTTAGAAGACAACTGAGAAAACAGATGCAATGATGAATCAGTTAGCCAGGTATTGTACAGCTGTCTCCTTTCCTTTGAAGTTTCCTAGCTTGCAAGACAATATGGAAAAACAGACATGCATTTTTATTAGTTCAGCTGTCCTTCTCCAGATTACAAATTCTGTCAAATGTTAGTTAGAGCAGAAATATCTAATGTGATGTTATTGTTTTTGTTTTCCCCTGCTTGCAAATTATTTCAAAATGTAGTTAAAGTCACGAAATGTCCACGCACCCTTCCCAACCTCAGCATCTGCACCATTAAACTAGTTATTTAATGACATTGTGATTTGTTCTATGATAATGTTTGCTGCTATTGGTTTTGGTCTGTGAGCCTGATCTGTTTATGTGTAGTCATAGCTCATTAAATTCTTAATAGAAAACTTAAGCATGAGACATTTACATTTTTGCTCTTGTGTTCCACAGTTTGAAGTGACTTTTTTTTAATATTTATAGGAAGCTCGTGTTCTTTTTGAATGAAGCTGTGCTGGATGACTTATCAAAGTAGTTCCAGATCATATAGACTCAAATGTTTATTTGGTTCCCATCTACTGTACAGCAATCTGCTGTATTCACCTGTTAAGTCTTTTTAAAAGGCAATCTCCATTGTTTGTTGAGTTATTCAGTGCAAACATAAGGTCAGCTCTGTTGCTTCCAGGGGTCACGCTATCTGTGCAATTTAAAATTTTGCCATTTTGCTAAAGACATTTAATTATAGATGGTTTGAAGTGAGCATTTATCATATTTCACACCCAATATTATGACATATTTGTCAGGGCATTAATTTAGATTAATGGCAGGAGAAGGCTTTGGGGTGATCTGCAAAGCCCTTGACAGCTCATCTCTTCAGAGTCAAATCCTTTTAATGAAGGTGGTCTGTACGGTAGCTTGAGCAAGTTAAATGTTTCAGGTTTTGCGTGCATGCATGCATTTTGTTAAGTTAATGGTAACAGCCTTTCATACACAGTAATTGCTGCAGCCTCTACTCCACCATTTAATGTATTAAAGTGTGAAAAATTAAAAGGCGGAATAGGCTGAGGCCAAGTAAAGAAATTGTTAACAGGGGAAACTTACAACAATCTTACAACAATGAGGAAATGCAAAACCAAATAATATTAAAATAAACTAAAAATAAAATATTTCAGTATTAGAACAGAGTACAGAAAATCATTGCTTGGACACTCAAATTCTACATGGACTCTATGTGTCCACATTTCTTTTGAGCGTAACCTCATTTTTAGTACCTCATTGCATGCTGAATCCCTGCATTATTCAAATGCATTTTTCGTCTCTGTCATCTGTCATGCAGAGGGCTGTCAAGTGCTGTAAAAAGGTGGTAGTGCTCTTGTGCACGTCTCGCCTATTGCTGAACTGAAAAGAACTTGACACATAGAAAAAGAAAAGACAATAAATGAATAAATAAATAAACAAAAAAAGGACAGATGTGTATTGTGAGTCTAGATGGTGTTTTGAGGTTCAGCTGCATTCTGGACATTTACATTCTCTTGTACCCACTTTTATACAAGGAGTTGGACAGCCGCACTCTGAACTCTGTGCTCCTAATACTGCACAAGTCAGGATTTTTAGAAATGTGCTGGTCAGTCTATGAATATGACAGTCTATGTATCCCGCAATAGTAATCTTAATTGATGTTCATGGAGATTTTAGATGTTTTATGCAGCTTTTTCTAGTTTCCAAGAACTTTAGAAACATGTTTCCCAATAGCAAATGGCACACTTTTACAGCAGACAACATAAGAAGTGAGGATCTATATTTTTCTATATGGACATACAAAACAATGAATTTTCAGGTCTCAGTACTATTGTAAATTCTCAAGCTAATTTAGAAAATTTGAGAGTGTAATATTGAAATCTTGGCAGTTTCTTGTGTTTTATCATCTCATTGTAATATTATTACAGCAGTCTAAATCTGCACTTTATGCGTGCGTCTCTCCCCCTTCTTCTTTCACTTGTTTTAAAATCCTGCTGAGAATTTATTACCCGACCATTACCACGGGCCAGCTGCTTTGGATTCAAGTCACATTGACTCAAGAGTCTCAATAATGCCTCTAAATGAGCCAAGTTCTCATTAAAGGAATTTCAAACACCATACTTAGGCTTTATCTGTTGTCTACAATCCTATTGCTATGTCCATTAGCAGGGTACATCCAAAATGAAGCCTTGAAAAAGGCGTCCCGATTCCTCCTCACTCTGCCTTTAATACATACAGAGAGGTATGTACTTCGTTGCTTGGTAACAAGCAACTAGACATGTCATTCCACTCGCTGCATTTTAAATTTAATTTTGTCCTTTAAGAGATAGGTGGATTGGCTAATTTTGGATATATACTCATTCTGATCAGACTTGGTTTAATACTAAATGGGGGAAAAACAGATAAATAGATAAACAATTTTAAAAATCTTTTTATTTCTTAATGCAGTTCCTGAGATCACAGCTTGAAATATAGTACAATCCTGCTGCAGCTGTGGCAGATATTAATAAAAATAGTACTTTTGCTGCTCAAATGTTAAATAAAGCAGACATCTGAGCACTGAACCCGAACGAGCAAGCAAACAAAGGTCTCCTTGTTCTAACTCCAGAAGCTGCACTTTGTACTGCTCATGGCATTGCAGTCTCCTTTGCCCTCCCCTCTTGCTCTCTCAGAAATGCCTCTGAATAGATAGTAGGTGTCACTCTAGTGGGGTTGAAAGCATACAGAGGTGAAAAAGAAAAACAGTTATTGAAAAACTCCTAGGAAACATATATTCTGAGTTCTGATCATTTAGAAGAATGACGCTGCTGCACCTTGATATGAAAAAAATCAAATTAACCACAGTGGTTAGCACTGTGGCCCCACAGCAAGAAAGTTGCTGGTTCGATCCTCGGCTGGGGCGAGGTTAGGACAGTAGCCTTTCTGTGTGGAGTTTGCATGTTCTCCATGTGTATACGTGGATTCTCTCCGGGTGCTCCTCCCACCATCCAAAGACATGCATGTTAGATTAATTGGTGACTCTAAATTGCCCTTAGGAGTGAGTGTGAGCGTGAGTGGTTTTGTGTCTCTGTGTGGCCCTGCGATGGACTGGTGAGCTGTCCAGGGTGTACCCCGCCTTTCGCCCAGCAACTGCTGGGATAGGCTCCAGCTTCCTCGCAACCCTTCATCAGACTAAGTGGTTAGGATAATGAATGAATGAACTTATCCAACATGAGCTGAAGCATTTTATGGCTTTAATGTTGACATGCAGACTTAAGGTTACAGCACTGATAGTGTGTAAAAATATTTGCACTAATACTATGTACAGGTGAGGAACATGAGGATGTGAATTCAGTCTCTTTATTGCCCAAGGCCAAAAGTCAGGGAAGCAGAAAAAGTTGATTAAACTGAAATACTAGGTAGGGAAATAGTCACAGGATGAGCAAAGTCCTGAAAAATAACACACTTTGGATACTAATTAATTTGAGAATGAAAGTTTAAGTATATAATCTTTTGCAAAGGTTTTACCTGCTAAATGTAAATGTACTCAGAAAAAATCCTTTTATTTGCCAGTTAATTTTACAGACAAAAATCTGAATGTATTGGATCTTAAAAAGAACCCAAAAAATATAATTATGTGGTCATAATTTGCTATCAATTGTTTCTCGTCTGTTGATTACCTGTTTGTCACAATACATATTATCTCATAACCATGAAGATTACTTACATTGAGTTAAGAGGAGTTGAACTTCTAAATAATATACAGACTTTAGTTACTCTTGAACGACTAGATCAAACCTAGGTTAGATAGTTACTGACCCTCAATGTTTGCAATGTATAGATGCAGAGATATAAACTTCTATTTTTAAGTAGGTGGTGCAGTGGATTGAACAGCTGAGATTATCGGTTAAGGTTTATGGAAGTCCTCTGTCTCGTTTCACGCTTTGCTATAATATGATGGGGGATGGGGTGCTATTTAACCACCAGATCTCCAAAGCTGCAAAAAGAAGAATGGGGAAAAAAATAATAAAATAAAAGGAAAGTACTGGATGAAGTTGATTCATGAGTAACCGTGCAGCCTGCCATTGGGAAGAAAAGATAATGACAGAAAATCTCCAATGGATTTGTGCTCTTAAGAGATTCCCCTTGAAAGTTACTTCTGCCGCTGCATATGTCACAAGCTTAAAATGTGGGGGGAAAGGAAGAGTCTGATGTGTGGCAAGACTGTGGTTTTTAATGGAGCAAAGGATTCTATGAGCTAATCACAAGTTCATCACAGAGGAGGTCACTCAGTGACAGCTGCCAAGCTTTGGTTGACCGAGACATTAAAACAAGGAGAAACAGGAATATCTCATTTGTAATAAATTATTGAAAATGTCATATAATGAATCCCGTCTCCCGTCTCTGCAGGGTGCCTAGAGACACTGGAATTGCTGATTGCTCTGACTTCAAATGAATGCGCTGCATTTTGCATGAACCTATTAATATAGTCATGGAGAAAGTGTCAAGACATATTAGTAATAGCTTTTAAAGTCAGTGTATATAAGGTAAAATGTTACATAAATATAAAAATAAAAAAATCAAATAATTATATCCATTGGAGAAAGAAGCCATATTACCCACAATTTAAATTTGTTTAAGGTATTAGTGGTTTTATGAGTACTGTGCAGACTGTTTAACTTGCAATCGCAACACATATTGATGTCTAACACAGTTTAAATATTTAGATAATGAACACTATTGGTTTCTCAGTCCCTTATTTATTTGTGAACAAAAACTAATCTTCAAACTGTATTGCTCCTGATGGGTACCCTGTCACTAATCATGTTCATCAGCCCGTGTTGATGGAAAATTATGAAGTAATGAACATTCTCTCATTATTAACGACAATATGTGAAAATAATTTATTCCATTTTGTATATCAATACATGGCAAAAAAAAAAAAGCTTATCAGCAGATGATTGTGTCTAAATGTCAATGCTTTATTCCTCAGGATAACTTCAAGAAATTATCAGTAGGGAATACTAATTGTTGCATTAAAGAAAACATTCTGTATGTATAAATGCAAAATGGACTGATTACAAAAAAAACTATACTGTAACAATTTTTAGAGATTTAAGATAGTTTGATGTGAAAATCAACACATAAAATGACAAAAAAAAAAAGTGTTTTATGAGTCATGGAGATATAATCCAAATCTACTGAAACAGTCTGGATATATGTTACTAAATATGTGTGCAGAACTGTTGCTGTTGTACTTGTTGACAGCAGGTTACAGCAACTGTTCACAGAGTAACATCCATTAGTTATCTCAGAGACCAAATGAGGGAACATCTTGTATGACTGAACACATGTACCCTATGGTGGGAAGTTGGCTAGTTGGGACTTGGACCTACGATCAGAGCTGATCTGGAATAAATAACATGAAAACAGGAGCTGTGTGGGAGCTTTTGGACTATTTCTATGAAACATCAGACAAAAAAAAAAAGGCAATGAAACAGTCTTGTGTGGTATATTTCTGTTTCTATTGGAAGTGTTGCCTATGTTTGCTAATATGTACAGCTATATTATAAAAAGTATTTTGTTAACATTAAACAAGTTCAGGCTGCACGGTGGCACAGTGGTTAGCACTGTGGCCTCACAGCAAGAAGGTCACTGGTTTGATCCTTGGCTGGGGAGGGGTTTGGTCAGTGGCCTTTCTATGTGGAGTTTGCATGTTCTCCCCGTGTATGCGTGGGTTCTGTCCGGGTACTCCGGCTTCCTCCCACCGTCCAAACACATGCATGAAAGGTTAATTGGCCACTCTAAATTGCCCCTAGGAATGAGTGTGAGCGTGAGTGGTTGTTCGTCTC
Source organism: Telmatherina bonti (assembly GCF_933228915.1). Classification (NCBI taxonomy): domain Eukaryota; kingdom Metazoa; phylum Chordata; class Actinopteri; order Atheriniformes; family Telmatherinidae; genus Telmatherina; species Telmatherina bonti. Next base: position 23,793,898 of record NC_136629.1, on the reverse strand, counting down.
TCTGTGTGGCCCTGCAATGGACTGGCGAGCTGTCCAGGGTGTACCCTGCCTGTCGCCCAAAGCCAGCTGGGATAGGCTCCAGCTTCCCCGCAACCCTGAATTTGAATAAGCGGTTCAGAAAATGAATGAATGAATAAACAAGTTCAGCTCCCATGACTCCTTAATGTATACAGTGACTTGCTGTCAAATACATACAAAATTTAAATAATGACAAAACAATGCTGATTTTAGTCAATAGTATCAACAACAGGCATTATTACAATTTTAATATAAAAATCTTAAGATTGTTTTTGAGCATCCTTAAGATAATCTCATCTACAGAACTGAAACTAATAAATGTGCCTAATAAATTCTCATTGATCCAATAATTTGTTAACCAAATCATTTACTATACAGAGCAAAAATAATCCTCATAATGGAAAACCTGTGGAATTATTCTGGTAGAAATTAATGGAGTGGTAATAATTTAAAATAGTTGCCTGTTCTAAATGTCAGAAGGGAGGACATTTCAGCATTTAGTCATTTTTTAGTCTGCCCGTAATTATATATGACAAATGACTTGCAGTGGGAACAGGCTTTAAAGGTCCAAGAGGTGTCATATATGCTATTAAATGAAACCTTACTGTGCAAAAAAGAAATATAACACTATTAAAGACAAATAACTGGTATTTATTCAGTCATAACATATAATGAATAATAATTAGTCTGGTAAATTGTTAGGAAAAAGTCATTTAAAAGCTGAAAAACATGGACAAAAAACTATATTACATGACTGCATAGTCACAGAAATAAGCAATCCAGCTCAAAGCTGCAGCAATATACCTGATGTTGTAGTACAAGCACACTTCTAGTTTTCACATATCCATAGTCTTTGATTTTTCATTAAAAAAATAAAAATATATTTAACAGTGCAAGGCAGCAAGACATACATTTCATCTTCTACCTGATACATGTTTATTGCATTTTACAAAATAGAAAATAAAATAGAAATTAGGACATTGTGTTTCTGTTTAGATGTGCAGGAAGAAAAGAGGACCAAAAATGTATTTGCAGTGGATCCCATTTTGCGACTGAACTCTTAGTTTGCCCATTATATAATCTAAAATGGTCAGGCAAAAATAGAGAGCAGGCTGAACATTATGTCCAAAGAAAATTCAAAGCATGTTCATACTTTTGCTTTTCTGCAACTTAGAAATGCAATCCATTTTTGTTGTTCATGCGAAAGATATGCATGTAATTTGAGACATAATGGGTACATTTTTCATTATGCATTACATCTGAAATGTTTTAAGAAAAAAGTCCAAATTGTTTTGATCCTGCTGTTCAGTGTTTCTGTCCAAACACCATTCTGCAATAATGCATGGTAGATTCTGCACTCCTATTACCCTCTTCTTCTCTATTTTTATGTTGTCTTATGTCCATGGAGATTCAATTACACTGGCTGAACATTGCTGATTTATACAACTATTCAGTGCTGTCTGATTTAAAATCAGAAAAATACACAGAAACATGCATTTATCAGCGCTTCAAATGGCCATAATGGGGTAAAAGGATAGCCATTTACACTCATTTGGCACACTTTTATCTTCTACTGTCTAACAAGCCGATCTAAATAGGAAAATGAAGCCGCTGATACACTTCAATTTTCTCCAGCTTAATAGTTTCTGATTCAGTTATAACAATAAGAATTAAACAGTACATGGACACACATATTTTCTTCTTCACCCATATATATATATATATATATATATATATATATATATATATATATATATATATATATATATATATATATATATATATATATATATGTGTGTGTGTGTGTGTGTGTGTGTGTGTGTGTGTGTGTGTGTGTGTATATTCATGTAGAAAGAAACTGGATAAAGTGGACTAGAAAGATAAACTGGCAGATATTATGTTGAATCGTGTAGCCATTACAGGGAGTTAATTTCCCACAAATTAACTGTCTCACCTTGTACCATCGGTGACTTGAAGAAAATTATATGTTTTAAATCAGCTCTTTACAGCACTGTTGATGAGAGGCAGAACTCCCTAGAACATTGGCTGCATATCAGACAGGCACATCGACAATATTGTGAACCCACTGACAATAGGGCAGACAGGCTATTCAACCCCGGCGATCGGGGTGTTTGGGTGTCATGAGCCTCTAAATGTCCACATTCCTCTGCAGTAAGCGTGTTGCCAGCTCCCTGTTTCAGTGCTCTGTAGAGCAGAGCTGAATGGACAGCTACTATTGTGTGCCCAGATAATGCACTTCAGTCATCCTTAGTGACATCCAATCCTTAGTCATAACCAAAAAGGCTCAGAAGCTGAAAGGATTTTGATTCCTAAGATATACAGGGACAAAAAGGAGATTTCATAACAAGATTAAGGGATGTGATCGTTTTGCATACTAATTATACTCACCAGCTATACTATGAGCTGTGTTGTATTTCTGACTGGAAATGTGAAACAGCACTGGAGCTGTTTTTGATCTACACTTGTTAGATGCCGCTGGGTGGAAAGCAATTAAGTAATCATGTTTAGGTTAAATTGGACTTCATTTACTCTTTTCTTTCATATAGCACTTAATATTCCAGACATGGCAGTCTGCAGGGCAAGCTTGTGGCGTGGTAATCAATTCTGTACATTGGTCCACAGTAAGATCTTGAATGCCTAATTGACCACAGTAATGGCGCATAGCTGTGTGGTGGTGGACGATGAAGACATGCATATTAAGAAACAATTAATTTCCAATACTGATGTCACTCCTGGCTGCTTCTGCTGCTTCTTATAACAAGGAGATGTCATTGATAAGTAAATGACAAGATAAGTCATTTCATACTCCATCGACAGTGTGATTTTTTCCGGATAGGAGTCTAATAAGTGTAGTATTCAGAGGTAACTTTTATTGTTTCCATTCTTGACTTCATGTGGCTTCTGACATCATAATGGCTGCTGTAGGGATTGCCAGTGTGCATGGCATTGAGAATGGTGGCGATCAGTTATGTATTGTTCTTTTCCTCCCAAACATAATATACATAATACAGCTTATGTTCAAAAAGATGTTGTTGATTTCAAAACAGAATGAGTGATTTGTAATTCTTTTTCTTCATTACTATTATTATTATTTTTATTATTATTATAAATCAATGCTGCTTCTCTTTAAGATATTTTATTTTCTAATGTTTCAAAAGATTGAAAATTAATCTAAAAGTTAGTACAAAAACATTTGAAAGAAAATATGTTTTAATTTGTTCATTAGTTGTCATAAGTATAATCCCAAAGCTTCTTTGATATGTACGGAAGCGTAGAGCTGTCATCCTCATAAAAAAAAAGTTTGGGCCTTATTACGTTATAACGTGATAGTTTTATTGTAAAAACGAGAAACGTTTCATGTTATCACGTTATAACGTGATAACGTGATATGTTTTAATGTAAAAACGTATAAACACTTGAACGCTGGCGGGATTACATCTCTCAGCTGGGCCAGGAGCGCCTTGGGACCCCCCCGCAGAGTTGGCGAATGTGGCTGGGGAGGGGGGCTTCCCTGGTTACTGCTGCCCCCGCGATCAGACCCCTGATAAGCGGTAGAAGAGGGATGGATAGATGGCACTTGGATGCACCGATGATGTTTGCATTCACACCGATTCTCGTGCCCTCAAGTTTCAATTAGAAATTATGTCACGTCATGGAGATTGGACTCATTTTTCCTTCTGTACAGACCCATGCCTTTTAAAACTGTCCTTAAACTACGTATATTTATTACAATGGATCGAAAGTGTTCCAAAGCACCATCATTTCACAATGTCTCAACCCAAGTATGAAGAAAAACTCTATCAAGTCCTGTATGAGCCATTTGTGATCTCCTAAGTCGAAAATGACTAAGTTCACGTTTTCAGATACATATGTTTCACGTTTTTTCAATAAACTTATCACGTTATAACGTGATACGTTTCACGTTTTTAGAATAAAACTATCGCGTTATAACGTGATAAGGCCCGAACTTTTTTATGGGGATGACAGCTCTACGCTTCCGTAGATATGTACTTCTTACATATGTACATGTGTACATACATGAAATAAGAAGTATTATCAAACTTAAACTTAAAAATCTGCTCATTCTTATTCATTATTCTTTGTCCTAGTTTTACATTTCCAAACTTGTGCATTTTACTTTTGCTGTTTGCTTTTTTAAGAAAATGAAAGATCCGTTAGTCTTAACCTCTAGCAAAAGAATAAAGAAATAAAATCATTGACGAAAGTTCCACAGAAAAAGGCAATCGGCTGAGTAGTGGATCAGTCTGTGGAATATTGCACGGTTTCCAGAGGTCATCAAGTGGCCAAATCCCCTGTCTTTTGAACTAAATGCTCCTCACGTCCTGGGACTGAATCCCTGCAGAATATTCTCTCCTATGTTTTCACCTGCCTTTCTCCCTCAGCACTCAACAGTCTAAATAAAGAATGGGAAATTGCATAAAAGAATGCAAACCTCACTTGAAATGAAAATCATTTAAAGATCACAGGAGTTCACCTTTCATTGATCAGAATTAATTGAAGATCTAATCAATGCAGAGCTAGGAGCAATAAAATAAGCAGCTCAGTATGCAGGTCAAATATATTCTAAATAATGTGCTTATTCCTTAAGTTAAATTTTTATTTGATTGGCAAGCTTGTTAAGGTAAACAAATGCTATACTTAAATCACAATGGTGAATAGTAATTAGCAGGTCGGACCATCATTTAGTGAAGAACTTCTCCATTTTAGTAAGCTTCTGTCAGGATAAAAGTCAAATATGAAATTCACTGACAGGGCAATAATCAAGTGGAATTAATAAATAGTATAAGAGCATAGTCAGAGGAATAGGAACAGTTATTACACCGCAATGCTGCTGTGCATGACTCTGAAGCTTTAACTAATGTGATCGTTCTCATGCTCCTAGACTGGGCATCAGAATCCATTAAAGGACAATTCTTTTGGGCCGCTGTTGTGCTCCAACTTGTCGGAGGACATTTCAGCAGCATGTCTGTGTCCTTGTAATTATTTTGGAGAGCATATTTGGTTTAACATGAGCTTAGCCAATGAGCCAAGACAGGGCATGTTGCAGGCATCTTCCTCATGACTAACTTGCATATGACACAATGTTCCTTGTGCTGATAGATGCAGGGTGGCAGTCTGAAGCAGTGGGTTTTACCCCTGCAAAGGATTCAACATGATTGGTGCTGTGGAAAAGCTGACAGCATGAATTATGAAAGTCCCATTAGAGGCTGTAGGAAATGATTTATCTTGCTACAAAATATGGTCATCCAACCACATTTGTTGCCATGGTTACTTAGTCCATATTGTGATTTGCTCATTTAATTTTTTAGGTGTATCATTTTCCATTTATTAGTGAGGGATTTCCATAGACAGCAAACCATGACTCTATTAAACGGAAGGTCACTGTTTGATATGCCAAGCAAAATGGTCTAGAAAAGGACAAGGTATGCGCTTTGAAAATTGGCTGCAGTCACAAAGGTGCTAAAAAATGTGTCATGTTTCTCACTTGACAGATGCATTGCTTGGCATGGTGGCGTTGAGCTTGGCAGTGCATGTGACTGTCAGGTTATCTGCTGGGGTAGTGTTTTTCTATGCCCATGCCAAGAGTTGCTGCCATAGTTTTCCAATGTCCCTTAGCAGGAACATTGTAGCAAAACATATCTGTGCAGATAACATGCATTCATTTTTACCTGCTGATAAAACAGAATAATAAAAAAGCCTACAGAAGACTGCTCCATTCAATGCTGAAGATAAGAATTTCACATTTGAAAGCGCCACAAAAATGTACCAAATGTTGTATCTATACCGTTCACATAACCTGACTTTCTGTGAAATGGTTTCATTAGTAATCCGCTTCCATCCTTGTTTCTGTCAGTGCACAGTAGTCCTTTCAGTTTGTGTCCCTGCAGCAGCCCCACTTTTAGTCACGGGTGGTTCAGCAGCATCGGCTTTTTGAAAAGGCTGGTGATTTTGTAAGTTATAAGCTGCAATCTTGACATTGCTTTAACTTTAAAATGCCCCAAAGGCAGATTTGTTTTGTGACAGCATCATGAGTCTGAAAAGAAAAGTGAAAGCATTGTTCAGTGAAGGCTGGGTTATAAGGAAATTAGTAGCGTTTTTTGTTTGTGTTTGTATTCTTTTTATTCCATCTCCTCTCATTGAAAAGCAAGTATTTGCTTTCAATCCCAGTTATGTTGAAGGTGCTTTTGCAGGATGCTCGCAGTGGTAGCATAATTCAGTGCAATGTTTAAACAGCTGAATCTGTGGCTTTTAACAGTATACATGTTTGGTTGAGTTGGAATGATTTGAAAACAGACTGCTGAAGCCTGTTCCCTGAAGTGTGAGGAAAAAGAGGAGGAATGATCTGCTCACAGCACCCAGCAACAGGGCTTCTTGATGCAGTGCTTTGATAACGTCAGAGCTCCATCTAGGTCTCTTTGTGAGGTACTGCTCAATAACCTTGTAATTTAACATTGTGCTGTAAATTATCAGTGTAACCACCCATAACCAATTGTTTGCCAATACAATAGTAATGCTAAAATATTTGTTCCTTTGCTTGAGTGTATGCAGAGCTCTTGCCTCGACACACTCCCTCTAATTTTAGGTGAGTTCACATGACTTTTCAATGAGGTGCAGAAGCAGTTGCACAGAATTTTAATTTGGCTTCAATCTCAGCCATTAGGAGAGTCAACAGGAAGCAAACAGATGGCAGAAGGAATATGATGGATAATTGTATGTCTCAGAGGACAATTTGTAATTTGTATCTGATTCCGTGCAACCCCCTCATTTTCTTAATGAGGGACTAATTGGTTTTTTTTTTTTTTTTTTACATTGGCCAAAGCATATGGTCCCACCAATAGTGAGAGCTTTACATAATGGCGGTAAGGAGATATCTTGAAGACTTCCAAAAAAGGTAATGTTGGACAAACAACTAAGACTCAGTTTTGAAATGGAAATGTATTCATGTGCAGTTGGAAGAATTCTGTCTAAAATTTTCTTTACTTAGTAAGGAGGAAAACAGCAGGTTGAAGTGAAATAGATATGGCCTTTTACTTGCAAGGAGTTCAACAATACACCACAGCATGATGAAATGAACATCAGCATATGATGGAAGGAGAACTGTCGGTTTTTTATATCGTCTATCTCCGGCAGTACTGAGGACGTAAGAAACATCTGGCAGACGCAGATAACAAAACTGAGAAATTTAGGAAGTCATCATGCACATGCTTCCTACAAAACTTTATTGTCACACTGTACTTAAGTATAGAGATATCATATATATATATATATATATATATATATATATATATATATATATATATATATATATATATATATATTTATTTATATACATAATGATACATTTCTCCAACAAGTGCTAAAATATTTTCTGCTTTCATAACATCATGATCATTATGTCAGTCATTATCATATTTATCATTGTTGACACTGACAAGTAGTTTTAACCAGTTCTTGCTAAAACGATTTAAACATAGAAGTAGAATCCGCAGTAAAAATAAATGCATGTTTGGTGACTTCTTTTTAATGCTTTCTGTGCGGTTGGACATTATAATTGATTTTATTATTGATTTCCACTTGAATGTGTGGTTTTTTTTTGTTTTTTTTTGTTAGTTCTGCTCAGGTCAGAAAACTTTATTCATCCCAAATGGGTAATTCAGTTTAACAGCTTTCTCAGTTCACACTGTTAAGCACAACAACACAAAAACATGTCAATGAGAGCAGATTAGTGTCTGCCACCATCTTCACAAATCACTTTATACGACCTTTTACAAATAATCAGGTGATAACAATGTCAAAAGTAAAACCACAAGCCCAAAAAAAGAACAAAAAAACCATTGTAAACATTAAGCAGTCTTTACTTATAATGATGTTTAGTAATAAAAAGAAGTTTGAAGCCATCTGAATAAAAAGGTTTGCTGAACCTTTTTCTGTATTGATGTTGAAGTTAAGCATTTAACAAGCTCTAATTGAGGCTTATGTAATAAGACTTTTCATCGTCAAGCATTACTTGCTCCTTTCATTGTAATTAATGAGCTAAAATTGACCAAAAATGTTGCAGCTTTGCTGTGAACGTTGAATAAAAGATCAAAGACAAGCATAGGTTAGCGGGGCTATTCCTCTTCCTTGCGTACATGGACTGTTGTGTCTATTTTAAGACACTTACTTCTTTCAGGGTGCTGTGGAAATGAAGTACCTCTCATTAAAACCTGCATTTGTGCCAGTCAGTCAGTCAGTCAGGAATGCATGGAGGGCAGTAAGTGAAACGCCCCTGATAGAAGCTACTCATAGGGGATTCTGAGTAAAGGCTCATTTCATGCAAGGTTAGACACATCAGTCATTGGACATGGGGCTGGTTTTTACTGCCTTTCAATAAAATTACACATGGAACGTGTCCACACAGTGAAGAGAAACCTGGAAATGAAATGTCTAGCGCTGGATCCTCTACAGCTGACGTGATCACTGTCAGCCTAAGCTTTACAGTCCCTCCATGCAGTGGATCAAAGCCTAAATGGTGACAAAAGGTCACAAATCCTGGAAACTTACATTCAATTTTTATTGTACGTCATATATTTATTAGTAATCACACATGGTTGTCTCTGAAAATACTGTCACCAATCAGAATAAAGCCAGCTTAAAGGAGGCAGAAAAGCTTTCAACCTACCAAATCAGGGACATGTGCTTGTTTGGCATGGGCAGGAAAATACAAGCTGGTGGTATCCATGTGAGGACACCTCTGACATTGTGATGATGGCCTGCGTAGAACACAGCATATGCAATTACACTTCTCCCTCAAACTTGAGCCCTGTTGTCCATCTGTTTTAACCCTATCATGTGCAGAGGTTATACCCTAGCGATGAGTAAGTTACAGCTGCTGCATCGCTGTAACCAGAGCAAAGATTTTTTCCACTGTTTGCCCAGAGCTTTTACATGGTTTTGATATTCTACACAACAGCTGATCCAGTAGTTGTTTAGTTTTTTGCATCCTCTTAAGTGACCAGACAAGTCTGACCATATAGATAAACATATAAAGCGGTCTGGCTCAAAAGCCAAGCAGCATTTTCATTTCAGCTTTTCCTTTTCTCATTTCCAGCCTCTTTATTGCTCACCTATTTGTTAATGAACCCTAGCAAGCAGGAAAAAAAGGCTGCCATTTTAAAATCATGGTACAGCATGGCAGCAAAAACTGTCTTTGCTTAAACCTTTTTTTATTATTTGGAAAAATAATCATCACCTTGACATATTAGTAGACTGTGGTAGGAAGTTAGTACTCATTTGTATCTGCTGAGAGTCAAAAAAGTATGTAAAGTCTCCCTCTGAAGCTCTCTGACTTCAATACTTTTTGAGATATTTGTTTGTACGCAATATAACACAAAAGCTGCTTTTATGAAACTTGGTGGAGAAGTGCAGCATGGATAATGGAGCTGAACAAGATTACTTCCTTTAAAACTGTCAAATCATGAGACAGTGTGTTGGCCTTGGCCTTGGCAGAGGACTGTGCTCTCCAAGAGCTCCTCCATTACTGTCTGATAGAGATTGCAATTTCATGTAAGGACAATGAAATGAACAGGGAAAATAATGACAAATGAATATTGCTGTTTAATAGTGGCAAAAGCAGTTTGGACTTTAGTACCTGAAGTTTCCAAAATATTAAGCAGGTATTAATCTTGCTGGCAACCCTGCCTGCACATGTACAATATAGATTTGGATTTATGTATAAATAGAAAATATGCAACAAATCATGTTAATAATAACTTCATTGTAAATTGACAGAATTCCCAACATGATATCTATTTATTCTGCAAGAGATATTCAATTCAAATGTAACTTATTCCAAATTTCATTCATTAAAAAATCTTAACAAGCTAATTGAGGTTTGCATTTAAAAACTATTTGTCATGACCTTAGTTTAGTATTAAAAGCTCTTTGTGGATCAAAAGATGGTAACTATTGGTGGCTTGCTATTTTAGGCAAATGTATTCCACATATTCCATTAATGTGTACCAGTAGAAACAGCCCTATTTCTGAATTTGGTCAGTTGTGCAAAATTTAATGGAGACTGGAAGTTCTCATTTCTAAAAGCCCCAAAACAATTTCTTTGCTAACAATGCATGGCTGTGAGGTAACATGTAAATCACACGTTGCAAAAAAAGTTGGGATTGTCTCTCCTTTGTTGTTGAAGCATGATGGCTGATGGATATCAATAATAAGTTCTCTCTTTAGTCCTGACTGAATGACAGACACCTCATAAATCTTAAACTTAATTTTCTCTAAAGCATACCGTCTCTACGCTCTGAATACTGGCCAACAGCAGTAGAGCTGTTCCTAAGTAATGACACACTAAATGCATCATCTGCGCTTTCCCGACTTGCAATACTCTGAAGACACATTGTTTTTTGGCTGCTTTGACAAATGACAAAAGCTTATCCCTCTAGTTATTAAAATTCTGGGTTGTCTCTCATGTTTTACTGATATATGGCCACAGGCTTGAATACAATCCTGGTAGTTCAATTAAGCTTTTTTCTCAGTAGTTTTCAAGTTCTGTGTTTTGACATTATGCTCTTTTTTGTTTTACTCGAGGCTCTCTGAAATGCAATGATAGGATAAACATCTTGGATTTTTGCAACAAAAGAAACTCCAAACTTATTGAGTTAAAACTGAGACACATAAAGAGAGCTCTACTTTGTGCATAAGCAGATTTAACTTTTTTTTTTTTTTTTTTAATAGTCTTCTGTCCAGACTGGTGTAGATATAATTGCTTAAACATCAGCCATGAAATGATGAATCCACAATAATGAAACAATCATATTTTTTTTAAAAAAAGGGGTGAAGTTTGATTAATACAGCACATGCTCTGTAATAACTGTTTACCATTAACGTATCTTACAGACAGCACATTTAATGACAAATTGCAATGATTTTTTTTGTACTTTTCATCACAAGCTGCTTGGAGATTAATTAAGTGAGGCTGACTTCAGGGCTAATGTCACTGTTTAACAGAGCGAGTTGATCAATTCTTTGCAGAGGGAAGTAATTATATCTTTCCACCCACATTTACACATACATAAATTCACATATGCACATACTGTTAAAACTGAATTCAATGTGCTGTAAAACAATAAAAGGGAGTCACACCATGCCAAAATGTATAACACACATGCCAGCATCACATATTTCTTCATGTTGCCATTGCCTGATGTAAGCCAGAAAAAAGTCCTTGTAAAGTCTGATTACCGTGCCTACATAGACTAAATGACAAACCTAAAGCATGACCTTTTATCTTTCTCTTGGTGTCTTGGGTGAAAATTCTATGTGACTGGAACAAAAGCCAAAAAGCAGAAGTTCAACATGAGACACAAACATATTCCAAGGCTGAGGTCTTAAAATAACTTCAGACCCTTCACCTATAAATGTGGACTTTACACTTTACGTCTGTAAACAACTGCATCTTGCTTATTCGGCTGCATCTTGCTTATTCGGTGTATATTTGAGGCACCAACATTAACACACAGGATTAATAACAGTAGGCCTATCAACAGCAGTCCAGGGACTTGAATGAAATTTATGTAGATGTACATCTCAGGACTTAATACTTCATTTGCCATCCAACCTCCATATGTACATTTAAATATTTGTCTCAGTATTTTTGTAAAAATCACATTCATGAAGTACCATCTGATAGCTAATAGCTCATGACCCATTGTCAGTATGAAAAGCGTCGGGTCTTGTTGTCTCCCATACCTAGACAATCCAAACTCTCTGTTTGGTATGTCCCCCCCATAGTGGACCATGAAGTATGTGACTGTTCCTGTCTAAGTAAGGGTTACTTTGTGTTTAGTTTCATTTGTATGAATTAAAATAAGAAACCTTGAGGGTACTTTGTGTGTGTGTGCACGAGTGTGTGAGTTCCTGCAAAGGTTGAAACATTCAGGATGACAAAATCAAGAGAATTTTGCAAACAGAACAATGGGTTCAAGAAACCACGGGATACAGCATGACACACAGTAGGAAATAATATGTCACATTATTTTTAGCAGTCAGCCTGTCAGAAGTGAGCATTAGATTAACTTCCAGCTGTTTGTCCAACCATCCAACCATACCTGCATATTCTTTGTCCGGCATAAAAGTTCACACATTGCTTTCAGCCTAATTTCAGCAAAACAGCTGTGGGAGAAATCAAATCAGGCTGAAAGACCTTTGAACATGCTTTTGAAGCTTGTTACATGGTGCAGTCACAGTCCTAAAGATCCCAATCAGCGTAAAAAAGGCTGCGATGTTTGGTTCTACCTGGCGGCGTTCCTATTTTCATTATATCCGTTTTATATATTTAATTTTTTATGCAAAAACAAACATGGTTTTCTTGATGCTACACTGGGAAGTGATGTAGCTGTGCAGTCAGTCATGTTTTGTGCTGATTTGTTTGTATTTCTTAATCTAATTATGGAGCATATTTGTTGATGCAATTTGGTTAATGCCGCTTTTCTGATGAGTGGATCACAAAACTGGCTTTTTGTTGATGTGAGGAGATAATTAGTTCTAAAATCTTGAACTTTCTGTGCATCTGATGGGATCAATAGAAATGAAAGAGGCCGGTCAGTTTCAGCTTACTAAGGAGAACATGGGAAAAGTCAGGCACCAGATTAAAATAGAAGTGAAACATTGTCATCACTGGTTGATGCATTGTACTGTCTAATGTACTAACATAAATTACATGTCAATCTGTTGTTGATGCATCACCTGCATTGCCAATTTGCAAATAAAAATCATCTCATTAGGCCCACACTGACAGAAGTAATGCTGGTTTTAAATGAGAAATTGACTTCAAAATAATTTCTCTAAGTTATTTAAGTAAAAGATTGACTGTAGTGTGTTTAGATTTACTTAGCAGCTGATGCAAGTTCCTAGCATCACTTTTCTCAGTGTCGGAGCATTGTAATCATTTTGTCTTTGTTCCTGTATGGGAAACAAAGAAGACGTGCATCGTAGTATATACAGCTCAGAATACATTTGTAAAAAGGCTGCCTCTATTTTGAGCTTGGTCAATTTAAAAGAAGTGACACAAAGATGAGAATTAATTGAGGAAACCGTGGATCAACAGCATGTTATGTCCATGACCCCCCTCCTCTGTGGCTTTCTGATGGCTTACACATTTTTTATTTCATTTATTTTTGTTTTTATTTTATGGGTGAGCAGGAGGGTGGGAGGGAGGGAGCTGTTCCAACAAGGTGTTAGTGTTAACAAAAAACAAACAAAATGTGAAATTATCTGCATGTTTGCTATGTGTCTACGCTGTGCTTTCAAGCTCAATTAATACTTCCAACTCATCCTTAAAAATCCGTTGCATTGTTCTATGCCAGAGAAGGAAAACTTTAAAAAAAAAGAGAGAAAAGAAAAGAGAAAATCTTGTGTGGTCTTTGTTTCTAGCCATGTATTGCAGTTGCTTCAAATATCCTGAAAACAGAATGTAATAAGCTTTTGTTCTAAGAAGATCATGTCTAAGCCTAGCTTTCATATGAACCTCTATTTTGTCCCATAGAATATGGAATGATCGGAGAGCATACAGTAAAAAGTCAGCGGCCAAGATCAGTTCATGACACAAAGGCCCTGCAGGAGCAAGCTGAATCTGCTAAATTTATGGCACAAACTGGTAATACAATAGTTATGTTTCTTACTTTATATTTTGTTAACTAAACTTAATTTCATCATGCATGCTCTCTCTTGTACTTGCACTTTTAAGTGGAAATGTTTTGCATTATTATTTTTCCTATCCATTCTCTACTGCTACACATGAAAAAGGAAGATAAATTTCCCATTTTCTTATGAGTATTTACTTTGAACTTAGAGCCTAATTGGGTTTTGTGGGTTTGTTTGTTTTATTGTCACATAGTGAGCTGGGAAGTGGATTACTCACACATTATATTCATGGAGCATTAATTAAACAGCAGTTCAAAACTAAAGGACTGATGTAGTTAATCATTTCCTCCAAGGCGTGATAAATTAAATGTCATTCGATTAAAAAAAAAAAAAAAAAAAAAAAAAAAAAAAGACTCCTTCAGAAAAAATAAAACACATACTTTGATAAAGTTGAACTGATAGATGCTGCCCTTAGCGATAAAATGAAGCTTTGTGGCTTTATCAAGTGTAGCATCAAATAAATGATTGAAAGTGTTATGATCTAAATTAACAATGGCTTTCACATGCCATTTTCGTATTCGACGAAAATCTGACCAAACAAGTCGAAGTAAATTCGAGTAAAATGCTTATTTGATTGATTTAAATTTGTTTTCAGTTTTATTTTTTGTTTCTCTTTTTTTTTTTTTTTTTCATTTGCTTTATTGAAGTTAGTGCTTTTTCTTTCTGTGGGTGGGTTTATATGTAGCTGCTATTGAGATTTTTTCTTTTAATTATTGTTTTGATTTTTGGGAAATGTTTCTTTTCTTCTTTTCTTTTTTTCATGTGTTGTTCCATTTATAATGCTGTCCTTGTTTAAAAACTCCTTTCCTTTCATTGCCATTTTAATTTAGACACACTTTACATACATGCATCCTGGTACTAACATATATCCATTAACATATCTCCTCTCCATTTGCCGTAGGTATGTTGTTTCCCTGTCAAGTCTCATTGCTCTGCTTTTCTGTTTCTCATTCTCACACAATTTACTCTCCCTGTACTGCCTCATTTAACAAATTGATCCACCTTTCAGTCTATTTTATGATCTCCAAAATTAAATGCAGGGTTAAGATCCCTATTTGGCTGAATCTGTGTGTCCTGTGAAACCACTGAAAAACATATTGTGCTTAAAATTTGCAGATAATTTGATGACTTACAATGACATAAATGTATTCAGAGCTGCAATCAGATCTATATATTTCTCTGTATTACATTATTTCTGCAGAACACAAAGCCTAAAAAAAAAATAATACCTCACCTCAGGGTTTGACATAAGCAAACATCAATTATTCCGTGACTACTCTCACGTAGAATTTAGATCGTCCACTCACTTGTCACTAAATAATTTATTCGTTTGCATGCAGGCTATTATGGCTTTGGAATTCACCCCACTGCCTCATCATAAAATTCGATTTTTCATGGTTGTTTTTTTTAGTTCTTTTGTACCTTTTGGACCATGAAGCATGAAAGGATCAGTGTTACCTATTATTCATCTTTTCATTTAGTTTAAAAACGCATCTTGAAATTGACAGCCATGGCCCATTACTGTACTAATTGCTACAAAAATTACGGCTAACTGATTTTAAGTCAGCACACAAAGTTAAAGAAGTGCTAAAATGCACCATACAAGGAAACAAAATTTATCCTTATTTAGTGGCTTAGGTATTACTCATGTTTCCTTGAAGGCACTCACGAGTGAAGTGTGAATGTTCTGAATACAGGCTGCCTTCAGCCACATTCACAAATTTAGAAAAATAAAAAATATATAGATAAGGTTTGGATAGATCAAAAACTGAAGGCAAGCAGAGTATTTGCTCTGATGTTGTCAAAGGAACGATATCACCGCAGTGCAGGGGAATTCACATCTGAGACCTCTTTCTGAACTAACACCCATTAAATTCCATTTTAATTTTGCAGATGTTGTGTTTTTTGCATGACCCCATGCTATAAAATCTTTTTTTTTTGTTTTCTCTTTCGATGGTCAGTTTCTCACTTTTTGCTTTCATTAAGACGCATGCATTTTTTTTTTTTTTTAATCTAACTAAGGTGAAACAGCTAGATGTAACCCTGATGCCTAATGTTATGCCTTCTCTGTGATCTTTGCATAAATACGTGCTGAAACATCTTGTGAAAAGGCTGATTGTATTACACACCTCTCCTACATTATAAACATCATTCATTAAGCTACTCTTGTTGAGTGCAGTCACAAAAACACTCTTGTGCTGCATACAAATCAAATCACTTGTTAAACTAATTAAACTGCCGATAGAGTATTCATCAAAGATCACACAAAGGTAGCATAGACTGTATAATAGTGCTCTTGTAAATCCTAAGGACCCCACCTCAACCCAAGGCAATTCATGTTGGCCCCTACCCACATGACTCAACCCTGCCCACATCGCCCCACCCCGTCCTTGCCGCAGGACCATATTGCTGCATATAACTAGTGTCACCCTTCTCCCACACAGGTGAATCAGGTGCAGAGGAGTGGTCCCAGTGGAGCTCATGCTCTGTAACATGCGGTCAAGGGTCGCAGGTGCGAACAAGAACATGTGTCTCACCATACGGAACACACTGCAGCGGCCCTTTAAGAGAATCAAGGGTTTGCAATAACACTGCCCCTTGTCCAGGTAGTGTTAGCCGCAGATTCTTGAATATGAATGTTTTTGCTTCTTTGTTGTTTAATGGGAGGAAATGTGATGCTCTGTTTTAACAAATCTATGAATGTGTCTCTTGAAGAATGTACTGTTATTATTTTTGCAGGTGTTTTAATTAATCTGTGGTCTTTCTTTGAGGTTACTTAGTGACTGTTGTTTGTTTTTCCTTTCTTCATTGTCACTTTTGTGTTTTCCATTTCATATAACTGTAAAACAATTCATCAGCGCTGAAATAGTTTCATGACATGTGGATATGCATGGAGCTTGGGGAGCCGTAGACACTGATATCGTCAGGATCGTTTCCTTGAAGGTCAACTGTGCATTTTAAAATAGCTTGGCAGCATTTCTTCAAACATGCTAGAAGGCATTTCGTCTTAAACCCATGATGGCATGGCAGATGAGTCACTGGTAGTCAGGTATCAGCATCAGAAGCTTTTCTGACAGGTGACTATGGCGCGCTAATGTTTGTTAGGATGCATCTGACAAGAAAGCTCCCTTGTCACCATTCTCCATTTTTGGAAATGTGTTCAAGGTAAAAAAAAAAAAAAAAAAAAAAAGACGTATTTAGTAATATTATGCTGCTCTTATGTTAAATCAAGATATTTGATAGTGCTAATAAGGACACCATTAGACTTTTGCCTAATGGAATCATATATTCTTAAGTAATCAGGCCCGGTAAAGCGTACTACAAGCCGCATCCTTTTCCAGCTTGATCTCTGATGTGATGTACTTCACTTTTAGATGTTCCATGTGTAAAAGGGAAGTTTGTAGTTTTCTAAGGGTCATTCTCTCGCTGAACGTGGACTCTGGCAGCTAGAAAGTGGATGAGTCATTTCAAAAGAGCCTAAATCATAGTTCTTTTTGTATCTCTTTCCATTTTGGCCATTACTATTTAACTCAGAGAGCCAAAATAAAAAAAAATTAAAAAAAGGAACATTTCCCAGCAAAACAAAAAAGAGACAGATAAAAAAAACAAAAAAAAACAAAACTCCCTTTCCCACAATTCTTATTTTAAGACATAAACATTTTCCTGAATGTATCATTAGATCTGTAGACATGCATGCTCTCACAACTAATTGTGGATGCTGAACATCCATCTACACATTAATGCAGAAAAAAACACCAAATCTGATTACATTAGACAAATCCCCAAAACGAATTTTGTATTTAATTACTTGAAGCAAACAGTTAACATTTTTTAATTTCTCACAAACTAAGTCCTGATTTTTATGTTTGGTCATATTAAATGCTTTTTAGTCTTGTAAAATCTTTTTACTGACATCAACAGACTAAAACAATGTGTTTATACACACACACACACACACACACACACACACACACACATATATATATATATATATATATATATATATATATATATATATATATATATATATATATATATATATATATATATATATATACATAGATAGATAGATAGATAGATATAGATATATAATTTTCTGTGAGGCAGACTGATTGACTGTTTATGTTGTCTGGAGTAAGCTGGGATGAAATAATATCTCTAAAACACAGTGAATAACTTCCAGTCTAAAAGCAGCCTCACCATCACCGAAAACAGTAACATCATCTGAGGTCTCTCACTGCAGGCTGAGATCAAGCATGCTGTTGGAAATCCTGGGGTTCCAGACGAATCGGGATGTCATCCTCAACATCCTCAGCACAACACATCTGCCAAAATATGTTTTATGAAGTACATGTAAATGGCTAGTTTTTTCTCCAACCCAAACAACAAAGTCCATGCTTTTTTTTCTTCCTCTGAATTTTATTCAGACAAAATAGACCAGGAACTTTGATTATATCTGACATTTTCACCATGTAGGATTTACGTACAGTGCTCACAGGCAGTGCAAATGCAGGATTAAATTCTTAGACTGGAGCAGAGATTAGGACATGTTTGGGGTCACATGGCAGCATCCCAGTTTCTGCTATTAAAAGAAATCACCAGTTTATCAGTTTAGCATTTCTTTTTTTCTTATTAAAAGACTCAAATGCAGGTAAAACCAGAAACAGTATAGATTTAACCAGCATGTCTGTCAGTGTATTTTTCATTATGCTTAATTCCATCCTATTAAATGGTCCTAAACTTTTAAAAGTGGTCACCTAACTAAATGTAATAGATTTCACTTCTAAAACATCCTTCAGTACCTTTCATGGAGTAAGGTTATGTGGTGTTTGTTGCCATATAAAAGCAATTAAATAAATAAAAAAATAAAAACATCCTCCTCGGGCTGCAGTATCAGACGGGAGTGGTGCAGACAGCAAGTGCAGTACATTGTAGCTGATGTTAGCAATGCAACACAGACTTAAATGACAGTGTGCAGACATGTTTTTTCCTGACACCAACACATTTCTCACTGCGGTGGAATACGGCCAACCACAAGAGAAAAGGTTTGCCTGCGCTCGATATGTCTTAAACGTCTTTGGTTTCAGTGCTGTGAGTTATCTAGCTACTTCAGGCTGCGGCTAATGGTTGGAGTTAAATATGTTGGTCATATATGTTAAGAACAGGCTATTTTAAAACTCACATCATCTATGCAGGAAATAATTGATATAGTGGAAAAATAATATTTTTCTTTTGTAAATGTTCTTTTAAGTGTGATTTTTTTCATGAATAAAAGTCTCTGCATTGTTACTTTTCATATATTGCTATACAGTTAATAAACACCAACTTAACTAAAGATAATTGTTATAAATGGTGTGCATGATGTCATATGTTTATCGTAACATCAGCAAGGGTGAAAAAATTATAATTAGAAAAATGCAACATGGGAAAAAAAAGGAGAAGAGAAAACTTAGGGAGGTTAAAGATGATTGCCAATTCTTTAAAGTATAATTAATAATTTAAACACTAGGGGGAAAAAAATGGAAAATAACCTACTTAAATAACTGAGCTCTTCTCCGAATGAAAGTGCTCTGAAACTGCAGTAAAACAAATATGCATGGCAAAATCACTTTTCCTTAAAATTGTTTTCAGCCACAACAAGACAATGTGTGTGGAATGCAGCTGAGTAAAGCTAACAAGTCTAAGAGGCTAAACCTCAGTGGAAGGCTTAAAAAGCCAGTCTAAGTCTAGTTTACCAAAACACCAAAAGCAGTGCAAATGCTGTCCATGATCTTGTGCTGATTCAAGAATTTAACCTCAAGCTACACACTGTGATCGCTCATGGCTGTAATTATGGCTATAGTTCAGAGAAAGAAACACATTAAGAAGCACAATGCATTTCCATCAGCTAGCTGCCTGCTTTGAACCCCAAATTATCAAAGTAAATGCTCAAACCACCAGGGGACACTTAGCTAAGAGCATCAAAGCAGCGCCTGGAGGCAGGAGCTGGGACAGACCCTGTTTTACTTCATGGTGGACCACAGACTTGATCCCAAGAATCAAATACACCCAAATACTGTAATTCATGAACTTTACTTCTTGATGCAGGCTGTGCAAAGTGACCCTTGTGAAGAGGAATTATCAGCTCCCTGTAGGCAAAGTGTGCAGAAGCCCTGTTTGCAATTAAAAGGTGGTAAAAGACAAACAGGGAGACCTGTGTCTACTTAAATTCCCATAAATGAACAGAATATATTTAACTAGGTCATTTCTGATGTTCCAGACAGAGATCACACTAAAAAGAAACATAAAATAATACATATGATGTGTTTTGTGCAGGATATACATCTGTTAAAGAAACACACTCCTTGCCCCTTTTTACAATGCATACACTAAATGCTCCTTATTAAGTTAATTAGGAAGTCATCTGCTGTTATGGAAACGTAATTTCGATTTAATCTTTTACATTTCAAAAGAAGTGTATTTCATCTCCACAAGTCCTAAGTAAAACAGGAGGGGTCTCACTTCTGGCTGCTTCTCAGATTTCTATATTTTTATCTCCAATGTAAACTTTGAGCCAATGGCAAATATTTTCTTCAGTTCTGTGAAAAGTTACCATCTGCCAACCAGAAACAAGTTCAACCTTCACATAAACCGGGATGCATTAAGATTCATCAGCTACTGTGTAAAATTAAGATGTAAAAAAAACAAACTTATGTAAAAGCCTTAATGTGCTGCTGTATTGTATAGCTTTTACATAAAAACCAAGGTTAATTCATTGTTAATCAAAAGACCACTTCAGGGAAGCTGTGCAGAACAAAAATAACCAATAACATATTTTTGTGATGAAAGTGCTGGAAAAAATATCTACAGTGACATAAAGAAGGTATAAAAATATAGAATGGGAAGAGAAAGCAAACTAACATTACTCTTAATATGAAGAGATTATGAATTTCTGTTAAAGAAAAACAAAAAAAACTGATAATGGAACATCTTAGTGCTGCTACTGTAAATGCATTTCAGTAATTTAGATGTTGATATACTTTATAAATGACTAAAGTGGCAGCAAAAACTATTCTGTGAGATTTAAAACAGCAAAATGCCACAGATTTTAGATTACCTCTATAATTACTTTGAAGAAAATCACTACCCTTTGAAAACATTCTTACAATGATTTGTCTGGCACACCAGGAGTATGTCTGATGAGAAAATACCAAATGAAATATACTTAATGTTTCAGAATTCTTCTTTTTGATTTGTGTAGCCTGATATTTAGTCAGAATGGCCATTTTATCTTTTATCAATTGGGGGAAAAAAACTAAAAAAAATAATTAAAGAAAAGCTTAAAGTATGACAAAATAAAATTAAATAAATAAATTGTTAGTGTACAGATTTCAAGAATCACCTACAGCCCACTATAATCTGAAGGTCTACACGTGTCCGACTCCCTGCCAGCCACCGAGTCTCAATAAACTGTAACATTATGCACATTTGCTGCTTATCGCATCAGGTATGCATTAGAACGTTGTAACGTGAATCCTCTCTATCTTTTCTGGGTTAGGATGTCATTTCTCGTTATTGAGTGCATGACAACGGACACCGAATCTTGTGGCTGAGACATACAGAAACCCCTCACTCTCTGTGTGTCCAGACTTTCTCTAACGTGTTGCTAAATATTTTGACTGATGTTGTTTCCTTTATGGCTCGATGCAGTTTTTGTGGCTTTTCCATAGCTGTAACGGTGACCGAGCCGTTGATTAGGCCTGACGCCTTTTCTGTGCCCGCAGTACACGGTGTATGGGAAGAGTGGTCACCGTGGAGCCTGTGCTCATTCACGTGTGGTCGAGGTCACCGCACTAGGACTAGGATGTGTGCTCCTCCCCAGCATGGAGGCAGGGCTTGTGATGGACCTGAGACCCAGACTAAGCTTTGCAACATAGCCCTTTGCCCAGGTATCATCTGTCTGCTATATCAATCTATTCTTGCTAGCAATATTAACAATTATCTCTCAATGTTTGACGGGAGGGCCGTGAGGGTAAAATTCAGGAGGTGAACTCCTTTTAAATGATCAGTTCCTTAGAATGTTTGGTGATTATCTTACAAAGAGCCGTGCAGTCAATAATCAATGCAGTACTGCAAAGGTAAGTAGAAATCTGAACAAATGCAGGATTTTGTGGCCCATTTAAAGTAATTTTCCTTGCACACTAATGCAGTTTAGGAAAGCCTGTTGAGAGTAAATGCTGTAATACTGACATCAAAATCACTTACCTGCGATTGCCTGTGAATGGTAAGCAGATTAGCGATGATGAATTTTTCTACATAGTAAATGTTCGCAGTGCTCTGGAAGCGCAGACTCAGTAAAAAAACCATTCAGTCCAGAGGTTCTCTTCATGCCAAGCCAAGGAGACAACTAACTAATAGTTTTCTGCAGGCTGTGAATGTCTGACATTTTCACAACATAAATCATAATATGAAGATACCTTTCCAAATCCATTTTTTATATCTCATTATCCTTTTGCCTTTGGCTATTTTTTAAGACATTCTGGCCTGTGAAAGGAAATAAAGCAAAACAAAACCCGCCTTAGTGCATTTCTTTGAGGTGGATAGATACCGATGTAACATTTTGCCCTCCACTTAATATCTGTTTTATTGGCTTTCAGTCTTAGAGAGAATAGAAATCTGAATATCTCCTCCCGTTTCTGTTTGCCCTCTTTTTTTCCCTTCACTTGGGACGTGCTTGTTGGGTTGTGGTTGGTGCCTCAGTGGACGGACAGTGGCAGGAGTGGAGCTCTTGGAGCGATTGCTCGGTGACCTGTGCCAATGGCACTCAGCAGAGGACCAGGCAATGCTCAGCAGCCGCCCATGGGGGATCTGAATGTCGCGGTCACTGGGCAGAAAGCAGAGAGTGCCATAATCCTGACTGCACAGGTAAAATCCTGAGCCTCTTAATTCTATACAAGCTTTCATCTCTAAAGTAGAAATCATGATTTAAATCTGGGTGAGAGGGGGAAAAAAAATCAAATCATCTTATACCCTCATAATTATGGTTGTGCTTGTCAAGAAATGCCATGATCACTGCTGCGTTCTGATTGAATATTTAGCCAGATTTTACTGAGCTTGCACACTCTTTCTCTTTCCTTCTAAAATCCCTCATAGCAGGAATCAAAGGACTGTTGTAAGAATCAAGAATTATATTTAAGACCACGCTCTATCAATTGGATTTTAAAAATCCAGTTAGATATTCTATATGCTTTTCACATAATTCATGGTTTGCTGCCCAAAGTGTCTGTCAACACTATAGAGGTATTAGAAGCTCAAAGACGTCAGCTTAATGGTCTCGATCAGGCTTTGAATTGTCTGATCATGTAAAGGGTCTGAGCACTCTCATAATCTCTTGATGCAATTTTTGCTGCAGCTGTGTAAAACAGCAAGGTTTTTCCCCCGCTGTATTTCACTGGTGTGTGTGTGTGTGTGTGTGTGTGTGTGGAATGTCACTCCAAATGTTGAGAGCCAACCCTGTGCTCTTTTTGACCCCTAAATGAGCAATAAAAGCTTGTAAAGGCATAATTTTGATTTGTGCTTATTATGATGAAGGAGGAGACGCTGTTGTTTGCCTCAGAGTGAGATGATACATTATACAATTTATTCATTTAATGAGGCCCACCTATTTAGCAATTCTCATGTGTTTCCAAGACGGGAACATCAAACATTAGTTGGACAAAACACATCATTTAACAAGTCAGCACAGTGTCCATGATGGCTCAAATGAACTGCCTGGACACATTTCGAGGTAAATATCACAGCACCTTTCAGAAATACACCAACAATAGTTGTTTGAATGATTTGATATCCTAAAAGGGATTTATTTGAAGAAAAGAGTCACAATATAGATTAGGGTTAGCCAAACAAGTGGAAAAAAACGAGACCCATGCAGGATTTCAATTCAATATAACGTGTTTGCGAAATTGAAAGTATTTCTGCTGGACTGCTGGCACAATGAGCTCTTTGAAGCACATGAGCATGCATCTGTTCAAGGAATCAGCTGCTCTGGTGTGAGCAGAGGCATCAGTATCTGCTGGGATTTGAGCAATGTCTTACAGATCGTTTTAGCCAACAGGTCATGATGGTTTCTGGTTTGTTTTTTTTTTTTCCCCTTCCTCCGGATGCAATCCTGACAGAAGTTAGTTGTAGGACATGAAATGTGGTCACATTTGTGGAGGAAGGGGAAAGTGGAGGTTAAAATAAGAAGTTGAGTGTGTTTCCTGGTTTTGTACCTCCCTATTCAGACAAGGACATGTGATTTACTTCATTGCTGAAGGGGAGCTTTGTAGTGTGTGTATGTGTGTAATACTCAGTTTAACAGTGTTCATTACAAGGGCATAAAACATGCTGCTAGTTTTGGAAAGTTCAGCATAAATGTGGTTTAAAATTGGCCAAGTGGTGTGACCAGTCGTGATTCCAAGAGCAGCTTTCTTGGCCATAAACTACATGATAGGGCACTCTTTATCAGTATAAACTTGATTTTTAGAGGATTGCAAACAAACTGTATCTTACATTTTGCACATAAAATGATAGATTTTGGACATAAAACACTTTAAAAGACACATAATAAATGTTTTAAGGCACAAGAGTAAATATTCACATTAATTATCTTGTGTTTTGGGAGTTATTTTACACATTTTATGCCTGTGTGAGTTTCTTACTATGAATGATTCTGTTTTAGCAAATGGCCAGTGGAATCCTTGGGGTCCGTGGAGCGGCTGCTCTAAGTCCTGTGATGGTGGATGGCAGAGACGTGCCCGGGTTTGTCAGGGGGCAGCGGTGACTGGGCAGCAGTGTGATGGCAATGGAGAAGAAGTCCGGAAGTGCAGTGACCAACGCTGTCCAGGTAAATCTTAGGGTAAAGAGAATTAGGTCAGGGTGTTTATGGTGAAGCTGAGTGAAAATGAACAGATAAATATGCAAAGTAAATGACATTGTTTTTTGGAACACAGTACTAAAATACATGCAAATAAGATGGAGAGTCTTTGTTTTATCATGAAATTGTGTGTCATACACTCATCCACTGCACGAGTAAGTGCATCATTAAACATACAGTTGGAACAGTATTAAAAAGCATTTTGTTAAACATTGACCATAGATGGGTGCAAGGAACACATAGGAAAAAAAGAAAAAAAAATACACAAAATGGAGACAAATCAACCAAAAAGCCCCCCAGTAATCCACTGACTGATATTTATCTCGCAATATTTTCCTCTCACACTATCTTGGCTTTACAATGTAGAGCAGCTGCACCTTATCTTGTATGTGTATGTCTTCTCTCTTTTAAGTTTCATTTGCAGATCAACCATTTAGATACAGTGATTTCAAAATGAAGCTTGACTTGTTTGACACCTTACACAAATACTTTAATAGTCAAAAATAATTTTTGATACACATAGCAGTAGGAAACCTTTATAAATAAATAAAGACATATATGAAAAAATAGATATTCTTAAAATTGAGCTATGGTCTCATTCTGTTTGCTAACTAATGGGTCACAACCAGAGTTATCTTCAGGCATTTTTTAACTGATGTTTCTGTAAGTTCAAGTATTTTTTCACTCTGTGGCAATGTCATTGGAAGGGTTCTGACAGATTAAGATAACCGTTACAAGTGAAAGGAGATATAAATCAAACATTTTACTCCATCTATGTTCAGAACCTAGATTCAATTTTCTTTGACTTTGTCACAGAAATATATTTTAGCAGAAAGGTTCTCAGGACAAACTGAAAAGTAAGAAAAAAAAAAGATAAAAAAGCTCATTACATGATTTGCAAAATAGTTTTTTTTTTTTAAATCTTCGACAGAAATTCCTTTAATGTCTCAGTTCCATGAAGTAGTTTCCACTTAAACATGAAAACCCTCCATGTCACGTCTAAACTAACCCCAGTTTAAAAAGAGGGATCATTTCATTGTTATGCTGCCATGTTCGCATTCACTGATACCATGCTGCTTTGATCTCCTATATTTCCATACCTACTTGTGTGGAATATGAAGAAATACTTGCATCATATGAGAAATACAAATAAAAGCACTTTGCTTTGCCTTTGCTTCACTTATATCACTTTTCTCTTCAGCTCCGTATGAGATTTGTCCAGAGGACTATGCAGTGTCAATGGTGTGGAGACGGACCCCTTCAGGGGAGCTGGCCTTCAACAGATGCCCACCCAATGCCACAGGTAAGGACCAAAGCAACGTACACGCTACTGTTTAATGTCTGTGTTTTTGGTCTTTTTCTCTCCTCTAAGTTTGAAAGTGCAACTAAACAATAAAATGCATTTTGATACTGATGAGGAAACAGCCTTTTGTTAGAAATGAATGTCATAGATTGTCTTGAATTCGGCTTACTTTCATTAAATAGCCGTTTGAATCACACTAATTTACTAACAACTGCAAGCATCATTGCGCAGTAGGGAGAATTACCCTGCAATTCTAGTCTATTGTTATAATATCATTGTTCGGGTTTGCTTTTGATTTAACCACTGTGTGATGAATAATACTAGATTTCTGCACCCACAGAGAGCAGTCCCTAAATATAGAAAGTATACAGGCACCCCTTTTGTTATTTTAAGTAGCTGATCTTTGCACGGTGGGTTATACCAGCAAGACATAATAGCATAGCTATAGGTGGTATCAAATGTGTTTCTCTTTCTATATAAAAGGGCAAATATCCATTTAGTCCATTTCCACGTGCAGTGATGCATCTTAAGGCTGTGCCTATGAGTCCACAGCCTGTGCTCTAGATGAGAAAAGTTTTTAACTGTGATATTGGATTCGTTGTTAAAGAAAGCCACTCTGAGGTCTGCAGTCTGAGGTTTGACATAAATCAGATGCAGTAATATGTGGACTGAGAGAAATGGATGCAAGTTCTGTTAGAAAGTGACACTAATGCCCAGCTCTTGAAATTAAAAGCACTGTGGATAGACAAAAGGAGTTCAACATCTGATAAATCTGCTGTGATCCAGATTACTTTTGTTCTAGCTGAAGGTCATTTTGCTGACAAACAAACAGGACAATAAGGAGCTGATGGATGCGGCAGCTGCGTGTTGGATTGGCACAGTAAGCAGGAGTGAAATCGTCTGATGTTCTTACTTGACATTTCTTCCACAACCATAAAAACGGCTAACTGGGAAACTTGTAACAAGCCCACTGTTATTCACAGATGGCTTACCTGCGGCAAAGTTAAGCAGAGGAAGATTTAGTAGCATGACATTAGCTTTCTGCCTCGGCATTAGTTTTACAGCCAATAATTTTTGTGACATATTTTAACTCACATCGCAGGAGTGTGTGTCTTTGTATTGTACATAGCTGCAAAAATAATACTTTTACTGATTCAGAATCTAATTAACATAAAAAATGTCTCAATGAGAAAGGCCAGGCAGTGTAATGTTTGACTCATGAGTGAGTGTTTTCTAATTTGTTTTAATTATGTCTTATATTAGATTTGCAAACTGTGAGAAATCAGTTCTGTTCTTTGTGATTTTGAGTGCTGCTGGATTTGGAATATTTTTATGCACCTAATCTACAGCACACAAATTATAGTTAGCCTTAAATGATTAATTGTCACTCTGTATGAGAAGCACAACAACAGCATGAAGATATGTTTCATGTTTAATGAGTGTCCTCATCTTCAAAAAAATAAAGATTATAGAAAATAATTCAGGTCAGGTTTAATTTAATTGTAATTTAATTGACACTTCGGTTTTACAATGCCATCATTGGAAACCCATATAAATAAATAAATAAAAACACTAACCTAACCTCTGACCTGCAACATAATCAAACCTAAATGAGAAGCTGTTAAGGTGCAGATTGTCCCTTTTTCCAGGTCAGTCTAATATGCACTAGCTCCTGATAACAGGGCGAAGCAAAAATGAAATATTGATCCGCAAAAGCAGCACAACAAAACAGGCTGCATGAATGCAGGTGGTGCAAAGCATCCAAATGTGTTAAGGGGCTTCAGCACCTACTCAGCCATTGTCACCGTCGTCATCAAGGTCATCAGAGGAGCAGTGCAGGGCCATCAGCACCACCTTGGTGATCATGGAGGACAGCTGCCATCAGAGGCAAGATGCGAGGACAAGATGAGAAGATACTCACATGAAGCAAGTTGATTTGTTCCAGTTGTATTTATCAAACAAAGACTTGTGCATTTGTACACATATTTTGTACAGGATAAAACACAGACTGAAGAAAAGTCAAACGTAAATGAACATATTAAAGTAGAATCTAAAGAAGGTTTCTTGAATTTCTGTAGTTTAGAGCACAAAAAATGCACAAGCACCACCACAAGCATCCTGTATCATTTTTATCTGAAGATAAAGTCAATATAATTATTTAATAACAGCAGCAAAAGCATGATGTCTGATAATTACTATTTTAGTTAGGGTTTTTAACTATATAGTGTGTCATGCAGCTTTAACTCCACTGACACCTGAAGTTACTAATTATTTTGCTTTAGAGGTTTTGCTTCTTAAAGTTCATTTTCCATTATTTATGTGATATGTAATGAGCCCTAAATCTCAATTATCAATTAAAGTTCAAACCATCCAACTGAGAGAGGGAGCAATTAAAGCATCAAAAGCATGAAATTTACAGACTGTTAAATAAACACTTCACAGGTTAATGCTAAGAAAATGATTCTGCAGTTTATGGCAAGTAAATGGAAAAAAAAAGCATCCATTAGATCTAAAGTGGTTATATGAGCATTTTCATGTTTCTGTGAGGTATGTAGACATTTATTGGCCTTATAATACTTGATAACTGTTATTTTTCAAGGAAATTGTGTGATTTTTTTCTTGTTTTGTTTTTCACAACTTATCAGAGATAGTTGGCCTGACTTTTCTCAACCTTCACAGTTATTAGACACTGATTTAACTTTCCATCTTGGGAGAGGGATGTTTGAATAAAAATTCTCCTTTAATGGGACCCAAGTTCAGGATGCTGTAAAAGTAAACAGTGGCAGGTCAATGCCTCGGTGGAGTGCAGCCTTGAATTTGATCAAGCGCATCTCCAGTGACCTATATTTCATACTCAACCTACTCTACATACTTCACTGATGATGCAAGGACAGATGACAGATTGGTGAGGAATCTCAGTGAAGGCCTCAAGTTTCTATCTCTGACCTTGTTTGATCTCAGCAGAGATCAAAGCCAAGAAAGATCCAGTTCTAAATGGCTGGAAGAAAATTAAAGAAATCCTCAGTGATACGTTCACTTTGGTCTTTTAAGAAAAGTGCAGCTTAGTATATGGTGATAGCAGTTGTGGACTGAAGATATTCTGGAGCAAATAACCCTCATACATAACCAAAATAGTCCTTTTTTTCTGCAGAATTATTGAGAAAATAAAAATAAACTTGGGTCAAGGCCATTCCTCATTAAAATACTGCCATGTTCACATTCAAATTACAAAGTGTGTACATTTGAGAATTCTTGTAAAAGCAGGTCATCTTAGTGTCAAATACTAACATTTATCTCGTAAATAGTCTACCTCTTCTGGTGTTTCCTCAAACTCATCTTTTGGATTAATACATAGAGACAATTTGCGTCATTCTTTCGAGTAACTGCTATGCTTGTGAATTCCAAACAATTCTTAAACGCAGTCGTTTTGCTTTGTGTCCTGTAGTCATTTTCCATTTAAACAAGCTGCCCTTCTCAGTTAACAGTGACATTTAGTAATGTCACAGCCAAAAACACTAAATGAATGCCCAATCTTCCTTTAAAATAATCGTTCTCCCATTCCTTTCAGCAATAAAGGCCGAAAGTTTTCTTTTGATTCATGGCACCGTAACATTAATCACCCAAGTGAAGCTAGCTTTGAAAGAAACAGATGCTCAGCACGGTGTAAAGCAGCAGGCCTCTGCTGCTGCCCCGTGGGCTGTCTCACGGTGCTGCATGGGTGCCCCCAGCATATAGGGATGTTTTGTGTGTACTCATGGCTTTGGTGCATATCTCCAAGCCGTAGCTGTGGAAAAGGTGGGCGTAGGAGGTGTGGCTTTGATCTCCTCCTGTCTGTGTGTATTAGTCTGTGAAAGATGAAGAGAGGGAGAAGGAGAAGGCGAGTGAGCAAGCGATAGCAAAGAGTTTATGTGAAGCATGTTTGCCTGGGGAAATGTTTTGTACTGTGGGAGTTTTCCTCAGGATGTCAAGCACCTGTGTTGGAGCTGTAGGGGGATGTGTGAAGTGCACTCCACCCGGTCGACAGCTGGGAAGGTGTGATGTTGGACCCTTATGTTGGCTGAACATGGTGATGTGGGTGGGTTTTGGGTGGTTCTTCTATTTCAGGATCCCAGTTTAAATGCCTGACAGCTATCACAGCTGAGCTGTGGCATGTTTGAGTAAACAACTGTAAGTTTTTATTATCACGGCACGCAATGCGCATATTGAAAGCGTTGGGACTGTGTGCTGTGTTGTAATAAGTTCTGTTCAAACATATTTGAACAGAACGCAGCAATTCTTTGTCTGCCTCTTTCTATGAAAAATGTTGTTTCAGATTCAGCAAACCTTAATGAGAGTCACAGATTTTGATGCTGAGTGATAAAAAGAGACAAAGTGGGGAAAAAGAAAAAAAGTCTCATGAAAATTTTTTTTTCTCTCTCTCTCTCTCTTTTCTTTTTGTCTCGCCCCTCTCCACTCCACTAAATCCGCATCTCCTTTTCTCCTGCCTATCCCTTGGACTTAATCCCCCCCTTCACCCCACCCTTACGGCTTTTTTTTATTCTCTCTCTCTCTCTCTCTCTCTCTCTCTGCGCCTGCTCATCTCCTCTCTCATCCCTTCCTCACTGAATCTCCTCTCCAAATCTGTTGCCATCTCCATCCCTCTCACAGGCACCACTAGTCGACGCTGCTCTTTGGATCACCGTGGTATGGCCTTCTGGGAGCAGCCCAGCTATGCTCGATGCATAACAAATGAATTCAGATACTTGCAGCAATCAGTAGGTGCAAAGTCAGCTTCCTTTCACAGCCTCTGTTTCCAATGTATCATAAATTACCTCCCCAGTGTTTTCCCAATGCACGCCATTTTCATCACACAGTAGTCAAAGATTAACAACTTTCAACAGAATAGCAAATTAAAATACAGATTTGGTCTTTTTTTTCCCTTTTAATGAATGCATATTCTCATATCCTTAAACATGTCTGATTTATAGTTTTTGGCAAGTTCTCATTTATGTCTTTGTTCTTTGGCTGTAGCCCCCCAAACAAGCTAATTACTTTCATTGTTGAATATGAACTGTTCTAATAAATTACAAAAAGCATTTTTCTCTGTTGTAAAATGGGCATTAGGGTCATTAAGGGACCGGAAGACAAAAATTCAGGGGAACTTAATGAAACTATCTTTGAAAATAATTTGTTTTCTGCAACTCTGTTTCACTGCTGCTTTTGTTGCTTGCGTGGTGAGACATTTTAGAAAGAGGTTGAACATGTTATATTGTGCTATTTAACATAACTTTTTTTGGCATTATTGCACTTTACAAAGCTAGAAACACAGCAATGGTTCCACAGGAATATGTCACTTTCTAACTCTCCATCAGCGTTAAAAATAAAATCATTTTATAAAAGGCTAAAATAGCACATACAAATAGTTCTGCACCGGTGAATGGATATTTATGAACATAAGCTCTGTGCAATGATGTGAAATGTCATTTTACTGTGCAATTCCTGCCTAAATGTGTGTCTTCTGCTCCAGTTAACTCTTTTATTCATATTGGCTCATTTCAAAACATCCGTAAGGCAGAATATAGTTCAGTCTGGCTTAGATATAAGTGTCAAATAAAGGGCTTTAGAGAGCAAAGTCTTTCTTCCTGATTTTTTGCACTTCATTTAATCTAAATGTGCAGCTTAGCAAGGATCTTCAAAAGAGTAAGAGGATGCCTCAAGTTCTGTCTTCTCCTGTTCTTGGAGGTTCAGGGGCACCTTGCGAAGGGCCAGAGGATGCTGGCAGGAGATGGGATGTCCCAGGTCACAAAAAATCTGCTTGATCTCACCCAGAGGAGGAACTTTTATGCTGGTGACTTGCTGTCTTCAGTGGAGATTCTTCGCAATGTGACAGAAACCTTCAAGAGGGCAAGCTATGAGCCGTCATCTGATGATGTGCAAGTAAGTGGACACCAGGATTCATTCCTGAGGCAGGAGTGTGCAAATGTCCATTTGCATTGTTTTAGCAACAATATCTTCAACAGTAATGCTTTTTGATAGCAACGGGGTTAGATTCTTTCTATCATGTCTGAAATTACACAAAGACTGACAAACCCATCTCGTGGCTTTATCATATCTGGAGATCTTGATACACTCTAAGCTGTTTCATCTCATCATGTTGGGGTTAACTGCAGTCTGATCCTCCCTATGTCAATAGGATGATGGAGATTATCACCAAAGCCCCACCTCCATCTCCAATAAGACAATTTATGCCTTCAAGCCAGAGACATTTCTAAAGACTTCCTTCTCAGGCCTCTTTTTGGTGTTTAGGATGTCCAGCTGCATGCTTGATACAGCTGACGTATGTTGTTGTTTTCCTCATGCTAATTCTATTTATCTCTCTATTTTTATTTGTTTAGAGGGAAAGATAAACAGAAGGGAGATAATTGATACTCTCTCTGTGACGGTAGCAGCAAAACAAAATTTGAATATTGTAGGCGTGTGTGTATGTGTTAGTGATTAATCTAGTACCCGTTTATCACTCCTTTGTTAGGTTCTTATCTTGCTCTGTTGGGTTATCAAGCTTGTTTTCCTGTCATTCTTCCCCACAGAGATGCAAGGAATTGTACAAGGAAATAGGACAAATGGTTGTAATCCAGCAACCATTTTCCATAAAACTAAATAATCTCTGCTTTAATGACTTAAAAGTTCTCTTTGTAAGTCCCAAATCACACAGTGCAGTATCTGCTGACTGAGCATTTTTATCATATTATATATCTCTGTATTGTTGGGACTGTTTAGCAGGTTTCAACAGGAGGAAGTATCAGCATAAATAACATCCATAAAAGCAACAAAACCCTCCTGTTTAAGTTACATGTACATCAGACTATTTGAGCTATAACTGTAACATGGTAAGGATGCATCTTTTGCAAAAGGTAAGCATGTAGGTAATAAAAACACAAAAAAAAGATTACTCAAATTACTTCATCATGCACTTCCAAAGCGCAGTGATATTTGGGCAACAAAATGTCAGGGATCGTTTTTCTTAGTTTCTGCTGCTTTTATGCACATTTATCAGCCGTTTCCGCTGGCTATAAGGCGTAAAGTCCTTCTAATATCCCGTGGAAATGAAACTCAAATGTGCTGGCCATGGATGGAAAACCTGACCCCATTCAGCCATTTTCCCCACCATAGAAAATCTATGAAATGAGAAGAGCATCCTGTCTCTGGTTATTAGGAGAACTCTATAGTGTGTGTGTGGGGTAGGCAGGAGACCATTCAGCCAGCCCAACCCCTCTGTGTGCTTGTGCGCTAATGCAGTGTTAAAGTGGGCACATTACCACCAGAGGGAGCATAAGCATTCAAGTAGAAAACAAGATAGCCTGTGTCAAGAGAGAGAGCCACTCCCTCAGGCACATTGTAGACCAGACGAAATAACAAGGCGAAAGATCAGACAGGGGTCCTATTACTACTGTAGGCATGCACCCCAAGCAGCCCCTGTTTTCCACTGCTGAAGAAGACAATCCACACAGCTGCTCAAACATTCCCTTTCATCTTTTCTTTCCCCTCTTTTTTCTGATTGCAGCTTGTGCTCATCTCCTGTAGCAATAAGTGTTTGCTGCAAGCGGCAGGAGGTTTTAAGGTGTATTTCTGTTTCCAAGCTGAACCATAAATTCCCTTTTTTTTTTTCTTCTTTCGCTTGCCACCATGGTTCCAGCTGAAAATTTCCCTGTGCTTTCAGCCCCTGCAGGGACCATCATTATCCCTTTATAGAAAATCCATGTTTTCCTGCATTCACAAATGTCAGTATATTATACATAACAGTTCTTTTAGAGCCTATGGTATCAGGATTTTAAAAGCAGCTTGCTGCAGAGCCTGTAATACTTTGTGTGGGTGTATTATGTGTGTTTTCTCTTTCATCGTTTCCACAGAACTTTTTTCAAATCATCAGCAACATCTTAGAGGAGGAAAATAAGGAGAAATGGGAGGATGCGCAAAAGGTAAGCATGTGGCAGGACAATGAATAATTCAGATTTCTTCATGAATGTTGTTTGCTCCAACATTCAACTCCATGCATGTTTGCACTAACTCCATCTGAATAGCCGAAACAAAGAGAAGTCAGCTTGGATTTGGTATAATGTTACACTTCTTCATACGAACATGAGGTCATTTAGCAGGTGTGACATCTGGCCTGATTTTGAAAACTTGTTCCTCAGACCTCCACTTGGTGGCAGCAACACTGCCACAGAAAAAGTCCAGCCATTAACACTGCAGGACTCATTCATCCTGCATGCATGTTTCACCCAGCCTATGCAGATTATGGCAACCAGTTTGATTAGACTTGTACTTAAATTAGAATTTAAACTAGAAACAAACAGTGAAGACAATTCATTGCTTGTGCTACTGCAGCTAAGACTCTAATTCCCTTGTCTGCATTAAATAGAAACAAAGTATAGTAACAAAATCTGTTTCACTCTCCTCAACAAATAGAAGCAGCAACACACAGCAAGACTGCAGCAAAGTTGTATGTAATGGAGGCGAGCTGGACTTGGTGTGTATCTATGAAGGCTGGCTTTTGCCTATGTCCTCTGTTGGGCACATCTCTCAGCTTGAGAGGTGGCAAATCTCGTTTTCAAAACTGCCACTGGTGTCTGAGACAATGTGAACCCTGAAATCACACACATCCAGACTCTGACAGAGATACCATCTGTGATGACTGCAAGTCTGAAAAGCGGCATCTGCTCAGTTGTCACTTTCACTGCTAAATTGACTTAAATTGGTTGTCACCTGGACTGACATATGACTGAAGTATTGCCTTAAAATAAGTCAGATTGCTCCTTTTTTTTTTTTTTTTTTTTCTTTCTTTTGGCTCAATACCTCCACACCTGATATCTGCTAAGATGGAAGGCAAACACATGGAATTCAAGCATTGCTAAGAGTGCCAGTCTTGGCTGTCTATACGGGCAGTAATTACGTGTTTACTTACTGGAGCTTTAGTTTGGCAGCCCCCAATGGCATGTTGTCTGTGGGAAGAGCTCACAAACAAGCGGTTTCGTCAGTGAGAATGCGTCAGAGACAAAGACAGAACACCCAGAAACCTGACACAATTAATTATTTCTGTAGTTATTTATGTCTGTCTAGTTTCACTACATCACCATTTGAACATAAGTTGAGTGCCGTCGTCTGATTTCAAAAGTCGACGCTTAGACTTCACAGTCAAACCTTTTTTTTTTTTTTTCCTCCGTTGCTGAGTTTAGTTACATTAATGAGCTCACTTTCCGCTGCACCCACTCATAGCATGCTGTGGATATTCAAAACGCTCACATGAAACACCTCACTATGAGGTTTTACTGGCTGGAGATGTGGCTTTGTGCAGAGATCACTATATATTCACCCCCTGTCACTGTTACCATGGCAAGGAAAGGAAGAGCTCTGTCTACACAACCTCCACTGCAGCCATTTCCCTCTGCTGCCTTCACATCTCATGGTTGCTATGGAGACCAGCAGAATGAGCATGACTGCACTCTGCGTCAGACATGCCGGAAGGGGCGACATGATGTGCTCTTCTCCCCCACTATGGCTTTCACTCTGCTGTGTCAGAGGCTCTCGACTTCTGCATCTCGGAACCACTCGCCAGGCTTGGCAGCGTCACATGCGGAGGCATGTGAAAACACACAGAGGAGGGAAATACCTGCCTCAGGTGTTTGTTGAATATCAACTCAGACTGGGGTGTTAATTGCTCAATGCCACTCAGATGCTTTTTTTTTTTTTCTTTCTAATTGCATGGCGTCATCACTGTGCTCACACATTTAGTTTTTGGTCCGACTGTGATATTTGTAACAGCAGGGCATAAATCTATGAAGAATTTGAAATGATGTTGCAGAATCGTTCTATGCTTCTCTTAAAGTGGTAAATAGGACCCTGCCTAAAATGTTGTCATGCACATCACACATCTATACTGCATCCCAGCTTCTCTTTAGATCCTCACCCATGGCCATTAAAATCTCAGTCAGGATGGTGATCCAATCGTTTCAGGGCCATTTATTTAGTGGATTAGAATGTATTAGGTTTGTTTACTTCAGGGAGAGATCTGACCAGACCAGCAGCAGTGCCACTGGTCAAGCTGTGAAGCTGTCCATGGTGCTGAATTCCTGCCTTTACAATCTCTCACTGAGTGCCGATGCCCATGAGGCGGCATGAACCGAAGCAATCGTCCTTAACTTGGCAGGGCCTTTCAGAGGAGAAGCCAACCAGCAACTGTGCTGGCAAAGCTGGTGATTACAGCTCTGAAGCTGATGTCACACAGACAGTTCAATCAGGGTTGTAATAAATAACTGGATTTGTTGCTCCTCTTTAAGTTATTTTCTTTACTATTGAAATAAGCTATAAATTGTGAGATAATATTGAACTTTGTATCTCACTATCATAAGATCTGTGTCAGTTTCAGTTACACACAATATCTATTAATCAAGTACAAGCTGGAGCTTAACTATGAGCAAATGCAAATCAATACTTATAACCTTTAAAAACACACAAGAACAGAACGAATATGTGTCAGTGTAGAGCCACTGTTTCTTCTTTTGCTTTGCAGCCTCTTGCATAATATACTAATAGATTTGTAGGGTATTATATTTAAGGGTTATTAAAAATTCTCTCATTCATCTTTATGCAATGTTTTATTTGTAGACTTGTTTCCACTGTTGTGTGTTTTCTATATTACCCATCACTATTTCATTGGTGAAATAATGGGAGCATCATTCATGTTGGCTGTCCTTTCTATCTTGTCCAGATCTACCCCGGAGCAGTGGAGCTCATGCAGGTCATCGAGGATTTCATCCACATTGTTGGACTGGGAATGAAAGACTTCCACAATGCCTATCTAATGACTGGAAACTTGGGTGAGAATCAGTTGTCCTTCCTGGCCAACCCACAGCCATGTCACAATTTATTTCTGCTTGACGTGGAGACGTATTCCCTGTGCTCTGCTGGCTCCCTGTGTCAATTTTACTACAATCATTAATTTAGGAAAATGGTGCATGGTAAGGTTTGGGGAGGGAAAGAAGGGTAAAATTACTGCAAATCAATAATGGTAAATAAAACGTATCTTGCGGTCTTAATGAACTAAATTCCTCTGAAAATGTTTAACACCAAATTCAATATCACAAATATGCAGCACAGGAACCTCTTTATGATCAATGTTGTTAATTATTAAGGACACAAACAGAAATTTACCTTAAAATAAAATGGAAAGGGTAAAGTGTTTGCACATTTTTCCTCATTATTTAACTGATTCTTCTCTGACTAAAGTCCTTTTTTAAGCATAGAGTTTCTCTTTTCATTTAGTTTCAAAGTTGTTTTTTTTTCTTCAATAGTTCAATTCAACTTGAATGGTCCATTTGAAGGTGATAGTAATTCTGTTTGGCGCTGCACTGTTTGCAACTCATTTAAGAAAGACTTGATTAGCAGATCATGCTCTAGCCTGAAGCCTGTTTTGCACGACTGCTACATAACAAACAAGACTGTTTGTCTGTTGGTTGCAACACTTGTGCAAAAATACTGGAAATTTCTGATGAAAGGCCAACAAAGTACAGTGAAACTAAGGAAGTTGCTTTTTGCAGTTATAATAATTATAATATAATTATTATGACTATATTATAAATAATATGATATATATTAAATCATGATCATAGCTCCAGTTTTTTGTTTTTTCAGTCTGAGATTAAATCATGAGTAATTTATCTCTCTGTCAGTGTTGCTGTGGGTTCTTTTAGCTTCTGCTGCCCTCCCTCCAGGATTATATCTTCTCCAGTCATGAACATCTCAGGGCCTTACTTCTTTCTTTCAAAAATGGAATAATCAAACACTGATCTGTTTCTTTTTTCTTTTTTCTTTTTTTTTTTTTTTTTTTCCTGAACGCGCATGTGAGCCTGAACCATTTTGCTTTAGGAGAGATTTCACCCTTGTATTCTGAACAATAGCTACCATTTGACCGACTTCCAACAAATACCCATATTGTGCAGCTCTTTATGCTCTGATTATGATTTTCCATAATGGTAAATAGTTAGCAGCCCACCAGAATAGCATACCAAACATGGTTAAATGAATGCACCCATCAAGATGCCATTATGAAACAGCAACAGAGTCGAATTAACTAATGGATTTTGGACTTGGAAATAAGGTTTGAGTGTGTTTCATAATGCAGAGCATTACTGACTTCTTATTGAAGTTGTGAGAATATTTTCCTGCTTTTCTCCTTCATTTCTTTTTAATACACTTTTTCAGTTTGACTTAATAGCAGCCATTGAAATTTTTTTTACCAATTCAATGGCAAAAACATCACCACATGGCCTCCACTTTACACACTAACAGAAAGCTATTCTTTTAAACTCATTCTTAATTTTCTAAGATTTTTTCTTGAATGGGAGCATATGTTTTTTTTTAACATAAGTTTTAATATCAAGTACTTGAGTTTCATAAAAAATAAAGCTGGTACATGATGTCACTGTCTGGCTTCTTGACAGACCTCTGGGAATATGGGCTCAGTTGTGTCAATCTATCAGATGTGAAATGGCATGATGTCTTTTCTGGCAATAATGGAACTTCACAGTGTATCAGTCAAAGAAAGCACTAACTTTTGCAATCTACACACTACTGAAGAGAAAAATAAGAGTTTTGGTTTACTGTGTTTCCTCAAAATTAGGTTTGTCTTACCTCCAACTGTTTTTTAAACGTAACTTTTTCATGTCCTTAAAGTTATAGTATATCTGTGTGGCATCAATTCAAAGAGAGTCACCTAAAGGCATTTTAGAGAAATAATTCAATTCAATTCAATTCAACTTTATTGATATAGTGTCAAATCACAGCAATGCCATCTCAAGACGCTTTACAGAAGGAGAAAAAAAAACATAATGAAAGCCAATTCATAATAGCCTATATAAGAAAATCAACAGATTGAGTTGAGTCCAACTCAATATCCCATCCTGAGCAAGCACACTGGCAACAGTGGGAAGGAAAAAACTCCCTTTTAACAGGAAGGAAACCTCCGGCAGAACCCGGCTCAAGGACAGGCAGCCATCTGCCTCTGCTGTGTGGGGGGAAGAGGACAGAAAGACAACAGACAACAGGAACTGCTACTCCCGGCCAGGGAGACCTGCTGAGACAGGAGACATACATGTTAATGATGCAATACTGTTATTGGGGGGGGGGGGGGGGGGGGGGGGGGGGGGGGGGATAAAAGAGAGAGTTAAAGAGAGAGAGAAAGAAGCTCAGTGTATCAGGAAATGCCCCTCAGCAGTCTAAACCTATAGCAGCATAACTAAGGGATGCTAACCATCCCTAGCTATAGGACTTATCAAAAAGATAAGTCTTCAGCCTAGTCTTAAAGGTGGGGAGGGTGTCTGCTTCCCTAACACTAACTGGGAGCTTATTCCATAAGAGAGGGGCCTGATAACCAAAGGCTCTGCCTCCTGCTCGGCTCTTTGAGACTCTAGGAACCACAAGTAAGCCTGCAGTCTGCGAACGAAGTACTCTGCTTGTATAATAAGCTCAAACTATCAGTTCAGGTCCTTTCTGGTCCAAATAAAACAAATTCCCATTTGTTAGGTTCTCTCTGTGATTCAGACCCCCATCCTGAGCAAGCGCAAGCATGGGATGATTCAGGACAAGACAGAGGGATAAACGAGCATCACAACTTTTAAGCAGGGAAACCGGTTGACAAAGAAGAAGAGAAATACAAGTTAAATATGCTGTTATGTCCCGGCTCGCTATGGGTGAACTAAAGCGTGCCAGATGGAATTGGAGTTTTTGGGAAAGTGATGGCAGCTGTAACATATGCCAACAGTATCATATATAGCTGAAAGGTCTACATACAAAGTATGCTTTAGTCACCAAAATCCACTACCTGACTGGCTGCTAGGAATAAGATGTGAAAGTTTCAGTGGTAGAGTGTGTTTTTTAATAAAAGCCAAAGACAGGTTTTTCATTTTTTTTCTCCAATGTCAGAAACAATCACTGCTTTTTCTGTGTGTTTACCAACTTTTGCTGTAACAGAATAAAGATGAAAGTTAAGGCAGGAAAAAGAATCAATATAGCTCATTTTGTTTTGATAATTACTAATACATAGGACACAGAGTTTGTGGGGACAATTATTTAATCTCTGGACACTGCTCATGCTTTGGTTGCCAGTAACAGTAATTTCAACTCACACCACCATGTCCTGGTGGTCACATGGCCCTCTTGATTAAATGAATGGAAAGTTTTGTGGCTCCATTGGTGAGAGCCAAGTGGAGAGCATCTGGCTGAGTAAGATATTGCTGCATCATTTCGCCACTAGTTTATGGCAGCCTCTTGACACCCAGATAAATAGTGGCGCCGTTGCGTCGTCCTCTGTCCTCCTACTTTTAGTCAAATAACCTTGATTGCAAAAGGCTTTCCATTCTGGCAACTTATTCTCTCTGCTTACACACAAACACTCAGAGGACGAATTTAAGCTCGGGACATGTTACAAAATGAAATACAACTTCGAGAGCAGAGCACATCATGCACTTTTGTAATGTTTTGTTCCGGCTGTTTCCCATGAGGATGTGCTTCATGGTGTGAAAAAAAACCCCTCTAATATTAATGGGGATTAACTTCAATTACACACATTTAGTACAATTGATTTGAATGCTTATTATTATTATTTTTTTCCACACAAAATATTTATGTTGTCTGACTTCACAGTTTACTTAATGCTGAACCTCTTATGAACACATTGAGGCGTAATAAGCGCTGCTATAATTCCCTCTTATGAAAATGAGGCTTACAGAATGCTCTGACTCAGTGTTCAGAAGCATTGCCGTTCTAGATGACTGCTTTATTTGTGCTGCCAAGCCCCATCAGACAGATGGAAAGCCCCATTTACCTGCAGAATTACCCAGAACTCTGAAAGACAGCCTTCGTTGCACCCTGTTGTTTTTCCATGGTGCGCCCTGTGACTAAAACCACAAACCCAAATAAACATGCTCTTACCACTGCTGCTCCCAACATCTGGTGCTGTGAACAGGCCTCTTTGCAAATGGCACGTCTCATGGTGCTCTGTGATTTCATGGTTGCTGCAGGATCATCCCAAACACAGGCGCACCTTCACTGTCACAGATATCACTCAATCATGGAGTGGTGCCAGGATTCAAATTGTATTACTGTCACAGTACAAAGAACAATGGAGCTTTTGCATCAATAGTAGGATTAGCTTCACATTCCCCATGTTGAAGCACCACCTGACTGGGACTGGGTGCGATAACAGGTAGGAAACAGTGCAGCTTTATCCTCTTCCTTGTAATTCTATGGTATTTTGTATTGATCCAGGATATTTTCCTTGTCATTGTTGCAGTGCATGGACTAACTTTTTATGGCATCTCAGCAGGGATGTGAGTAGAGGAAAGAGTGATTAGGGAGATTATGTGTCGGCCAGGTGAAACTTGCAACTTTTGGATTTTACAGCCAACGTCCAGATCGTAGCAAAATTTAAATAAAACACATACTTCCTTTGCCATGTCAATAACCTACTTTATGTATCAGTATCAGATCATTTCTCGTACAAATAGATTACCAGTTATTGTTTTTGTTGTCAGAGCCTCATTTATATAATGAAGTGACAGCAATCTTAAATTCTGTTTTAACCCCACAATCAAGGAATACATAACACAAAAATGGGTTTTTGCTGCATGAAACACACTGGATTTTATTGCAGTCATTTTACAAAGAACCTTTAGGTCAGATAAAATGCAAAACAAAACAAAAAAACACACACACATTCAGTATTCAAAGATACTCTGGAGTACATCAGTCATCTGTTTCTCTGTTGGTTTGTGTTTGTTCAAATGCTGCAGTGGCCAGCATCCAGAGACTTCCTGCCGTGTCTGTGATGACTGACATCAACTTCCCCATGAAAGGTCGTAAAGGCATGGTCGACTGGGCCAGGAACTCAGAAGATAAAGTGGTCATCCCAAAGGGCCTCTTTGTTTCCCAGTCAGCAGGTATGTGACTCAACATACACACAGGATATAACACAGCTGCATGTGCAACTTTCTGCTGTAGTCAGAGCTGCAAAGATATTCTTAATGTGTAAACTGTATTTATCCTAAAGAGAAATATACATCTTAAACCTCAGAATTAAAACCTAAATTAATATTCCCAGCACTTCAGCTTGAAAATATAAATGTAGGATTGATGTACAACAAATATCTAATGAAAGATTCAACACCAGATGATGGAAAATAAATATGTAGACAGCTCAGCAGAAGTGAGATTACTTTACTTGAACTGATTTGTCTGCAGACTGAAAAGACTGAACTTTTAAAAAAAGAAGCTTTTTCTGCTTGCCAGAGGTCGTTCAGTCATCAGTTCAGCATTAATGGCATTCCTTCAAACTCTGCATTTGCCACTTCATATCTCAATCCACAACAAGAACATTTTGTTAATTCGTGTTATTGGTGTTTCTTGAGATGTAGCAGAGATAGAAAATAAATAAATACATAAATAAAAAAAAAACAAGGGACTGATTCAGCATGTGTGCAGTTTGCTTAATCCTAGCAGTTGCAAGAATCTGATTCGCTGGGAGACTTTTTTTTCTTTTACTTCTTTTAAATCTTGTAAGAGGAACTATCTCTTTGGAAAATATATTTTCCTAAAGTGAGCAGTATAACATGTGTTAGCACTACAAATTAGCAGATTTTACATTGAGCATACTTACTGTTCTGAACTCAAGAAGAGAATTTGAAAATATTGCAACAGACTCCACCAGTACGGCTCATTTTATAAAAAGTTGTCCAACCTGGAAAAATGTAGAAGCTACTTTGACTGGTGTTTCACTTCCTCCTTCAGATATGGAAGGATCCCCTGTCTTCATTCTGGGAACTGTCCTTTACAAGACTCTTGGACTTATGCTACCTTCACCAAAGTAAGACCAGCATTTCTCCTTGTCTTTACTTTCCAGCCAACTGGATGCAGATGTATCCATTTAGCTGCTGTTGTAGATCAAGTTTTAAATCAACAGACTGGGGTGACCCTGAATTGTCCTATTTTAGAGACATGAAATAAAGTTTTAAATATTTAGAATTCATCTTCTTGTGTCCTTCCCAAAGAAAGTTAGAGGTTTGTTTTGACTCTAATTTAAAAAAAAAAAAACATACTTAATGTAGAATGGAGTACACAGTTAATTAAAAATTACATTAGTGTCTGGAAAAGCAGTGGGATGGCCCGAAGAGTGACCTGGTGTCAGCTCCAAGTCTACAAGTCCCTGGCACAGACATTCAAGGACAAAGCGGTCATTCTAAGCAAAGCCAGGCCAGCTGTCACAGGTGGAGCAGCAGCTCTCTGTGAAAGTGTGAACACCAGCTAATAACGGGACACTGAAGCCTGCCCTCTAACCAGACTAACATGAGGACAAGCTTATTGAGTGGGGGCTATAGACTTGATCATTTTGCCTTTGG
Source organism: Telmatherina bonti (assembly GCF_933228915.1). Lineage (NCBI taxonomy): Eukaryota > Metazoa > Chordata > Actinopteri > Atheriniformes > Telmatherinidae > Telmatherina > Telmatherina bonti. The sequence continues at coordinate 23,750,523 of NC_136629.1, read as the reverse complement.
CAGATTTAAAAAAAAAAAATTTCTGCAGTAAATGTCAGACATCTTTAAGTGTATTCTGTGTGGAGCAATTTGCTCCATTGATTCCCATTTTGAAATAAGTGGAGAAAACTGACTTGCAGCAAAACGTCAAACAAAGAATATTTTCAACTAAAGTGGTGCTGAGAGGAGAGTGGGCCGCAGCAGTTCCAGCTCCACTTTCCTTTTTGTAGCTGACAGCTTTCTTCTTCCTGGAAAATGGTCGCAGATTTTTCAGCTCGATCCAGAAACATAAATATTACATCATGCCTTAAAAGCGTATGATAAAAACAAACCTCTTGTTTATTTCAGGAAAGCTTTGTACTCTCTTTTCTGGTCTGCCTGGCTGGTTTGAACAACATAACTGGCAGACATGGTGTGTAGGTGCTCTGATGTGTAATTACACAGCTTTTAAAGCTCCCTTATTATCCGTTGCTCAATATTTGGGTCACTATTAAAATCTGAAGATCCCAGAGAAAATATATTTGAGAAGATCAATTGTTTGATTTTTTTTACCCTGAATTCTACAACACAGACAAATATGTGCTCAAAATCCTCCATAAAACACAAAATTAAGGTTTAATGCGAAATTAACTCATTGACTTTACACCCTAGCCTAATTTTTAGGTTGTAATTCTAACTGATGAAGATGAATATGACTTATATTTTTATTGCAGTCAGTGTAACATATGTAAAGATACAGTCTATAAGATGCTAACATACTTAAGCTTCTAAACTAAACACAAAGTTGTACAATGTTTTGCTGGGAAAAAGTTAGGAAATGACACCTGTTTTCTGGTTCCTGTGTTTGTTTCAGGAACCACACAGTTGTGAACTCCAAGGTTATTGCTGTGACTGTGAGACCCGAACCCAAGGCAACTGAGTCCCACCTGGAGATTGAACTTGCTCACCTCGCTAATGTAAGCACTACAGCTTGTATAACCTTTTGAAAAGCTCTGAACGAACTTTTGAACCCTTCAGAAAGAGTTTGCGTGTGTTGACAGCATGTTCTACAAAAACCACAGCGCCTATCGCCTCCCTTTAGGAGACACACAATGGTGGTTAATTGGCTCGATAATTAATTTGCGAGCACCCGGTGTCAGAAGCTGCGTTCAGATAATTACGAGGACAATCCCTTTTTATGATCCAGACCTTTTTATTCATGTTAGAGATAAAGTGCATGTAAATCTGAGCTTGTCAGCAAGTGTGTCCCACAGCAAATGCCTGTGATAGCTCAGACCATGCTGTAAATTAGTTTCTGTGTCATCCATGAAACAAGTTTTCAAAAGATCCACACAGAAGGACAAATTAATGACGATAAAGTTGAGATGATAATGAGAATGATCGGTTGTCAACATAATTAATTAAACTATTGTACTTTTCCTGCTTTCCAGGGTACAACAAACCCTTACTGTGCTCTGTGGGATAACACCGTAATGTAAGTGGGCATTTTCTTTCACTGTTGTTACTTCATTTTTTGTTTTGGGATTTTTTTTTATTTTTTTTTTACAATTCTCTGTGGACTGATCCACAGAAGCAGATCAAATACTAAATATGCATTATGATATCATTGCCATCCCTGGAAAAGACCTGCTATACTTTGAACACATGTAAATACAAGATTATTTTGCTGAGACTCGCATGTATCCTGATCTGAGGTTTTTTTTTTTTTTGTAAATCAGCTTTGAGGAATTTTTCCATTTCTGTTGGACAGTGTTCCTGAAGGTGCATAGCTGCAGTGTTACTGTGTGGCAAATGTCTCTCCTTCAACTCCTTAATATGAGTCACTCATGACTCACAGATTTACCCCTGTGAAATCACAGTCCTACAGGCATAAAATTCTGTACTTCAGCAATGCTATTTAGTTTATCTTTAAAGAGTATCTTATTAAAAACCACTCATCATATATCTGATTTTATTATTATTATTATTATTATTATTATTATTATTATTATTATTATTATTATTACAAGTATGCGTAGCTAGATATTTCAGACAGGTTAAATAGAACATCACAACATGATTCACCAGGCTGCCACTCAGAAATGCCGTTGCATCTTGTAACATTCCAGTTAATTAAAACATCATAAAATAAGTTGAATAATTGAGTGGTGTTGAACTTGTACATTTATAATCTAATTCCTGTTTGTCTTGCAAACGTTGCTTTTAGTTTTTTTTTCTACTTGGGCTTTTTTATTTTCTTGCATTTGTCATTTTATGGCTTTAAGGTCACATTTTTATACTGCTGAGTTCTTTTTGTATCTCTGCAGACACCTGCATTCATGTCACAGTAGCAATCCCACTCAAACGTAATCTTTTATCCACATTTTGTTTATGAAATGTGATCATGATATATGCCAAAAGACAATTATTTTGCTTATTACTCTCAACAAGAAAAGAAAAAAAGCTGATTGTCATAGATTTTGTACAAAGGGACTGAGTCAGAGCAGAAGAGGTTAGCTGGGCTGCCTGAGAGCTGGAATTGTCTAAAGCTGGAGAATTAAGGTGAACGGAAACATAAACGGATTGGTAGATGGTAACAGGAAGGCAGGTGAATTGCCTAAAAAGTCAGTGACATGGGTCAGGCTTATAAATGCTTGCTGTTGTGGGCAGTCACAAAACATCTGCAGAAGACCTTCAGATGAGATTAAAAAAAAAAAAAAGTGATTTTATCCTGGGAGTAGTCGATGAGCAGGATATAGGGGCAGAGTGCAAGACATTCAGAAAACTCATCCAAAAGTCATGTCTGTCCCTGTAGCCCATCTCAAGACATGTATGTGTCATGTTTTCCTTTGCCCTGGCGAAAACAACACATCCGTTTATGCACACTAAACTGATGAACATGAATTAGAAACACATGTTCAGCATCACTCAACAGGAGGTCAGGTCCTCCAAAGCCACTGACCATAAAAGTGCTCTGAGAGGAATCTTTGGATTGCTTTACAAATGGTATCACTGAGGTGGTCAATGGAAGAGGACAGATGGGTCAGTGTGCAACTCTGGGCTGGAATACATGACATGAAAGCTGGTGGTCCAAGCCTGAGGTCCAGAAAATACAATTTGGGTGAATATAAGTAGGTGTATGGTGGAGAGCAAAGGCAATGAAATACTCTGCTGAAGACTGAGGCAGAAATCTCAAAAATGGCACAATGATGACTGTGTGACATTTCTGTGCAACGACATGAACAAGATCTCTATAGTAAGGACAGCCAAGTGAGCAATATGCAGATGGTGAAAGTCAAGTACACAGTTTTCACATCCTGTAGAAGAAAGAAAGATTAGGGCAACAGTGCTGAATGTGGCAAAGTCCTTCTGCTCATGCTTTCTTTGGATGTGCTGTAAACACAGAGAGAATGGCAGTTCTGCACATTTTGTTCAGTTTCTGACAAGTTGCTGGCTTTGTCCTCCAACTGAAGAACCACTGATACGAGCAGCTACCGGGACTGAAAACATAATGTTGTAAAAGTCAGTCTGTTATGAAGGTTTGTCTGTGGGAATCAGGATTTGTTCTTGTAAAGCCATAACTCTCCAATATCAGGTTGTTCTCATTAAATCAGTCCTATTTAGGGTATGATTTTATTTGTGCAAAACACAGCTACTGTGGATGAGCCAGTTTAGTCAACAGCTCATGAGCTCATTAACTTTTCTTTGAAACTGCATGTGAATTGTGTTTGGTTTGTCCTCTATCATAGTATTTGAGGGCAACTAGTCTATTTTTGAACAGCAAAGATACAACTAGGACAACTCTGCTCCATTCTGTCTCTGATTCCACAAACCATATGTTTAATACCAGCATTTTTCTGATATACACAAAGTCATTTTAATCAGAGCAGTGCTGAATGGCTCCATGGGATTATAATCATCTTTATTTCAAACATTTGGCTCTTTCTATTACCCAGTTGCCACTCTCACGACACATTCAGGGGGCAATGTACCATCTGTCAAACATGTTAGTTCAAACCAAATGAGTGCACTCACAGTAACAATTAACAGAGGAAAGTGCTCACAAGTGGAGAAGTGAGGTGCCGATACAGAGCATGTGAGTACTCAGTGGAACAATGCACTAGTTTCATTAGTTGAGGCTCGAAGATTTACATAACTGTAAAACGGATTTTGATGCTCAGACATAAACTAAAAAAAATACATAAATTTAGCATACAATAAATGTATAATTTGCACAGATGAAAAAAGACCTTTTTTTCCCAGTTATCCAATAACTGTTTATATTTTGTACATCGTTATTGTCTGTACAAGCCAACAGGATGCTAATTGTATTTTTAACAGAGTTTAAATCCCTTCATCAAAATCATCTATGTTTTGAAGTAGAAGGATATTGTTAGTTCCATATTTTTTTCTGCACATAACCCTTACATCCCTGTACATATCAAATCATAAATAAATCCAGAAAACAGGATTTCTTCAGCATATATTTATTTATTCATTTATTTATTTATTTATTCACTCATTTAGTTATTTATTTATTTATTTTTTGAAAAAGAAAAGGTGGTAAACATCAATTATATGGAGAAAATAAATATGACGGCAAACCAGTAACTTTCAAAACAATGTGTTGAAAAAAATCTATCCCTCCACAGATTTGATTTTGTGACTTTTTTCATAAAACTAATAGTTTTTACAATAAATATTGTATTATACTGAATGTTGATACTGCAGTGAATCAAACAATTCTTAAAATTGGATTAGTTGGAATAGTTTACTTCATTACTTTGAATTCTATAGCTTTGGAAATTATGATCCTATTTATTTAGTTTTGTTACCTCAAAATTAAGCAGTTTTGTTGTTTTTAAACCTGAAAACAAACTACAGAACAACATTACAGATGAGCTTTGGTCTTTTGAATTTTTTTTTTTTAACTGGAAATATTAAAAACTCTGAAAGCTATAAGGCTCAGTTTCTATACCACTTGGTCCAATTCAGGGTATGAAGGATGCTTGAGCCTATCGAGAGGCAGGGTACACCCTGGACAGGTTGCCAGTTCATCACAGAGCTATTTATAAGCAGTGCATGGAAAATTAGAGGGGTGATCCATGTGTATCTCCTTTCAGATTTTCCAGCAGGCTCTGACAAGAGTTTAAAACAACCAAGAGACAAGGACAGTCTTTATCAGTTAAAAAAAAAAAAAAAAACTAGAACATTGAACTACCTCAGTATATGTACTTCCTTCAGAATCAGAGCCTATTAATCATTTATATGTGAAGGTGTGAAAGCAGCTGTCACAGCTTCAGGTTCTCCAAACATCTGGAGAGCCTGGATTTGAGCCAAGCAGGCCACAACAAACCCTGCCCACTGCTGCACAGTATAACCACACAAAGTTCTTCTGGAAAAGCAGAGAAGAGTTTCTTGGCCTCAGTTTCATATTCTTCATATTGCTTTTTTTTTTTTAAGTTTAATAAAAACAAGAAAAGAGTACTTTCCAATTTGACACAAAGACATAAATGACTGCATTGCCATTTAGTAAGTGTAAAATCAAAACACACTTTGTAACTGCAAAGATGAATCAGTCATCAATGAGACTGCTAGTTATAGTTGGTAGATGACATTTTCTTTAGCGAGTTGTTGTAAAACTGAGATGTGATACGTACACATCCACTTTAGCTTTCAACTAAAGTTGTGTTTTATCTGAAGTTTTAGTCTCTGAAGTCTCAAAGTGCTATCTAATGCTTCCCATTTTGATGTCAAAGTATTTTGACATTTCCACATCAACACTTGTCAAGCGTGTTTAGCAAATTGACCTACTCAAGAGACATCTTTACTCCACACTCTTGATCGGATGTAGTCCCAGGGACCCATGTGGAAAGATTTTCTCCCTCTCTCTATCTCTAACTTGCAGTTTCTAGTTGTAAACTATGTATGATGAGACATAAAGTGTCTTTATCTCTAGTCTGGTTGTGCACTTTGAGGTAATCTCTGTATACATAAAAAGAATGGCAGTTTCCAGGATAAGTAACAACGTGGGTGATGTTTAAAATAATACTCAGCGTCACTCTGATGGAGATGCAAACACAAACTATACATTAGTCTCCACTGGGAGGGCTTGTTGTATTTCTGTATGTCAGGGCATCGAACGAGTGCCGGTACATGTTAGCTGTACATGTTCCAAGCTTGGTACTCTGGTGCTACATGAATTATGGGTCTATGATTGGATTTTTATTTTTTTATTGTTTATTTTTTACCTCGATCGGTGTTTGCTGTCACATACTTCAAAGTAAAATGTACATGATAGTACAGGAATCTGATTTTTCAGGCACTGCTGTATGCAAACATGCAGTTTTTCACACACCTTTGTTGCACAGCCAGACAAGATATCATTCATAATGAAGTATTGAAAGCACTGAAGTACTGAAGCGCATTGAACTTTCCTCTAGCAGATTCAAGCTTTTTGTTCTCTTCCTTGTCTGCTGCAATTTGGTGAGTTTTACCTTTCCTGGAATTAATAGGCCTTTTCCAGCTACATAGAAACATGTATTCATGTTTCTTTGCCCATTCAGTTTGCTCATTTAATGTGGCCCGACGGGCTGATATAAATTGCCCATCATCAAGAGATCCAAGATGGATGAAATAATTTCCTGGCAATGCCTCTCCACCTTCCTCTGCCTGTCGTTGTGTGTCAGTCTGTCTAAAATTGCCTCAAGTACATAGCCTTGGGCGCTCTTCAAGCCCCCATCTCATTGCCTGGATAATCTAATGTGGGCATGCAAGGAATGCAAAGAGGTTTGAGAAAGATATGCACGGTATAGCGAGCGATGCTCATAAGCCGTCTGGCATGTGAGCACTGCTAAAGAGCTGCAGATTGGTTTGGTCATTTAGTCTTTAAAGCTGCACTACCCTGTTTAGTTTGACAGTTATAAGCTTCACTGTCTGACTCGTGCATGAAATGTAATGACTTGATGTCGAGGTGAAACAAGATGACTGTAGGAACTCAGTTTAAGTCATGCAAAGATCTCGGATGAGCAGGATTTCTTACTCTCTTTTTGTTTATTAACATCCAAGAATTCTTCTTAGCTTTTAATGTAGCTCTGCTGTCACTTATGTTTGACTTGAATATGTAAAAGTAGGCGTATGATTGAGTTCTGTCACACATTTGAAGTCCTGTAAGTTTGGATGGAAATATGTCAATATATCACTGCAGAGGCAGAAAGTGGTCAGCAAAGGGTATAAGATGAATGTCAAGTCATCAGCTCCAGCGGCTTAGCATCAACACTGACACTTTCTCTTGGGGGCATTTTATATTCTAGGGCCACTAAGTCCTGATAAGGTCAAACAACACATCAAACGTGGCGTACTGAAATCCCCAGCCAGTGATTGTTCTCCCGTCAGCATCTCCCACTAGCACAAAGGCAAAATAAGTCAAAAGTTAGGAACAGATCGTATTGAAGATTGAATCCTCACCAGGGGAATGGTGGCATCTTTGATATATATAAAAAATATAAAGATGAAAAAACATCAAATAAGTCCGTCTGGATAGAACATTTCCATCTGAATGTGATTATTTTCAGGCTTCTCATAGGCTGATACGTGTCAGCGTGACACAAGGAACAGCATGTTTTCTCTGAATTATTTTTAAAGCTCAGGCCAAATAATAAACTTGTTTTCCATTATACTGTTAAAAGGAAAACATTATTATAACCATTCATCCATTTTCTTAACTGTTTAGTCCAATTCAGGGTCGTGGGAAGCTGGAGTCTATCCCAGCAGTCATTGGGCGAGATTCAGGGTACACCCGGGTGTAGCGGAATAGCCTCTACAAATTATGAATTTATTAATTACCTCGGAGCACCACTCATCACCTTTAATTAACTTAAAATTCAGGCGGATGAGACACCTGAAATAAACTCAATTCAATAAACAGTCTCACTTCAAAGGAGTAAATCCTAAGAACGAATGAACCAGAAATCGTGCATTCAGAAATTATGACAATAACGGATGAATTGATTATACATATTTATTTACAATGATGGTAAACATACAGCAGTGAAAATGAGCAATGATGGAGAGATGTTATTGGTGAGATGGTATGATGAATTTGTCAACATGGAATTTCATTTATAACATTAATAAAGAACGCTGAGATTAATTAAATGAGATGGAGCAGGAAGAAACTGGTTGGAATTAAGCAAATAAATCGGGATGATTATCTTACTTAAATCTTTGACAAGAACGTGTTCAATAATTCTAAATTTGGATAAGAATTCGAATTTAATTATTTAATTAGAATTGGATGTACTGGTTTGGGACATCACAAATGTCAGAGCGCTATCAGATCCTACTTTGAACGCTGAATCCGGAGTGTGGGTCGAAGCGGGTGGTTGGTCCCCTATTTGGCGCGTTTCCGGGGGAATTGGATCCCTGGAGCGTCAGAAGATGTAGGTCTACGCAGCTACTCTGGCCTTCTGGATCCGTTCAGCGGAGTTCCAGAGCGGTGTGATGATGATCCAGATTGTCCCAAAAATAGATAGTTCCAGATTTTACGTGTAAAGACGTAATGGAAAAAGTTGGAGCTACGGTTCTAGTTAATTACTGATCTCAGGAAAAATACTGGTTACAAATAAACACTTGTTGTACTTTCTCCCGTTCGGAAGAACGGAGAGGTAAAAACTTATAATGAAATAACAAAAAGAAAAAGAAGACAAAAGGCTAAAGAACTAAACAGAGGACAAAAGAAAAGCAGAAACTTTAAGAGGAGACGAAAAAGCTCTGGAGGAGAAAAAGCTAGGAAGTTGGTCTGCCAGTCTAATTTAAACAGACCCGCCTTTCGAACTTCCAGCCAATCATGAGTTGCTTCTGTCAGAGGCTGACCAACCTTATCCAATCAGGTCAGCTCTAGTTCCTTCCCTCTGCATCTCATTAATGTGAACAGGATACTTTCAATTCCTTGCTTTGTCTGCCGCAATACACTTCAAATCACATTCTTTCAGAGTTATGCAGATTCCTCGTTTGCTGGGGAAGGAAAGCATTTTATAGTATTACTTTCACACATGAAAAGATTGGCTACATGTAATTTTTATTAAAGGTGGATTAATTAATTGTCATGACTCGTCCTCATTGGGTGATCCTAAAAAGAAAACTCACATTTTATTCATTCACATTAGTAACTTAAGAGAAGTCTGAAGCTTGGAAAACATAATCAACAATTATTTACTGCAGTGTTTATGATTAATGTGTGTGTGTGATCAGTTCAAAGAATTAAATCACATATCAAGATAAAATAATGGAAAAGAAGAAATTCAACCAAAACAATTAACCACAGTCTTTTAGACTAAGTTAGATCAGTTCCTTCAATTGGGGAAAGAAGTTTGGATTCCTTCTGTCTCCTTCTCCGTCAGGGGAGGGGTTGTTCTGGCGCCATGGAGTCTCGTCTTTTGGCTTAGAAGTGTCATTTCTGACCAGAACCAGGGTTTGGTCAGATGCGACTCTCGGCATTTCCCCCGACCTGCGACCATAAATTGTTAGATGTGCTTTAATCCTTTGTGTTGACACAGCTGCATTCTGTAGGGAGTAAAGGTGTAAATCTCTGAGTGTCACCACGCCTCTTGGGTCAAATGGTCACTCTCTCTTCGTCCTGTGTGGACCAATCTTACTGCAGAGAAAGAAATACAACTATTGTTTAATCCAGTCGAATGTTTTTAATCCTGGGAGGCCAAGATCACTACACGGGACAGGTCACCAGTCCATCACAGGATAACATTATGCTTAGAAATTAATTTGAAGAAAAGTACTCCTCTGTTTGTTGATACGGCTGCATTTCTCTGTGGTGGCTTAAAGTGGCACCGTGTAATCTGACTATAAAAATGTGTTTCTAACTCATTGTGATGATACACTGACATACGCCGCAATATCCTGAGGCTACGAAATCCCACCTCACAATGTTTTTCTTCGCTGTCAAAGCTCAGTAGTGCGGCTTTAAACTGATACCAGTCTGAGCTGACATGAAACATCTGTCGATGAAAACAAGTCTGACAGTTTTTTTTTTAACCATTTAAAACAATTTCTAAGCTACTGTTTTACAGCAAATTCACAAATGTAGGGTTTAAAGTTTCTGCTGTTTCTCTGCTTCTAAAGACATCTTTATTTCACACACACTGGTCTTTAGCCATTGTATTGACAATGCTGCTTAGTCTTTTCATTACAAGTCAGCCACTGGCTTTTCATATGCATGCATCAGCTGTTCACGCTGACACAGTCACAAGTGAGTTAGGAATTTAAGCAGTGAGGGGAGGGATGTGGCATGGGGTCATTTATGGCTCTTCTGCTGTGCACAGACAGCCCGGAGCACTGGTTGGCCCTGCTTGGATATTTGCAACTGGCTCCAAGGTCCCCTCCAGGAATAATAAATTTCCCTGCCATATTGATCAAATGACGAAGCAGGATTGCCTTGCACAGCACTGTTCACACAAATCAACAGGCAGCACGCTGTCCTTAAGTCAGTGGCATGCATCTTGTTTAGCCCTTTTTTTTCATAAAAGGATGGCGGGGAAAGAAAGGACAGCCTGGTGTCTTAGTCAAAGGACAACAGGTGTTTCTTGAGTGTGACGCGTCTCTGCCTGTCAGGATACAGCTGCGCGGTCACGCTCAGCTTTTGTGTAAATAAAGTTTAAAAAACCAAACACGTAGCCGGTGATGATTTCTTTTCTTTTTTTTTTTTTTCTTTTTTCCTTTTGCTGTTTTTTATTAAAACAAAAAAACGACTTCATGAGGGTTGCCAAAAAAAAAAAAAAGAAAAAAAAAGAAAAAAAATGTAAAAAGACGCTTCTTTTATTTCCTCCTACTAGAAGCTGAGACTGGCTGAGACCATTTGCGCCCTCTCCGTGGGGTGGTACAAGTTCTGCAGTGTGTTTTGTGTGGATCGCTTCGTTCCCAGCTGCGACAACAGCAGTGTAGAATGATTTTCAGGAATATCCCCCAAACGTGTCTTATTTCTGCCGTATTGTTTGACGTGAAGCCGAAAAGGCAAATCCTGCGACAGCGCGCGTTTATTTTTTTTCCATTCCATCAGCCTCCCCCTCTCACACCAGCAGAGAGGAACAGAGTATCAATCTGATGCTGGCCACCGTTTCCAGGGTGAAAATCCCCCTAAGGAAGCATTCAAAAGCTGCTAATTAAAACAGTTGAGTCAAGTGGGGGGGGGAAAGGGGGGGAAGCGAAAGGGAAAAGTCTGGATAAGAGGAGCATTGAGAGGGGAAAAACGGGAAAACAGACGTTTGGGTGGGGGGGGATGTATATTTTAAAAAGAATAGAAATTCTGCAGGTAATTCTAAAGGTTTTTATTGTGTCTAATATGAGGGAATGGTGATGTTTAGATAGCAGGAGGCTAGTTGGTATTTATCTGCGTAAAGCGAATCAATCAGCACCGGTCTGCTTGGACAGCTCCGTGCGTCCTCCCCCTCCTCCGCGTCTCTGCCTCTCCATCAGCTCCAGCTGAAATGCTGCTTGTAGCCTCACAGGAGCCGTGTCGATCTGTCCGCTCGCCTTGTATTTTTATTTATTTATTTTTTTTAATCTTAAACATCTCGACGACTGCCTGATCATAGGAGTAATGAAATAAGATCGCCGACGCGATGTCGACAAGTCTTGTGAAGTGGTCGTGTCACCGCTGGAATTAAACCTCTGATTGCCTCTGCCTCCTCCTTGCAGGAACGATTCTTGGGGAGCCTGGTCCACAAAAGGATGCAAAACGGTGCTTACAGATGCATCCCATACAAAATGCTTGTGTGATCGTGTATCTACATTCGCCATTTTGGCTCAGCAACCAAGAGAAATAGTAAGTAGAATATTGATTTTTTTTTTTTTTTTTTTTGTTATTCAGTGTGGCTTTGATAGGCAAATGTAAAAGGAGAAACGCTGTCTTTGTGTGTGTGTGTGTGTGTGTGTGTGTGTGTGTGTTCGTGTGTGCGTGCGTGCGTGCGTGTGAAAGAGAGAGAGAGCTGGTGAGAATGAAAATTGAATCTTTGGCGTGTTAATCCCCTTAAATAGCAATACTGTGCTAAAGGGAGCTTGTGGGCGATATTTTTTTTTTTTTTTCTAGTTTCTGCATAGATTTTGATAGCCTACTGTATGGGCATGCAGGCAAGAGGGCGTGTGCATGCTGATAATTGTGTGTTATTTTATCCCCATCAATCAAATGCACATTTGGTTAGGAAAGAAGATGGAGATAGCCTGTAATAACCTGATGAAATGTTGCTGAGATTCAGATGAGCACATCATTTGCTGAAATGAGACTAGTGTAAAGGAAGCAAAAGCCTGTAATTTCATACGAAGATAGTTAACAGTGAAAGCATAAATCATTTGCTGTATTCTCTGTCTTGTGTTTGAGTGCACAGCAGGAACAAAAAAGAGAAATCTGTTCTGTTCCTTTTCTGCAGGCCTGAAACATTCAACAGCAGATAGGCCAATAGTTTGTTCTAAAAGTCTGCTTTATATTTTTCTAGTCTTTGTTTTTATGTTTTGATGGCCTCAATATGTTGTTTGTCTAATGTTAAACTCAGTTATTGTAGAGTATGTCACCAGGTAGCCCCTTTGATTGACAAACTACCTTACTTTGAATGGAAATGCTAGTGAAGAGGGGATCAGACAAAACCACTATTTTTCCTCCATTTATGCTGCGCCGTTTTTGTTTGTTCGTTTGTTGCTTTAAGCATAATCTTCAGCAACTGCAGATGGAAAGTTTTGTGCTTCTGTCTAAACCACTTCCAAACCAAATGCACCCACCTCAACCTTCACTGTGAATTAAGGATCCAACTGTGGACTATTCAGATTGGTGGTGGTTGTTTTGATTGCTTTTCTCTCTGGGCAGTAATAAAGATTTACTGTCCTGCACGAACCACATCCTGCCTCCCACTGACTGGTTTGTCTCACTCTGTCTTCTCCACAGACCATGGAGTACTCAGGGGTCCCATCTGTGACATTGATAGTTGGCTGTGGTTTGTCTTGCCTCGCCTTGATCACACTGGCAGTGATCTACGCTGTGTTATGGAGGTAACTGTTACACTTTCAAAGCACATCTTTCAACTATATGATGACTCACATGCCTTTGACAAGTAGCCCATTATCTAATGATCAAAACTTCTTTTTCAAAAATCAGACAACAAAGTGAAGAATTAACCTGACTTTTGCTCTTTTACCCCTTTTTTCCCCTGTAGATATATCCGCTCTGAACGATCCATAATTCTGCTCAACTTCTGCTTATCTATAATCTGCTCAAACATATTGATCCTGGTTGGACAAACACAGACCCACAATGTGGTAAGTGTCACCTAAGCATTTAGTAGACATAGGTGGGAGAGGATAAAGGTCCAGCTGTTGATGCATTATAAAGATTTAGTTGAAACCTTACAGTAACTATGCTAAGGTTACAAACAGCTCAGGAGTCTTTCTTTGTTTGTTGCAGGTTCTGAGCATTTCTTTGAGATCTTTTGGTTTGTATTTTGATTCTTAACTCATGAATTCCTGGCATAGGATGTCATAAGTTTCTTTTAAAGAGAAAGTAAAACTCAAAAGTTTTTTTTATTCTTTTGTTTATAAAAAAAAAAATCTGATTCCCTTGTTACATTTTTCCTGCAATAGCTGCTTTTCACAACCCTTCTTCAAATGTGAGAACGCAAACAGATTGTAGCAACGACAGTTTAAGTTTTAAGAGATTTTTTTTCTTTTATTATCTCTTTTTTTTACTTTGTGTGTGTTTATCTAAATGAAAAACAAAGTATTTCCAAAGTCCATATGATAGATTGGATCAAGCCCATTAAATCTGGTGTGACATTGTCCTCTGCTAGACCTGACAAGCTCAGTATGTTCGCACTGAAAAAGCAATGCCCTTTAAGAGCTATCTGAAGTGAAGGCCCTTAAAGAAAACAAACATAAATGGTCATAAAGGTCTCTTGGATCACTCTGAGGTGAAATACAGAAGTTCAAAAGCACTGAAGCAGTGCAGCCAAGCTAAGCGAGGTTGGCAAAACCATCACAGAGAAATATGGGTCAGTTTTTGCTCAGATGTTTATGCATTTCAGAACAAGCTATCGTTGGATTAAAAAGCAGTGAAGCGGGTCTGCTTCCAGTAACTTATCTAACTTTCTCTCTCCAGCTTTTTAAATGGGGCTAATGTAAAATATTGTTTGACAAAAAAATAATTGGGATTTACAAGCTGCCCACACAGATGCCCTTCTCAGTCATTTGGCAGCACTGCAGAATGACACATTGTCCGATTACTGGCATTTTATTGTGTAACTACTTTCTCAGTGTTTGATGTTTGGAACAAACACATTTATTATCTTCCACTTTCTCCCAATTTATCCTTTATATTTGCAGTTTTATCTTAATAACATGCTGAGGTTTCTTTTTCTATTGTTGTCTTTTTGTGTTTTTTTTTAAGATCCAGATGTTAGTTGTGGCCGTTGCAGATTTTAAAGGAGTTCAACTTTACATTAAAGTCAGAGCAAATATATTTTAAATTATTATAACATATGTCTGATAGGATTTCCCATCATTAGACATCTACTGACAACATTTTTACAGATTTGATTAGCAGTTTTTCTGGTAACAGATGGATTCACCAGCATTTAAAACTCATATAAATTAAAATTGTTCTTCCTAGTTTGTTTCTTAAAATGATTTAGAAAGAAAGAAACAAACAGAGATCACCTGATCATTCCTACAGCATCTGTTACGTTACAAGTTAAATACTGCCACAGTGTACAAAGTGTTACTGTTCACTTAATTGAATCATTCTGTTCGGATCATTTTAACATCATGAATTATGAGAACAAGCATCCATACATGTGTTTATCATTTTACTTGATGGCCCTTACAAATCTGGCACAGAGAAGTAGCCATGCCTATGAAAGTATAAGACCTTAAGGCATTTCTTTAAAGCTGAGCTGATTTGAAGCCTTGTCAGATTTAATCATGGCTCCAGTCTTCTCCTGTCTTGATTATAAGGACCACCACTTAACATGAAATGCTCAGCATGCTTCTAATAGGATGTCAGTGCATGAAATCCATAAAGAGATGACGGGCTTTTCAGAAAATCCACTACTATGCAGAAGATGTAATTTCAGCTTCTGCTAGAACTGATTCAGCAAGGTATCTTGGCTGACTCATCAGGCGACACATTCAAGTTAAACTATATCTGTTTTTAATGGGTTTTTTTTGTTTCAAATACTCAACATTTAAATGCAATAAACATTTGTTTTGCCGTCAGTGACAAATGAGGCAATTATGAAAAGTGAAAACAAGAGGGTATAGTGATGAATCACTGAGAAGGTTTCCCCATAATTTTTTTACATTTTTATCTTTACCACATGTTTGTGTTTTGTCTGCAACCAGAGAATTTTAGCCTGATCAGGATTTCGCTGTTGTGGAAAGTCGTATTTAGAAAAAAGAAGAAAAAAAGCTGGTGAACATAGTGGAGAAGATGAGCTAGAAAAAATGTTCATATGGGAATCAAAACATCAAATAAATGCTAACATTTCCCAGCTGTTGGCTAACAGAATTACCATGTCATATTTTTCATGTCAGTACTGGTCTTATCAGTTGTTATTCACCCAAGCCTATTAATTTCCAGTTAATTTCTCTAAAGAAGCCAAAATATTTCTTGAGAGAGCTTCAAACCAGATAAGGACAACTTCCAAGACAATATGCACTTATCAGTATTGTCTGTGTGCTCTGTGTTGGCATAATATGTGAGAGCTGTTTCATTAGATTGATCAAACATACAGTGAAGCCCTGAGTTTAAATTGTAGGCCAGCAAGAAGAGAAAACACTGTCCCTGTGTGGGTTTAATTGCTATGCTTCCTGACTCGGCCTCACTTGTTTTTCCTCCATCTCCTGTAAGAAGTTCATGTAATTGGCTCCAGTGTTTGTGGATCCAGGGTTGCACATCATCTAATAGAAATCATCTCTTTGCTGTGGAGGTGTCCTCTGGGAGCAGGAAGTCAGTGACTCACCTTTGAATCTCTGTGCTTTTCTTTCGTCCTCCGTTCGCCTTGGTTTATGGAAGGAAGAGAAATGGAGAGAGGCAAATGCCGGTGGTATTGCAGAGAAAGGTAGAATTACGTTCCTGTAACATTTTTACACAATAATGAGCAAAAATGCATTAAAAGTGGGTGGTAGGGATTCAGATTGCCTGATGTCCAGGGAGAACACAGCAGGAGCAGCTTTATACAAGTTATCTGCATAAATCTGCACATGTGTCAGCAGATTGGAAGTTCTCACCTTTTCCTTCAGTGGTGTGTGTTATGTGTCAGTACAGATGGTCTATCAGAGATGGCAAAGCTAGTGGAAATAAAAAATCTTTACAATTATTAAGACCTTGAAGGCTTCACTTAAAGATTAGACATGCGGCTTCCTTTTGGTTTGTTTAAAGAAACAAAGCAAACAGTACAAAGCAAAGAAATATTTGTACTCATGAACATCCAGTTTAAAACAAACACAATCAAGGTCTGCAAAATGCTCTTTTTAGTCAGATTACATGAGTTTTTTTACACCAATCTCCCTTCGTAATATTAATGAGCAAGAAACAGGAATAAGCCTCAGATCCTTTCTTTCCACGTGAAGGTTAATGTCTGTAGTTGATTTTTTAGACTAGATAAAGCTCCTCCCTCTGCATTATGTAGCAGTCTTATGACAGAGGCAGCCTCTGGTTACGTTTGGAAGAATGACAGCCATATACATTCAGATAAAACAGGCTAAGGTCGAATAAAGGAGGTAAAGGTAGCCGTCTTTATGTTCTGTGTCAGCAAAAAAAAAGCAACAGTTTGTCACCACCGCTTCCATTTTGTTGTTTCCTCCACCCAAATAACTCCTTAATAAAGCATTAGTGCACTTGTTGCTTAAATCAGAGAAAGAGTACTTCACGCTTCAGTCTCTGAAACAGTTTACATAAGCTGGTTGGGAATCCTCCATAACATTTTAAATGATGATGCATGTCTCTGCAAGACTGTCCTGTCCATTCAGTGGAATTTATGTCCTTCCTCCTTGTAAGCTAATCCCTTTAAGTGCTTAATGCAGTGAGTGTAATATGTTTTAAAATACTGCTGTTAATGGACTGAAAGTTTACTTTTGGCTTGCACTACCAATTATATGTAAATATTGTAAATAGTGAATAATGATCACTAAGTAAGAAAGGCTGTGTGGAGCACTGAGGGAACATAGTCAGTCATGTAGTCAACACTGTAGTTTATTTCTAGAAAAGATTGTTCCTTTAATATTTTACTTTTTTCTTTTTCCTTGTTTTTCTTATCTTTTATAATTGATGGTAATCAGCTTTTAGTTCTAAATATTTGAGAGGAAATAGAAACCAAAAGGTCTCAAACAAACCTTTTGAGTTAGATCAGGCCAGAAGAAATTCCTAACATTTATGTCCCAGTCTTAAACTGCTATCACTGACCTGCCCTGAAGTGTACCCTGTCTTCACCTACCTCTCCCTCCTCCATGTCCATCAGCTCTGCAATGTTTTAATGTGGTCCTTTCCTCAGTTCCTCTGTTTCCATGGATACTGACATAGTGCTCTCAACATCTCCCAGCATTTGCCTTTCTAAAGGGCAATCTGAACTCTGGGTTTCAACCTCGTTTTGTATGACTGCCTGTGCCCAATCAGTGCCATCATGATATGATGGTTGTGTCTCTCGCTCTCCAATTTTTTTTTTTTTTTTTTTTTTTTTTTTTGCAAATGCACAGTTTTTATTTTGGAGGACAAATGAGGCTGGCTGGTATAGCCGTTCAAGTGAACCATGAAGCCCAATGGTTGCATGTGACCCGTTTCCAGGAAACACGGGAGGCTCTATTTTCAGCACCTTGGACAGCGCATGAGCAACTGCAGCATTAGAATCAGCTTTGGGTGCAAGTCTGCAGGCAGTATATCTAGCAGATGTCAGAACCACAATGTTGTAATGTCTTTTTTGGGATGTACAGTATTTGTGTTGCTTTGATCTGCAGCAGTAGCAGCTCTTGCAGTGTACGAGTCAAAACAAGTCTCAAAACAAGACAGATTTTCTGTTTTTGATTTAGTTTATGTGTGCTGAAATAGTCATTGGTGCAATTAGAATGATTGCAATCATAATGACAAATAGTTCACTACTTATTTTCAAAGTTTTCTTAATTTTTTTCTCAATTTTATTTGAAGGTCTAATAAAAAAAATACTTAATGTCGAGGCAGATTGTCACAACACAAAACCATGATGACAAACCAACTTTTTCTTCACTATTGCAGCCAGTCGCCTATGCCAACATGGCAACGCAGCATTATTTGTCCAGCAAGGCATTTTGGAGCTTTGTTTTCAACAGCAAGTGAAATAAAGCTGGATGAACAAGCACCCACTGATACACAATGACCTGATTGAAAATGAAAATAAAAAAATAACTGTAAACCTGCTTTTTCTTTATTGGTTCAAGATGATTATAAGTTTAAGACCTTCATTATTCTCATTATTTTTTAAAAGTAAGTGCATTTTACATGTCAGTGTCGAAAAAAAATTACATGAAATTAACAATGCAGCCAAATACAAGTATGCAATAAATGCCCTTTGTGGGTATCGTTAAACAGAATTTCCTACTTCTCTGGGATGAACTAATGCAGGATTATTTTTCTCATGTGAACTCCATGAGCACTGCAGGGGATGGATGGATTTAGTGTGGCTTTCTCAGTGGGAATATAAAGTGAATGGGAGATCTCACAGTATGTTGTGGACACCCTGGGATGAGACGCTACAGTTCAATCTTCCCCTCTTTGTACAGTATTCCTCAGTTTACCACAGATTTGCACTGCAAACAGTCTGAACAGAAAAAAAGAAAAAAATCTTAATCTCTTCTTATTCACAAATGTCAGCATGCAATGACAAGATTCTTAAGGATTCTTCTTTATTTCTAATCCTTTGCTAAACAATCCCATTTGGCGACGCCTCTCTGTGGAGCACAGACAGACAAGCTAATGAAGTCAAGAAGTGCTGCTATATTGTCAGTCATGAATTCAATCTGTCATCTTCGAAACATGCATTCTTTTTTACTTAGACAGCGCCGTTGCTTTTTCCCCTCCTGTCTGTGTAAAACACTTGACCTTGGCTCAAATGCCTCCAGGTGGGATCCCCGGCATACTAATGAGGGTTAGTGCAGAGGAATGCTATGCTATGTCTTTCTGTTATGCCATGGCTTTCTGTGTCATGTGATCTGAACTACCATCACCTCCACAGGTGATGCATTTCAAATTGATGCTATGTTTGATCTATTGCACAGTGTGGTACTTCAGAGGAATGGCAATGCCATTGCACCTTCAAGAATAGATTCAGGGAATGAAGAAATATCAATATAATTGATGTATGTCTACAGGGAGTCTCTTCCTTTAAAGGAATTTGATAGAGGCTGCATTAGTTTGGTCTTTTTGTTGCTGTTTATTCCATGCAGTACTACTGTGAGCTGAACTTTCAATTGTGTTTTAGCTGTTAAAACGCCCGGTGAACTGGATTTCAGAGTCTGAATCGACAGTTAATGACTTTTTTCTTCCTCCTATAGGGAGTCTGCACCATGACGACGGCCTTTCTGCACTTCTTCTTCCTCGCATCCTTTTGCTGGGTCCTCACAGAGGCCTGGCAGTCATACATGGCGGTGACAGGAAAAGTTCGGACCCGGCTAATCCGCAAGCGCTTTCTGTGTCTGGGCTGGGGTGAGTAAGCAGTGCATTTCTCTCTCCACATCTTGTCCATTGTCTTCCATCATACCTTGAAGCTGCCATTTTCTCCCAGTGCCTCTAGATAAAGCTTTCTTTTCCAGCCAACGTGACGTCTTTTCCAGTCACTGTTCGCATTGTATCTGCGGTGCAGCTAGATCTTCATCCTGCCAGGCTCTTTGTTGTGATGCTTTTGTGCTCCAGTCAAGCTCTCTGAGGGCTGGCTAAATAGACCGGCCTTGAAAAGTATGTGTGTGGTGGGGGGTGGGGGGCAGACTGGTGCAGCTCTCCAATAGCAGGTTGCAATGACTTTACGTCTGATAGAGAGGGTGGGAGCTTGGCATTTACAGTACACTGCAGCAGAATCCATTTTATCTGCACCTCACTCCCAGACTTAAGAAGTATCATGTTTAAACATCTAAATCTGATTAAATCTCAGTACTGGAGATGGATCTAATATGGAGGACATCAATCATTTATATTTAGAAATGCTTTGCAACATCTAATACTCCATGATGTGTTTCATTTAAATGTAAAATGATCACATATAAGGTAGAGCAGTTACGACCTCAAACCATACAGTGTTATATGAAAGCGAGATTTTAATCATGAAGTCATTGTGGCAAATATGAGGTCATGAGCACATGTGTCCATAAACGCTGGCATCTATATCACAGTATAAAGATTTTTATTCATTTGATAAATTGCTATCTGAATCCATGTCCAAACAGCTCTTTCTTTCAGACTAGTAGAAATCTCTCCTTTAAAAAAATCAATTTGATTATGAAAGAGCCCTCTCTCATTCTTCTTGTTACCTAGCAACAAACAAGGCTCTCTTAGTCATTGCAGTGCCACAGCTAGCTGCAAAAAAAATGGACAAAGAATATGCTACTATCACATAGACTTCTCGAAATGTATATTTTGACTGTGAACAGGTTGGGAATGTGCTGTAGTACAGTCTGCATGCATGAGCTCTATTTTACATGTGATGAAAACGGTGTCTTCTAATCCTCCTGAGATTACAACCTGTATCCAAGCAGACCACAAAAACCTTTTCAAGACTGATCTGTAAAGCGACACATAGCACACGGTCCCATTCGTCTCTTAATTCAGCCGTTTGAAGTGCAGTGACTCCAGCAGGCTGTTGCCTGCGCTGTGATTTATGGCGTGCCTGCGTACACTCGGCACACTTTACCTCTTCAGCACTGCAGAGAGGCACTGGATGGCCACAGGGTCTTTGGCTCGTGCCTCCAGGAAACCGATTACATCAATAGCACCTGCCTGCGCTGCTTGGAGAGGAAAAGGTTTAATATTCCGTGCACATAATAGTAAGGACTGAATCAATTACACCAATCTATAATGAGGAGAGACACACTGCAAAACACTACCTCTCAAAGGTGTGGAGTGTGGGGAAATTTCTCACTGGGCAGTGATGAAATCTCAATATTGTGTCTGATGCACTGCTGCCATTTTGTCTTAGCATCATACAATCTGTTCTCCACCGACTCTAAATGGAATTCTATGCAACATATTGATTGAAACGCTGAAATGTATACAGCTGATCATATACGCTCCGGTGTCCACATAGTCTCATGCTGTAGCCTCTAATGGAATCAGTCTGGCTGCACTTTGTTTAATGAGCAAAAGGCACAGTGGCTTGTTTTCTCTGCACCGAAGCAGATTTGTCTCTCAGTTCTTTTTAAAGAAACTGCTTTAATAACAATTTAATGTTCTTTCTTTTTTCTTTTTTTTTTAAGGATTACCAGCTTTAGTAGTTGCTGTTTCAATGGGATTCACCAAAACAAAGGGCTATGGGACACCCTTATAGTAAGTTTTTTTTTTTCCTTTTCCTTTCTCTTTTTCTACATTTATTATTCAGAGCACATACAGTCTGTTCGTAACACTTAAGAGTAATGAGTAAGTGCTTCTGCAGTGGCTTACTTATCCTAAATAGAGCCATAAACAAAGTCCCATGAACCCAATCAATTTTCAAAATAGCACAGCAAGACCCCAATTTCATGTGAGTTGTTTCCCTGCTGGATACCAAATGCATAAACACTGCTTAAAATCTCTTTAGCATTTTATTACCCTGTGAAACTTTGAGTATGGACTTTCAGCATATGGCAGCCTTCCCTTGACAGTTGAGGAAAATAGGATGGTATGCTGGTGTGCACCATTAAGGTGGATGTTAATGCCTTACTGCAAGTTAATTGTTTTTCTTGTTTTTCCTGCAGCTGTTGGCTCTCTTTGGAGGGTGGGCTCCTGTATGCTTTTGTTGGACCTGCAGCAGCTGTTGTTCTGGTACGTCTTGGTTAATGGCGCCCACTTTTGTGCTTGCTTTTTGTTTCTATATGCTTGGAATATAATGGAATTTTAAATTAGCAAAAGAGAATAAACTCAAAAGAATCAGACAGCTTTTGAGGCATAAAAGCGCGCAGATATTTCTGAATCAAAATTAAAAAAGAATGAAAAACCTGACATTTTGCTGCACGTTGCAGAAAACAATAAGCCTTTCCTTTATGCAGGGTACATTATAAATGGCTTAGCTGGGCTTTGTAGAAATGACTAACAGGAGAAACAAGCTCTGGTTTCACAATCAACATAATGAGAGTTCCATCAGGCACGAAGCTCAAGTAATTCTCTTTCATTTGGCATAATGGTCCTTCATGTAGCTGTGAGATTATTAAATATTTATGTTTTGAATTTGTCCAACATCTAATATAGTATGGTATTTTAATCATATTGTATTTAGATAGTTGTTCAGAAAAAATGACATAAACACTGTCATTATACTAAATCAATAAAACACCAAGACTCAGGATGTGCAAGATTATTTTTCACTGTCAAATCCCTGCTTGGTAGTAGGATTAGATAAGTGACTAAATGATTTAGTTTGAACATCACTGACAAAAAAGAAATTCACTTGAACTCTTGCTGTGCTGTGATTTTCCCTTGTGATGGCCTCAGAGGAGCACATACTAATGTCTGCAAAATGGAAGAATAAACCATCTGCAGTGAGAACAATCACAGTGCTAAACTACTGCTATGATGCTTTAATATCATTATCTGACGTCTCACAGTGACAAAGCTTGTCAAATAAAGTCTTACCCTACTGTATTAGCATAAATACTTGAGTTCTATGCCGCAGCTACAGGGATTTTAAATTGATGGCATCCAAACGTGTTGGAATAACAATAATAATCTACTCGCACACTGTGAAGCTCACTCAGCTTTCTGCTAACAATAGGAGAAGGTGCCTTTGAGAAGACAAGCGCCTCTTGACAGGCAGATCTTTCTTAAGGGTGTTGTATGAGGATGAGTGTGTTTGCATGTCTCATCCATTGGCTGAAATGTCACAGAGTAGAACAAACAGAAGCCAGAGGTCAAAGCTCATTGCCGATGGAAGATGTTGCTCTTGAATAATGATATCAGTCACCAGCTGCCTTTAGAGCGTTGAATATAACTCTCCTCATGTTGCCTCTCTGTTCACAGGTCAACATGGTGATTGGTATCTTGGTGTTTAATAAACTAGTGTCCAGAGATGGAATACTGGACAAGAAGCTGAAGCATCGTGCAGGGTATGACAGCACATCCTTGTTAGTACCTGCTTTTTCTTCTACTCTTTTACAATCTTGTCACCATGCAAAAATATATATACTATGTACGTATACATACATATTTATATATCTATTTATTTATATATATTCATATGGAGATTTAGACCTCCTTTTTTTGATAGCTCAAAAGAAATTAGAGGCATCAACATAAAGAGGTCAGATCTCTCTCGGGAGCGACATGGCTTTGTACTTCGTTGGCAGAATCAGTCCAAGTTGAAAATCATTAAAAACACCCTCACGTTGGCTGCCTCTGCTGTTGCTAATATGACAGAGTGAATGTAAAGTCAGGTGGCTGTAGGCATTATTTGTCATGATGTTGTCTCCTTGTCTCTATGTCCCACAGACAGATGAGTGAGCCGCATACAGGATTAACTCTCAAGTGTGCCAAATGTGGTGTTGTATCAACAACTGCTTTATCAGCAACTACAGCAAGCAATGCAATGTAAGTGCCCGTCAGTGTCTGTGAATCAATAAAACGATGCTGCAGGGAGTCTATACGTGCAGATTGCCCACCCCCTCTAGTTACACTACAGTCCACTGCAACATACTGTAAATTCAGGTCTGTCGTAGTTATGGAATATCAGAATGATAGTACACAAGTATCATTGCTGTTGGTACACGGTGTGCACCCAGCTGTCACTGTGGAGGAAGCAGGTTGTCATGGAGATTTGACTCGTCTCTTGTGGCCTCATCTTTTTTATTCTTGCCTTCCTTCCTGTTGTTTTTCTTAGGGCATCCTTGTGGAGCTCCTGTGTCGTCCTACCTCTGCTGGCTTTGACCTGGATGTCTGCAGTCCTCGCCATGACAGACAAGCGCTCCATCCTCTTTCAGATCCTCTTTGCTGTGTTTGACTCACTGCAGGGTTTTGTCATTGTGATGGTGCACTGTATCCTGAGGAGAGAGGTAGAGGATGCTTTAAATTCACACACATTTTTACATACAACCTCCTTTTAGTTACTTAACCATGCTGAGTGTTCATCTTGACTTTATGCTTAATATATTAGAAATTCTAAACTGATTTGGTTTCAAACACATTTTTTTAATTAAAAAAGGCTTGTTTTTTTTTTGGTTTTTTTTTCATTAAAAAAACAAGCCTTAAAAAAACCTTTGGTTTAATCGCTCTTCTTTGTGTTTAGGTCCAAGATGCTTTCAGATGTCGGCTCAGAAACTGCCAAGATCCAATCAGCGGTGACGCAACAGGAACCTTCCCTAATGGGCATGCTCAGATAATGGTAGGCACGTTCATCCTCTGTTATCTGCTGCCATTAGAGATTCTGTAGTTTGACAGACTCTGTGTTCTGGGTTATTTATAATAAACATACATTCCCCCTTCCTTCTCCGCTGACCTTATTTTAACTCGCTAATTGTGTTCTTTATCAGCTTAGCATGGCCGGCACACTGCATGGTATCGCTTTTCCTTGAGTTTTCAGATTCACCACATGACATCTTTTGGTTTTTTTTAGACCTGCGATCACATGCAGGGTGGACACCCAGACCCCTGACGAATGGAATTAGTCCACTTTGGTTCTCTGAGGCCCCGAGCCCAATCCTTTATTTTTATTTGACTGAACTTGCTGCCCATGTTTGCCATGCATCTCTCTCATTTCCTCTCATGGGGTAATAAAGGACTATTCCCTGCCTGACCTTTGAAATAGGACACTAGTCTCTTTATCTAGCATGCCACCACTGCTGGCACATCATTGCCATGATCTGCCATTAGTTTACTAATACCCCTTTCAGTAAAATAGTTTTCACAAAAGCAGAACGGTGTCAAGGCCCCTTGATTTAATACAGGCATTAATAGTGAGAACAAAAAGCTTTCCAGCTGCTGCAGCAACAATTTTTTCTAATACATGCTTTGTTCAAATAATGATTAAGCAAAAAAAAGAATAATTTTCATCAGTTTTCTCAAACATATGGAAAAAGAAGGCACATAAATTTATAGATTTTTTTTCAGAAAATGAGCCCAATTTATTTCTTGCTGTGCACAAAATGAATCATATTTGTAGCCGAACTAACAATGTGACTGCCTTCTACCTACAGACGGACTTTGAGAAAGATGTGGACATCGCCTGCCGATCAGGTACAGAACAGATGGTCTCCTGTTAACAAGATTCTCTTTGCTTTGCCTGGGAAAAAAAAAAAAAGTAGGAGAGGTTATACGGTAAAAAATAGCTCAGCTTATATAACAACTAACAATCCCCACAGGAGTTTTTTCACAGCTACCAAAACACTGACTTTAATCTGAGAACAAAACAATATAAAGAGAGCTGTTGGATTTTCATTTATTTTTCAGCTTATAAATACCTCCTGTAAATAGGCTGCCGATTTGTATTTTCTTAACACGTTGATCTGTAATGGAAATAAGTGCATAGATGCTAGGTGTCTCATTTTGGGAGGATTTTGGCTTTAAGCATTTTCCAGTGGAAGGATTATTGTTAGTTTGTGTTTTTGAGACGCAGTAATTGTTTAGAAAACATGTTTAAGATACAGAATAACAAGGTGATTATAAATAAAGGAATATTGTGCAAGTTATCCTGCATTTAAATAGCACCAGCAACTTGCACAAGCCTGGGGCCTCTTCTGTCTCCAATCCCTTCCAAACCAATGAAGAGCACATCCTAAATGGATCTGCAGGGAATTACCAAGCTGACCATTATTCAGAGTTCTCTGAAAACACAGCTTGTTAAGAGTCTAAAGGGGCTGTCTGGCTCCTCTAACCAGCATTACTTCATGCTTTGCAGTTGTATAAAACTAGAGGGATGATACAGTACCTGATAGAAAAAGGCAGAGGCCACAGGTCTCTTTTAGAAACCGTGATCAGATTGGAAACAAAGAGAATGCGGTCTACAGAGTGCGGAATTTGTGTTGATTCTTATCCAGCAGAGGTGATATTCTGCTGTGTCACTGCACACAGGATACATTAAAATGTCTAAGTATCTATCCTAGGTTGTTTTCTCCATTTCCACACCAGGCTCCTCATGCAGTAATGTCCTTGCTAGCTTTTGGGAAGTAGAACTTGTGAGTCTTAATATGTCAAAAGACAACAATTAGAAAATCCAGTGGGAAAAAAATCTTGTGTTCTGATGACTACAGGGTATTTCTGAATAGTTAGGGATTGTTTCTTTTAGGATATTTAGTGCCTTACAAGGTCATCAGCAATCAGCGAGCTAACATTAGGACAGCACAGTGTATGAAAGAGGATTTCAGGGAGAGGATCAAACCAAACTTGCTTATTTACAGAAGCATCCTCCAGAGACTCCAGTGTCTGCCGCTGTGTTCCTTTCTATTTAGTGTGATGTCACACTTAGAGCATATTCTCAGTTATTCAGCCTGTCATTACACTTCTCTCCCTACTGCACAAATTCCTTTGAGAAATCAATTTGAATTGTCTTGTTCTTTTGGTCACATGCTGGAAAGTCTAGCACAAACAGCAAAGATGCTTTCACTCCAGAGGAATGCCAACTAATCCTTGTATCACCCTGCCCTGCAGCACTCCACAAGGACATGGGCTCTTGTCGTGCCGCCACCATAACAGGCACCCTCTCCCGCATTTCTCTCAACGATGAGGAGGATGAGAAGGTCCCTGAGGGCCTCAACTACTCCACGTTGCCTGGCAACATCATCTCCAAAGTGATAATCCAGCAGCCTTCAGCCCTGCACATGCCGATGGGAGTTGGTGAGCTGAAAGAGCAGTGCATGGCCGACAGCAATGCCGACATGCGCCGCACCGTTTACCTGTGCACTGATGACGCCATGCGACAGAGCGACCAAGACATGGGCGGCCACGACATGGAGGGTCGTCCAGTGCAAGGTCAGATGATGGAGACAGACTACATAGTCATGCCTCGTGCCTCTGCAGCAGCGGTGTCAGGGCCGGGTAATGTGCCCACCCTGCTAAAAGATGACACCAAGATGAACATCACGATGGATACGCTGCCACACGAGAGGCTAATGCATTACAAGATGAGTCCTGACTTCAATATCAGCCCATCAGGCATGGACCACATGAATGTGAACCTGGAGCAGCAGTATCCCAGCGCTCCAGAGCAGATGCAAAGCCGGCCCTTTGAACCTCGCACGGCTGTTAAGAACTTCCTGGCTGAGATGGAAGAGTCTGGGGGGCTTTCTAGGAGTGAGACAGGGTCTACAATATCTATGAGCTCCCTGGAGGTACATAATCTCATGTAGATGAGGGAAATGTATATGCAAACTTCAGCTAAAGCCTTCAAAGCTTGACTCCTTTATGTTTTATCTTTACAGAGAAGAAAGTCACGATATTCTGATCTGGACTTTGAGGTATGTACAAAAAAAGTGGGATTTGGTTGGTTGTTTGTTTTTTTTTTCCTGTAGTCCATGCTTTTAGCTTGTTTTATGCAGAAAAAAGGCCATTTTTTGCAGTTGTGTTTGTCATTTGATTTACTGGTACTTGTTGTGCCTCTTAAGCTTATTGGAATTACACAGCCTTGGCTCAACAAGATTTATTGACATGCTGTGCAGTTAAGGTAAAAGCTAGGCTGTCAACTGACAAACAGGGCAACAGTTCTCATCAACATTTTATCCCCCTCCATCTCCTACATCCATTAGCTATATGTTGATTTTCAAACTGTATGCTTTTAAAGTCATTTGCGCATTTCACATCAGATTTTATCACTGGTTTCAGCAACAGTTATATTGGCTTGCAAACACATATTCATTGGCAGGTTTTAGCATTTCCTTTGCATTGTTAAATCAGGCTTTTACTGCATATATATTGTAACCTCTGTCAAAACACAGGAAACATGTGGCTTCTGGCAGCATTTTTGGCTCGAGGATGCATTCTGTTTTAGCTTAGATAGACACCACAGCTTTAAATGGCAGATTTGTGCCAAGGTCTGATCAAAAGGATTTCCCTGACATCAACAAAAACTTTGAATCAGGTCATTTATCACTGAAGACTTATGTTGAAGCAACCGGTGTCCTATAACCACAACTTTAATTACCTTACTGTTTCCTTTTTTTGGCAGTCACTGGTATATATGCAGAGGCAAGTAGATGTGTTTCAAACCTGGCCTTTAAGTAAACTACCATAACACTAACAAATCAATCAGAGTTGGAGGGGGGTGGAAAGGAAGATGCATTTCCATTATTGGCTGTCAATACCAAAGAAAAACCCTTGCCATTGCAGAAAGTCATGCACACCAGGAAAAGACACATGGAGCTGTTCCAGGAACTGAATCAGAAATTTCAAACCCTGGACCGATTTCGAGACATACCAAATATGGGCAGCATGGTGAGTAACAGGAAACCAGGGTGGGTGGCTGTCAGCCAATTAAAAAGAGCAAAAGCCAAGTAGATATTCAGTGCAAGACACGTTAATGTGTGATTGTGCAAATGAGTGGATATGTAGCTACAGTGTGGCTTTCTGTATGTAGTGAGCTTGTCAGCAGCTAAGAGGCTGCTCCTTATAAGCACTGAAGCGTTTCTCCACAAGGCCAGTCTCAAGGAAAACGGACCTTTTAGTAATTTTGCTGCAGTAGGGTGTGTCCATTCCAATGCAAGGCCATGAATGCACTTTTATTTACATGCACATTTATCTACTTAGCAATCCCATCTTTTATTTTTCCCATTAATGCATGGCAGATTATTTAATCTATCAGCATCTATACAAATACTACCTTAATGTGGTTTTTCTCTCATGGCAGCTGTATGGGGGGGGAGAAACGTCACTCTATCTAGAAGTCAGGTTAATTATGCAAGTTCCTCCTGACCTTGCTGCAAACCAAAAGTCTCTCCATCTGTTTTCACACCTGGCTGGAGCCATAGACAGTAGGGATGTTGGGATTTAGCCTTCTGTTTTAGACAAGCAGATTTTTTTTATTTTTTTTTTTTCTGGCATTAAACACAACAAATAGAGATCGAGCTTGTGAATTAACCCAGTTAGTCAATTAGACCATGTCATTTTTGCAGTTGCCTTTTGGTTGCAGATGATCCTTTTACCCTCACATTTCAATCACTGCTGCAGTACAATGCAGTTTGAAGACTGTTGCTTAGTTACAGTGCCAGTTTTTATGTGTAGAAAATGATAACTACTCGCTTCTCTCTTCCAATTTTTTTTTATTTATTTTTTTTAATGAATCTACTGCAGACCTGGCAGCAGACATTAGTATCCATTTTATATTCCCTGATGGGAAGGAGCTCCTCCCTTACTTACAATAGTGTCTTTGGGACTGTCAGTGAGAGCACATTCAGATGAATGGCTCACATATGCAGCACATGTAGTGCTCCAGTTTCTGAGCTTGAACACAGTTCTGCCTCATGATAATACTCTAAGCATGTTTACGTTTAATACACTCCCATTATCTTTTTCTTATTTGATGCTTCCCTCAGCATTGATCCATTATTTCCAATTAGCAATGCTCGGAAGTCGTACAATGCCCTTTCAATGAAGTGACTTCACTAGAAAAGTTTATTTTCTGAGGAAAAAAAGAAAAAAAGATAACAGCTTAGCCACAGAGGATTTCATGCCACTAATGTCACACCCTGCTGACCATGTTCACAGGACAAGGCAATGCCAAAACCGAACCCATGGGAGAGCTACAACCCAGCCTGTGAGTACCAGAACTACGCCACTATGAATGTACTAGAATCAGACACCAAGGACTCACTGGAGATGACGCCTGCAGAGTGGGAGAAGTGTGTCAACTTACCCTTAGATGTCCAGGAGGGAGACTTCCAAACTGAAGTCTAGAGGGTAAAGGAGGAGAAAATGCAAACTAGGAAAGGAGGAGATGAGGATGTTTTTTGCACTGAATAAAGCAACAGACTTTTCTAACAGCCTTGGCATACATATCTGGATCTTACGAGTGTGGCAGGGACATTATGTGCCAATTCAAATATAAAGACTGGTGAGAGAGAAAAAGAGAAGAAAAAGGGATAAAAACATCAGTGTTACTTTTGTATTCTCACTAGTGTACTTAGTGTGGGGCAGCCTGGTGTACAATATTTACCATCATGTGTTTCAAATTATCTGTTGAGGAATTGGCTAAAAAAAGGTTAAAAACTCTAGAAAACCTCACAACGCAAGTGACATGCCATGTCGTCCCAGCTTCATTGGGTCTAGTTTTGATTTCCTAAAACTGGACCCAGGAGCACAATGTATATATTTATGCAGGTTTTTAAAAAGTTTATAACAGTCCGTTTGGCCATTACTACACTTTTTACTTTATAATATAAAACATGGGAGGCAAATAGGATTTTTCTGTCATATTAAAATGAATGTTTGTCAAGCTACATTCTTCATTGCTTTAAATGCAATAAAGATAATACTCACTTTTATATAAATAATATATTTCACAACTTTAATACTGCAGAAACTGCTTGAAGGATCCCAGCAAGCTCTCTCATCTGCAGCTCTGTATAAAATATTTAAAAACAAAATGTTGTATGGTGTAAATAAACTTTTGTCTACATATGTTTTACTTGTGCCAATTTATTTTAATGAGAAAAAAAAAAAGATGCCAACCTGATCAAAAGTTATAGCGAAAAATGTTAACATTTGAAAAGGAATGTAAATAAAAGAGGAAATATGTTCGTACTGCTTCAGAGGTCGTGTCGACTTTATGTTGTGTGTTGGTTGTGAAGTGGTTAACTTACTGTTCTTGATGTGGTGGGAACTTAAATGGATGAAGAAGATTTTTCTATTATTCAGTTTTCAAGGTTTTTTTTTATTTTCTTTTATCAGGTAAGTGAGTAATTTAAAGCTGAAGATCTGCTCTTCCCTCTCACTGTATCCAATTTCTGAATTTAGCTAGGAAACATTTAAACTCCTAATCTGTGCCTGGGCCTCCAGAGAGTTCTCCTGATAAGATCAGCTTTCTCAGACAGACAGGTCCAGACGCAGCACTAATGGGAGGAGGCTGCCAGAGCTGAGGGAAAATCGTGTTTGTTCTGTCTGGTGGTCTGTGCAGTATGGCTGCCACTCTGGCAAGCAGTGCGCCAGCATGTGCTACTTACGCCTCCCCCTTCTTGGAAGCAGGGGTCCACCATGCGGGAGAAGAGGAATAGCCAAAAGAAGAGGAGGACGTGTGACTTCATCATTGGTGAAGGATAAGCGGGGTGGGGGACAAAAAAAAAATGGGATGTGTAACCAGACAATAAAGCCAGGCGGGCATGAATGAGACTCAGCTGTGCTGTGACATAATCGCAGCGTAAATTAAGATGATTAAATACAGAGCTCAGTCTAGACGTTAATGTCTGAATTTACAGTGCCTTTCAATTTCAACTAGCAGACATGATTAGACTAATTATATACAGTCCTGTTAAAAGCTCCATCAAAGGGTGTACCCCTCCCCCCTTTAATAATGAGCTAGCATCCATTGCAATGCTCTAAACATTCAGCCATTTCCCAGCTGGCTCTGGTTTTATGCTGCAGGTTGTCTCGTGTAATTGCAAAGTTTTAGTCTTAGTACTAAAAGTTTATCATCATGTTCTGTATCTAATGATGAACTAAAAATGCTGGACTCTGCCTTAATTGTCAAGATCTGAATCAAAACAGAGATTTTGACAAGAGGATCACAGAAAATTTAAGATTCAAACTTCTGGACCGAAGCAAAAATAATGAAAGAAATGATTTGCAAATTGGTTAAAACCCATTTTAGAAAACCACTGATGGACAGTATACCAAATGTTAGACCAAGAATGTGGGTTTATCGATCAAATTTTATGAATCTGTGATTCTAGCAACATCTTTAAAAAGGGGATGTGTCTGAGGCAACCTGTGTGTTGCATCACCTCCGTCTTTGGGAACACTCTGGAAGTGTTTCAGAGACCAGAGCAAACCCGTTGCTGCGGTACTCAAAGTGAAATAGTTTCAAGTTCTTGCTTGAAATGGCTTCCTGTGCTGCACAATATTTTATCAGAAAAGCATTGATACCATTTACATCAATTTACTTCCATACTATCACAGATTGGGCTTTTAAGCTGTGCATTTATCACAAGAATGAAACTACTTCTTTTAAAAAATCACAATAAATATTCTGTCAATAATATCCAAAACTAAGGTCATGCTTTGATCCACCAAACAAAAGTATAATTTTGCCTTGATCTGTTTAAAAGAAACCAATAAACTGAGCTCTGGTTAAGCCTTTTGAATCATGTTTCCATTGTTTTTGTATTTGCTTAACAGAGTTATAGTTGAACTTTCTGGATGCTGTGACATACTGTATTCAGTGACAATGACATGTAAAGTTGTTTCTGAACCTATGGTGACTCGTGTCTGAGTTCATTGCGCTGTCTGGGATCCTCATAGGTCACTTATGGCATTGTATTCACATCTAAAACCCATAAGGATGGCCTTTACAGTAATTATGCATCTGCTTTCAGACTAGCAACAATGTTCGTACGATTCTGCTTTTCAAGTTTGCTGCAGCTTCTACTTATTTTCAAAAGTATAAAAATTCATAAACATAAAGGCAAAGCAATTAAAATGTGACAACTCTTGAGGGTTTATTACATAGTCACAACATAGTCTCAGAGGTTAAGAAAATAATATTGTGCATTTTGCACTTTGTGGAGTACAGGAGTTGATTT
The DNA here is from genome assembly GCF_933228915.1 of Telmatherina bonti. Taxonomy (NCBI): domain Eukaryota; kingdom Metazoa; phylum Chordata; class Actinopteri; order Atheriniformes; family Telmatherinidae; genus Telmatherina; species Telmatherina bonti. The sequence goes on along the minus strand of NC_136629.1, from coordinate 23,717,652 downwards.
TTAATCAAACCCAATGTTACAAACAAAGTTTTGCTGTTTAGCATAGTTATAAACAACTTATGCAAAATGAAACAATGTCCCCAAATAGCTAACATTTACTCTCTCACAACCTCACTGCCTGTACTCATTTCTGCATTCTGATTTTTTTCATTTAAAAATCTTTAATGAGCATGTGTGTGTGTGAGTTTTTTTATAAATGTGGAATAACTTATCAGATCTACTAAATGGCTTGTGTCACTGTAAATAATCAACACAATGGAAGTTCAAAGCACTTGGCTTTGCATAATGCAACAGTTTTAATGCAGATTAATCAATGGTCTCTTCACTACTTGACTTGCTGAATATTTTGCTTTTCATCTATGAAGTCCAGAGTCAATCTGGTGAAGAGTTTGAATAATAAAATGGTGTTATTTTTTTGTTTTGTTTTTTTAAATGGAGCTCAGACATGTAGACAAGCCTTCCAGACACGTCTTCACAGAATAGTGAGTGGCAGGTCCCACAGGCTCACAGGAGCAAAGAGGTTAACCTGCTATGGGACTGCAAAAACTGAATCAACATAATCATATTGATCCTACGTCATTCCCTTCCTTGGAGACATGACTAAAGGTGAGGAGAGCCGTTCCTCTATCAAAGATCTGTCGGAGCACTTCATGCACAGGGGAAAAGACACGAGGACCATCCAGAAATACATCCATTTGTTGCAGGGGACACAATGAAAATGGAACAACTGTGCAACATTTGGCAGAAAAGGACCTGAGTAGAAAAACAAATAACCCTCAGAAGCTCATGTGCCCTTTTGCAAAAGTAACTTCCTGTCAGTGTTTTATATAGTTCTCCACCAGTGTTTAACAGCTCGGCTAAAATTTACCAATTTTATTGTGAAATTAGCTTTGAAACACAGAAAACTGAAACACTTCCCCAACTCTCAAAGCTACCAATATGCTAATTAGTTTGTAACAGTGAAAGGGGAAAAAGTAAATGTGCAGTATGTAGTATATTAATAATGAAAAAAAAATCACATTTTGTTATAATTAAAACATACATTTGCTGTGCATCATTTCAGTGAGTGTGTGCAGTGACATTACATTCAAATTAATCCAGAGTTGGATTTATTTGTCACCAAAATCTTGAATTAATGATGGGAGAGCAGACTTCTATGCAAATTCTTCAACAGAACCCAAAGAGTCTGAGAGGTTTAAGGTCTGGATTCATGTAAATTCACAAGAAAAAGTGATATTTTATGCTCTTTAGCCTCCTTTTTGCAATATGGGACTGATGAATCCTGACATTGTCATCTTGGAATTTGTCTTTGCCATCAGGAAAATAATTAAATGAATGAATTAAATCTATAGATGGAAAAACATGTTCATTCAACTTATTCAGATTGTCATCTGATCTCATTTTGCCAAACCCAGATGATACGACTGCCAACGCAGGATGTCATTATGAGGGATGAGGGGTGATGCACTTCATCCACTGCTCTTGTTACACATCATTTAACACTACTTTGACTTATTTTCAAAATATATGTGTGTGTGTAAATGTTTTTACTTCAACAGTCAAGGAGTGCCCTGAGTTTTGCTCCTGATTTTCTTTGGCATCATTTCATAAAATGATTAAATCTCTAGAAAGGGCTATTTGAATTTGTCTTCTAATACCATCATTTCCTTTAAGACAAAGGTTCACTCCTATCCCTATTAGTCTTAATATTGCATTTGACAGTTTGTCACAGCAGTCTCCTTGTTGTTTGTTTGATTGTTGCAGAACAATAACTCGACTTTTCTAAAACATGGTTTCAACATAGTCGAAAGTTAAGAAGCTACTTTGTATAGGTAGAAATTTTCAAACTCAGTTATAGCTTAAGCATAATCATCTTTGCAGTAGTATTAACATGACAGACTATTGTCTGTTTGTGTTGTTAAATCGAGGACATTACTTTTCCAGTGCAGAGTGGAACCTCACTGTGGAACCTCACTGTGCACGAGAAGAAGATCAACCCAGAATCTGCAGTCTTTCAGACTGGAAACCTCCAGTCATGCTCATTATGCTCTGTTATAGTTACTATAACAGAACATACAAAGATAAGAGTTGGCCTAATGCTTAGAAAGGTGTGCTTAAATCCATTGGACCTTTGTGCGAATCCCTGGACTGACCAAATAAGTAGACCACTGTACCCCTCAAAGTCCTAAATCCCTAAATACTTCCCAGGCACAAGGATGTGAATACATATATATATATATATATATATATATATATATATATATATATATATATATATATATATATATATATATATATATATATATATATATATATATATATATATATATAGATATATTTACACATATATATATAAATCGATAATCATGATTTTTTTTGCCCCACAATTTTGAAATCGATTTTGTTGTTCCTGTGTTGTTTTTTTCCTGACTGAAATCAAGAAAAATGATGAGTAAAAAAAAGTTTTGTACATTTTTTTTGTATTTAATCTACAAAAATCTGCAATATTGAAGGATTGTGAGAATCGCAATTTAAATCAAATCCCACCCAAAAAAATCATATATATAAATATATATATATATATATATATATATATATATATATATATATATATATATATATATATTCCGATTTTTTTGTACTGTACGTGTGTGTGTGTGTGTGTTCATTCATTATCCTAACCGCTTAGTTTGTTAACGGATCGCAGGAAGCTATGTTCTATAAACCTATTTTCTATAAGACATAAAGAACTTTCTGCTTTCCTTTTTTGTCTGAATATATTAGCTGTGATAATCCTGGAAGCAAACGTTTTCACTCTGGGAAAGCTGAGGCAGTCCATGTGTACTGATATGCCAAAGAAAATCTGGATTTCTTGGCCAGTAGTATTCAGTGACCCTCCTGTAGTTTGCAGCTGTCTTTGATTTGTAAAAGCTGCTAGATCTTCAAAGATTTTGCCATCAGTGTACTGTGAAAAGTATTGGACTTGACTTCAGTATTCACAGACTTTAGGGTCATCTTGATAGTCAGGAAGCTCAGGTAGCACAAGTGTGCATCTGTTATGAAAGATGAAAAACACAAATAAATTCAAGTTCATAAAACGAGTAACAGTTAACTTTTTCCCACATCAATTTAGGTTACTGCAGTAATTTCAATGTCATGGATTTCATTTGACTCTTATTGACCAGCTTTATAAGCATATTTTTACTTTACTTGCATGTATTTAACAGCATTTACACAAAGTACAAATACTACAATAATCTAACGGGGTAATAATATGTAATACATGTAATCTTCTGCAGCTTGTCCCTTCTCATCATCATCATCTTCCACTATCAAAGGCTGATACTAATCCTCCACCTTTTCCTCACTTGAAAGCTCCAAATCTGAATTTTTCTCTATGATGTGGTGTAGAATCCTCTCTGCTTTGCTATTTTCTCCCACAACAATATGCTGTCATCAAAGACATGAAAATAGTCCTGGAGTCCACTACAGTTGACTAAATGTAACAGTCAATAAATGACTGTTATTTTAAAATGGCAACATTTAAATTGTTATCATATGTAAAAATATTGTTATTTACATGTTAATGAACAAGAATATATTCATTATTTTGGTAAAATGTTGGGTATGGTGACCATCTTAATAGAGAAAAAAAGCAAAATTCCCAGGATAAATAGGCATCATGTGACACATCATTGTGAAAACCCAGAATGTCCTATATTATATATATACCAATGCCACTAAAGTAATGCATATTTCTGTCTTTATATAAAAGCTGTCCAGGGTTTTCACTCCACAGTTGAGCTACGAATGGTAAGTTTTGACAAGCATAATTGAAATGGAAGTGAAAAAAAAGTTTTTAAAGCTAGACAAAGTAAAACTTTGGAAGTGGCCCACAGCAGTGCAGCAGGTACTCTGCATGCACTGTAAAATGCATTACAGTGTCTCATTGTGTAGAGCATGAAGATAAATGATAGGAGCAGAGGCCCCTGACAAAGGCAGCAGTGGACTGTTACTCCTCATTGTATTTACAGGACTCCACACAATCACATCTACCACTTATGAAACCTCTCTCTTTGCATTAATTGTTTGTTCATCAAGTACCAATAATCAGCAGGTGGTAGTTACTTGATTGTAACATACTTGAGTATGTGCAGCACCTGTACATGAAATAGGATTTGATATTTGGTACCATAATCTGAGTTAGTGAATGAATGACAGCTATATCTGTAAATATTTTCCCCCAACATGCTTAAAGATGTAAATCTGCTGTTTGTTGCCACAGGATGTGAAGCCTGGCAGGGATTAATGAGCATGCAGATGGAGCCCACCTTTATACAGAATGTAGCTTTCTCTCATGTGATGAAGGGGCATAAAGCAAAACTTCCTCCTCTTTGCCATGAGGAAGACATTAACTACTAATTCAGCATTTACCTGAAGGAGGAGGTGAATATAGGCTCGTGGAACCATTCCACATTATGTAAGTTTCACAGGAGCCTTGCTAAGCTTTCATGGGCTTCAACCTTCAGACCCAACATATAAACAGATTTAACATGCCATAAGGCGCTACTGCCTCTGCAACCTGAGGTAGATGCAGCACACCCCCTGCAGTAACTAAAGAAAATCCTGGACACGACTGATTGATTATGGTCCTGTTGTATCATCAATCAGTGCAAACACTGCAACGTGTCCTTCATGTCCTGCCTCACCATTTCAGAGCATGACACACAGCCCCAGGACAGATCCCTCGAGGTTTCCTCCCTCCTGAGTCAGCATAATGAGCGGGGCCTATACTTACCATAGCATGCATGACCCTCCTGATCAGACACCCTTCAGCTTGAGGTCCAAAAAATTTCAATGCGCATTCCTTACTTTGTGTTGAATTCAGATGGAAGCGCATGCTACCACTTAAGCTTGCAGATATGGAACAATACTCAGCTTTTTACTGGAAAATTAGTCCTTTCCCAGTAGCCCTATGTCCCATCCTTCCACATCTACTGCTTCTCCCAGTCAGGGTAGCTGCAGCAGCACAGTCTACACAGTGGTTTTCATCATTTGCTCCAAAAGGCCAGCAACAAAACTTCTTGCAGTTGGCTGATAGACACATGAGAACACAAGATGCATTCAAGGCAGACAGAGGGGGAAAAAAAAAAAAAACTTTCCCCAGGCAGAAGAATGATGCTGTGGTTGGCTCGTACCAGCAGGTGAAAGCTTCCAGGCCGTCAGGTAAAACAAGATCCACTTTCCTCTCTCTGAAAACTATTCTCACTTTACAGTCATCATAATTGAAGTAAAAAGGCTTGTGGATGCCTGATATAATCATTTATCTGAATCATTGAAATCAACCTATACAATTTTGTTTTTCCATTTTAGTACAGTAGCTCAAATTGTAGCTAAAAGGGTCACAAATATGGAGGAGTACAGCTAAGTGCACTTTTGTGATATATTGCTAGTTAAGACAAACCCAGCCAATCTGAAGACAAAACCAATCAGAATGAAGGTATCACTAATAATAAACAAACTGGGGTCGAGCTAATGGTTGGCCAGAAGCAGCCATTGCCCCCGACCCACTTAAGCCTGCCCATCTCAACACAATCAATAGCGAAGTCATTTAGGGAAGATTGTATTGCATCTAGACTTTCTGTTTCATCAATCAATCAAAAAAAAAATCTGCCAGATTTTGTTTGTACAGTAACATAAACTGTGTTAGAGTGTTAGAGAAAAAAAAAACTAAAACAAACAAGTCAAAGGAAGGATAAGGTTGGTGTAGGTTCTCAGTCACAAAAGCCATGAGGTCATAAGTTCTGAGTGTTTGAATAAACCATTTTCTTTGTGTCATGGAGAGTGCTGGAAGGGTTGCACCACAGGTAGACTGGAGTCAATAATCAGAGTTACTGTAGACTGATGTTTATACAACAGCTCAGTTGGGTACTTTGTGAGATTTGGATGTCCATCTTCATTTGTATTGATCAGATTGATGGGGTTAACATAACAGGTGGAATCTTTGTGATATAGACAAAGTAGGTTGTCAGGGTTGTACAAGTTTGTAGTTTTTTTCTTCATCCATCCATCCATCCATCCATCTTCTGCCGCTTATCCGGGGTCGGGTCGCGGGGGCAGCAGCCTAAGCAGGGAAGCCCAGACTTCCCTCTCCCCAGCCACATTTGCCAACTCTGCGGGGGGGATCCCGAGGCGTTCCCAGGCCAGCCGAGAGATGTAATCCCTCCAGCGTGTCCTGGGTCTTCCCCGGGTTCTCCTCCCAGAGGGACGTGCCTGGAACACCTCACCAGGGAGGCGTCCAGGAGGCATCCTGACCAGATGCCCGAGCCACCTCAACTGGTTCCTCTTGATGCGAAGGAGCAGCGGCTCTACTCTGAGCCCCTCCCGGATGACTGAGCTCCTCACCCTATCTCTAAGGGAGAGCCCGGCCACCCTGCGGAGGAAACTCATTTCAGCCGCCTGTATACGAGATCTCGTTCTTTCGGTCATGACCCACAGCTCATGACCATAGGTGAGGGTAGGAACGTAGATCGACTGGTAAATCGAGAGCTTCGCCTTCTGGCTCAGCTCCTTCTTCACCACGACAGACCGGCGCAGAGCCCGCATTACTGCAGACGCCGCACCGATCCGTCTGTCGATCTCACGCTCCATCCTTCCCTCACTCGTGAACAAGACCCCGAGATATTTAAACTCCTCCACTTGAGGCAGGACCTGACTCCCGACCCGGAGAGGGCAATCCACCCTATCTCGGCTGAGGACCATGGTCTCAGATTTTGAGGTGCTGATTCTCATCCCAGCCGCTTCACACTCGGCCGCGAATCACTCAAGCGAGAGCTGGAGATCACGACCAGATGAAGCCAACAGGACCACGTCATCCGCAAAAAGCAGGGACCCAATCCTGAGGCCACCAAGTCGGATCCCCTCAACCCCTCGGCTGCGCCTAGAAATTCTGTCCATATAAGTTATGAACAGAATCGGTGATAAAGGGCAGCCTTGGCGGAGTCCAACCCTCACCGGAAACGAATCCGACTTACTACCGGCAATGCGGACCAAGCTCTGACACCTGTCGTACAGGGACCGGACAGCTCGTACAAGGGGGTCCGGTGCCCCATACTCCCGGAGTACCCCCCACAGGAGCCCCCGGGGGACACGGTCGAATGCCTTCTCCAGGTCCACAAAGCACATGTAGACTGGTTGGGCAAACTCCCATGCCCCCTCCAGGACCCCAGAGAGGGTATAGAGCTGGTCCACTGTTCCGCGACCAGGACGAAAACCACACTGCTCCTCCTCAATCCGGGATTCGACTATCCGGCGGACCCTCCTCTCCAGGACCCCTGAATAGACCTTACCAGGGAGGCTGAGGAGTGTGATTCCCCTGTAATTGGAACACACCCTCCGGTCCCCCTTCTTAAAAAGGGGGACCACCACCCCAGTCTGCCAATCCAGCGGTACTGCCCCCGATGTCCACGCGATGCTGCAGAGGCGTGTCAGCCAGGACAGCCCCATAGCATCCAGAGCCTTAAGGAACTCCGGGCGGATCTCATCCACCCCCGGGGCCTTGCCGCCAAGGAGCTTTTTGACCACCTCAGCGACTTCAGCCCCAGAGATAGGAGAGTCCACCCCTGAGTCCACCAGCTCTGCTCCCTCATGGGAAGACGTGTTGGTAGGATTGAGGAGGTCTTCGAAGTATTCCCTCCACCGACCCACAACGTCCCGAGTTGAGGTCAGCAGCTCCCCATCTCCACTGTACACAGTATTGATGGAGCACTGCTTCCCCCCCCTGAGCCGCCGGATGGTGGACCAGAATCTCCTCGAAGCCGTCCGGAAGTCTTTCTCCATGGCCTCGCCGAACTCCTCCCATGCCCGAGTTTTTGCCTCGGCAACGGCCGAAGCCGCATGCCGCTTAGCCCGTCAGTACCCATCAGCTGCCTCCAGAGTCCCACAGGCCAAGAAGGCCCGATAGGACTCCTTCTTCAGCTTGACGGCATCCCTCACTGCTGGTGTCCACCAACGAGTCCTGGGATTACCGCCACGACAGGCACCAACGACCTTGCAGCCACAGCTCCGGCTGGCCGCCTCAGCAATAGAGGCACGGAACACAGCCCATTTGGACTCAATGTCCCCCGCCTCACCCGGGACATGTTCGAAGCTCTGCTGAAGGTGGGAGTTGAAGCTCGCTCTGACAGGGGACTCAGCCAGACGTTCCCAGCAGACCCTCACAACACGTTTTGGCCTGCCAGCTCTGACTGGCTTCCTCCCCCACCATCTGAGCCAACTCACCACCAGGTGGTGATCAGTTGACAGCTCCGCCCCCCTCTTCACCCGAATGTCCAAGGCATGTGGCCGAAGGTCCGACGATACGACTACAAAGTCGATCATTGAACTGCGGCCCAGGGAATCCTGATGCCAGGTGTACATATGGACACTCTTATGCTGGAACATGGTGTTCGTTATAGACAATCCATGATGAGCACAGAAGTCCAATAACAAAACACCATTTGGGTTCAGAGGGGGGGGACCATGCCTCCCAATCACTCCCCTCCAGGTCTCACTGTCATTGCTCACGTGAGCATTGAAGTCCCCCAGCAGAACAATGGAGTCCCCAGAAGGAGCACCCTACCGGCACTCCCTCCAAGGACCCCAGAAAGGGTGGGTACTCTGAACTGCTGTTCGGTGCATAAGCACAGACAACAGTCAGGACCCGTCCCCCCCACCCGGAGGCGGAGGGAAACTACCCTTTCATCCACCGGGGTAAACCCCAACGTGCAGGCACCAAGCTGGGGGCTGATGAGAATGCCCACACCTGCTCGGCGCCTCTCACCATGAGCAACTCCAGAGTGGAAGAAGGTCCAGCCCCTCTTGAGGGTACTGGTTCCAGAGCCCAAGCCATGCGTCGAGGTGAGTCCAACTATATCTAGTCGGAACCGTTCAACCTCGCGCACAAGCTCAGGCTCCTTCCCCACCAGAGAGGTGACGTTCCATGTCCCTAGAGCCAGCTTCTGCAGCCGGGGATCGGACCGCCAGGGTCCCCGCCCCTTGCTGCCGCCCAGCTCACATTGCACCCGACCCCTACGGCTCCTCCTGCAGATGGTGAGCCCACGGGAGGTGGGGCCCATGTAACCCTTTCGGGTTGAGCCCGACCGGGCCCCATGGGCGAAGGCCCGGCCACCAGACGCTCGCTCTTGTACCCCGCCTCCAGGCCTGGCTCCAGAGGGGGGTCCCGGTAACCCGCGTCCGGGCAAGGGAACATTCATGCCCAGGTTGGTCGTCATCATAGGGGTCTATGAGCCGTGCTTGGTCTGGTCCCTCCCCTAGACACCTGTTTGCCATGGGTGACCCTACCAGGGGCATAAAGCCCCAGACAACATAGCTGCTAGGATCTTCAGGACGCACAAACCCCTCCACCACGATAAGGTGACGGCTCAGGGAGAGGTAGTAGTTTTTTTCTTTGCCAACATAAATATTTATAGTATTTATACATTTTAGAGAAATAACATGTTGTTTTCTCATACATGACCATCGTACAAATGAGATAAAATAAATATCAGTTTAAGTGCCACAGCTGTGAATGACCCTCCAAGTGATACAACACGTACCCCAGCTTCCTGCACAATAGTTTTATTGCTTTGATGGATTTATACATTCTTTCATTAAAAAGTCCCAGCTGTTCCCCTGAGGGGTCAAAAATTCACTGCAAGGGAAAGGATGATATGAGACTGACTTTTAAGTGTGAGGGATAAAAAGAAAAGTAGCTGTCTGAACACCAAGAATCCTCCGATCTGACACACTGATCACAAAATCCTCTCTGCTACACTCCTGGGGATCAAGCTTTTAGCTCAAGGTGTTTGTGGTTTATTAGTAAATGGAAGGCTGGAATATACAGTGGCTTAATTCAAATTACAAAGTAAACTTACCTAAAACTCTTAATTGGACATCCACATAAAATTTCATGCAAATCCATCTAAAGCACCCAGCGAACAGTTAGTGTGTAACTGAATCGAAAGAAGTATGTATTTAACTGTCAATCTGCAATTATTAGTCAAAAATGCTTCATGCATGTATATTTATATGTCAAATCCTAACCTGTGAAAAGCTGGATACACTTTTCACTGCTATAAACATGGATTGTAAAGCTCTACTAAAGTGCTTCTCAATAAGTGCATTTAATTAATGATTAATTTGATTAATTTTCTTTAAGTAAAATAAAAAGTGAAAACTTAATTAACTCATAACGTGGTGCAGCAATAAACACAGTATAATAGCAATACTTTTCTCTAAATTATTTTCAGTGCAGACGTTGCATCCCTACACTCGTCTAAATTACGGACCAACCTGATGTAATTTGTGAATAATTCTAAAAGATGCAAAAGAAACAATTTATTGTAAATGTTTTAAAATGAATTCTTCCTCAAAGTTATTCAACCCCATCAATGAAGAGGCTTCAGTTTTAGCAAAGATATATAAAAACAAAGTACAAAAAAAACATCTATGCCATAATTTCTAGCCTATCTATTATTTGGCAGCAATAGGCTGAAAACGGAAAGATTTCTTGGAGCACACTATTTTCTTGACTGTTTTTGCCACTGCATGCTCTGTGTGTGACTATTTTAATTTTGCATGGGTTCATTTTGCAATTCTCTTCTTTGCTTGAGGTCATGGCTCATTCTTGGTCTGTTTAAATCAGCCGTCCTGTTGAAACTAGATTTCACTTTCACTTTAGAGCCCAGATTTCCAACCGTGACTAATCTTATTCTCCTAATATTTTCATTTCAACATTTTTTGATACATTCAGTGCCTCTAGTAACAGTGATTAATATATACATTAGACTATGTTATGCTTTCTTAATAACTATATAGTAATAGTTATATAGGCCTATATAATGAATACACACACACACATATATACACACACACACACACACACAAAAGCAGAGAAACATATACTTTCCTGAAGTTTATATATATATATATATATATATATATATATATATATATATATATATATATAGGATCTATATAAATATATATATATTTATATATAGGATATATATAAACTTCAGGAAAGTATATGTTTCTCTGCTTTTGCAAAGACTTAAATAAATGGCTCATTAACCAGATTGTGAAGAACTTAACAATATGCAGTTTGTGGTCCATTTCAGTCGAGTCTAGTGTGTTGCAGCAAGGAAGCATTAAATAGCCTTTACACCACAAAGCAAGCAAGGAAAAATTTTAAATCTGCAGGACATCGGAATACGAGGACCAGGGTGTAGCTCAAAAAATATGAAAAACACAGAAAATTTGATTTTCAATTTACTGTTCACACTTGAAGGATGTACGTTTTTGACTCAGTTTAGTAACGACATTGGCAGTGATGGTGTAGGAGATAAACTCTCTGTTCTGCTCCTATGGAGTTGTTTTTCTCTGTGATGCAAGAAATGTGGGGGCTGGTGGAAGAGAAGTTTTGATGGAGGGATCCCTCTCCCTTTAGTTCAACAGCGGACAACAGGAAGGATATACTACACAGGCTGAAAATACCACTTCACACTGTTCAGGTCAGGCTGACTCCAGTATGGAGAATGGGATGTTTTTCTCCCCTATTTCACAATCATCACCAATCTACACAGATTTGCTGTAAGATTAAAAAAAAAAAAAAAAAACCAAAAAAAAACCCCATAAATATCAATATGCCTTAAAAAAGAAACATTCCAAATGATGTCAGATTCATTGTTGAAAAAGTACCTGGAGACAACATTAATCCCCTCATGTCAGAGTACTGCACATGTTTTTCATTCTATTTTTCCTTGTTTGATAAACTTATTTAAAAGATGATAAAATCATAATTTTGTTTGCAATTTCTTTTATTTCATTGACAAAATTATTGATTGTTCTGACATACCTTTCTAAAAAACAAAGAAAAACAAAAAAACAAAAAACAAATCCCAATTCCATACTGGACTTTTCCTTGTAATAATAGTGGTGCACCATTAATCCTTTACGGCTCATGCTCCTCCAGAACCTCAGCTGTGAAACTTAATTAAGAAAAGAAGAATGTAAAATACAGCAAGGTTTTTGAAATTATTTTATTTCTTTAAATACACATAGGATATATTATTGATGCAACTTTCACAACAGCAATCCTTTCTGCCAGAAGTGGCAACATCCTCACCTACTGGCTGTTTTCCCTCCACTCATCTCAGTGAAGTTAACCAGGCAAACATGTCAAAGCAAAAGAACAAAACAAAACAAACAAAAAAAAAAAGCTGAAGTGACTCAGGCTGACAATCAAAGGTGAGCGCCCATCATAGTAGCAGACATTCATGAGGCACAAACATTTGGTTATTACCTTAAATCATCAAATTCTACTGATTTAACAGAAAGATGCTGAAACGTGTTTCTTTACTGCTAAAAGAAGCCATAAGCAGCTTTTATATCACAAGCCTGCAGCATACAAACTCCACAGCACTAGCAAACATTTAGGTACCTTTTAATTAAAGACAAATCACATCAATATCTTTGATTATTTCTTATTCAGCCTTTTACATTTCTCTCCCACCAGAGTGCAAACAGCTGCTGAAGCCATATAATTAAAAACATGTACAGCTTAAACATTGAAAACACTGCAGATGCAATTGGTCCTTTAGACTTTGAACACAAAGCAGGTGTGCCGATGCAGGAAGGCTTTATTATAAAAATGGCCAGAAACTGCAAATGATTGAAGATGGAGGTAAAATAGATGCAGGAAATCCACTTAAATGATGTGCAAACTTAAACAAAATAATAATAAAAAAAAAAATGCTTACTGTTAGATGTTTACAGAGTATCAAGCAGATTTTAGAAACTGTATTCTTTTTATTATCTTGCAGATATACAATCGTCAACTGTAGATGTTGTATTAAATTAATCACTTAAAGGGTCTAGAAACTTAGCTTAGAGATGAAACAAGTGTATTTCTAAAGTCTTTCCAAATAAAGCTGCACATGTTCCAGTCTCTGCTGCTGCAATAAGTCTGTCTCCTGAAAAATGACCAATTTATGTCAGACTGGTAAATTCTCAAGGTAGGATTGAGTTGGAGGACACTCCCAGATTCCCAAAGTCATCAATAACATTGACTGAGGAAGGCATAACGATCAGTCTGAGCTGTCTCATTAAAGGGGAGGGACGTACCAACTCAAAACGAGGCTGGAATCCAGGAGACACCGCCGCAATAACTCCTTAAAACCAATAAGTTAAATTGGGACAAATCTCTGACTCTCATTTATTTGTTAATGACGTTGTACTTTTTTTTCCCTAGTCCCTTTAAGTTATGGCTACAACATGTACAAGTGAAGAGAGAGTTTTCTTTTTTCAGTGCACATATTCATCATCACTTAGGTCTGAATCATCAGCCTCCACCTCCCCTTCAATCACTGACTTCTTCCCTCTGCAGCAGGACACCACCAGACCAATGAGGAAAGCCTACAGTAAAAATAATAATAAGCAAAGCACACATTAGGAGATATTTCATGCGAAGCATTTGATCGATAGAGTCCAGCAGGGGCTCACAGGAAAGAGGCTATTAAACATTTTTTTCTGAGGCGATAAGCAGTATGTGCAGTCTCGGTAGATTATTTTCCATTAGCCTTTTCTGGGTAGAAATTGAATCACATATTTCTGCTCTCCTGCTCATCCTTGAAAGAACCCTTTTAAAAAGCTTTCGGATCACATGTTTCATGTTGCATGTCTACCTGACAAAATTCTAATTCTCATACTTGACACCAGGGATAAAGGCAAACTGTTAACATAGCTGGACTTACCCCAATAAAGGCCCAGTTTCCAAAATAGTAGATGGTGCTGAAGAACCAGAACTTGTGGAGGAAAAGGTAAGTCCTTGTCACGGTGCATTGGTCTGAAAGAGATGGAGAAAACTGCTTTTTAAATCTTCTTACTTGCACACACAAGCCAACAAGACTACATGTTTATGTTTAAACAGCATGAAATTCTGTGTTTTAAAATGCTAGCAGTATCTTTTTTCTTCTAAGTACAACCCCGTTAGTGTATTTCAGGCGAAAGGCTTCTTTTCTGCATGATGCTGATAGCTTCCCTGTGGTCTGGACTATCTCTCAGGGAGAAGAAAAATACACCAGGCACCAAATAAAATGTGACAAATCCACTGCTACATGTTGTATACGATATGTCTGTGTTATAAAGGTGTCTAAACTCACTTAAGAGCTTAAAACAGGCTGCCATTACCACATGGAGCAGTGCCTCGGGCTATTTTGTTATTCTAACAAAAAAAGACAACCGGTAGTGTGAGGAGAGGAAAACCGTGTCACTGTCGATGTGAATATGTCTGAAATGACGAATGGAACTGGAATGATGTAACGCTTAGTGGAGGCTTGCATCAAACATATCAAATTTTGCAAAAGGAAAAGCCACAAGGTAAAAAGCACTGGCACGCTGAACACATCAACAAACTGTGAAAAGAGTCAACTGGAGGTTATGCAAGCAGCTCTGATACTTTGGTGAGGAACATTTCGAATATTTTCCATATAAAATTCATGAAATAAAAACGCTGCACCCACAAGATGAAAATTATTGCTGTCCTTCTTAACTTCAGTTAATATTTATGAATGTCCCACTGCTGTACAGTAAGCAAAAGGTGTTTTATGTTTGAATTCTTATCCATCACACATCTGTATGGTCCCTAAACATACAGACAAAAAAAAATCTAGTGACAAGAACAGCAACAAAGCGTGGCAGCAGATCCGTCATTTCACAAAGTCTGTCTGGGGAAAAAAAAAAGACAGACAACAAAGAGACAGCCTGATGTCACAGAGGAAAGTACTCCATGACGTCCATAACCGCAAACCTGCATTCAACCATATGTGGAGAATGAGCGCAGTTGTTACACACAAACATCAAATTCTATATCAAATAAAGCTATCTTAGAGGATGATATGGCTCTATTAGAGACAGATCTGTATGTCTATGCAAAAATATAAAAAATTTCCATGTATTACAGGACATAAAGCAGAAAAAGTGAATGTGATTTGAAACTGAAATGTGTCACGACATAATCACCGGACATCCAGCACCGCTGAACATCTTTCTTTGCTGGTGTTTGGATAACTGGTTTCAAAGTGAATTATCAATGAACCCCAACAGTTTTTCTGCATGATACAACCATCTTAGCATGAAGTAGAACAGAAATAACAAAGCAGTAAAACTTTTAAGTTAATGTTAAGGAAGTATTCTCTCACATAATATTAATATGACTTCATCTATGTTTAATGCATGTTTTATAAAGTTATATAATGAATTTAAAAAAAAACAAACATAATGACATGGCATCACAAAAAAGTAGCAAAAGGTGGTGCAACAAAGACAAATAGCTTTATAATTTAAAGGAAGAATATAAAAAGAAATTAAAAAATAAAAAAACAATACTTTACAAGTACTTTGAGTTCTGTTTAAGTTAAAAATGTACTTAAAATAGTAAAAAGTATAGACATTTGGATTATAAAATAAAGAATAAATATAGACAGAGGTTAAAAACTACAAACCATGAATCAATTTTATGAATAATTGAAGCTTGATACTCAAGATACTAAAGCAACATTATAAGGAAGTAAACTTATATAAGTGACCTGTGAGGCCAACTAAACTCTTTAGAGGCCAACTAAATTCTCCACTGTTCCCCAACGTCCCTGTGATTAAAGCCAGAACAATCATTACTGACTAATAATGAACATAAAAACACATCAAAATAAAGACATAAAGCAAGTATCTTAATCACTTATGAAATCTTTCAATTTCTGTGATGCAGCTCTCTGCTGGTGACATCACCTCATCAGCCATCAGCAGCTCATCCATATCCCCCACCTTTCCTGCTTTTGAAAGATCTGATACAGATATTGATCAGATTAGCACATGAATAAGACAAGGACACTTTAGCTGAGTCATTCTCCTTTATATGCCTGGATTAGTCTTGGCAGGCACAGGAAATGCTGATGACGTCAAAAAGCTGAAAGTGCTAATCATATGCGTGCAGCGTCTGGACCTCTCCTCAGCAATCTAATTGTTTTGCTCTGACAACGAGAGGAAATGGAAGGAAAGCAGAAACACTTCTCTTTAAGATCAACTTTCCAATGAGCCTTGCAATGAAGAAGCACAAAAAAAAAAAAAAAGAAAAATATGTACACACACTTCTAATTAAGCATCATTTCACCAGAACAAGGCAGGAGGAAAAAGTCTACAAATGCACTCTGGCTATGTTAGAGAGCCATCTGGAGCATTAATGCTAACCTGCTGAGCTGCTCCGATCACACTGTTTCAAACACAGCTCTTTACACTGACTTGAACAGTGTGAACAGTGCAGTCAGACTTATATGAAGCTCTATGACATCAAGGTCCATAGCAATAACTCAGCAAGGTTTAGAATTTGATCACTGAAGCCAAAACCTTGGAAACGCAGCCCGCCAGAGTGATGAGTCTAAGAAAGGAGATGGATCCAGCTCTGCTTTGTTTCATCTGTAACAATGATTAGGAGGAGGAAACCTATGGGAGATCCAAAGGTGCAAAAACAGTCAGCTTTCATTTTACCAGGATCAACAGATAATAATAAATAAGCCCTTCTTCATTCCCATGACTCCACTCTTTCCCTCCTCTACCTCAGCCATCTGTAGCTCTCCAGCTGCTTTTCCTGAACCACTAGGCTCTGAGTGGGACCTACAGATGGTTCACAACAGTGGTCTGCCTAAATATATTATCATGTACAACACCGACCAGCTTCACCTTGGAATTATTACTGTTCTTTGATAAGAGCGTGGGGCAGTGTGAGTGCAGGTAATTTCACCTTGACTCATGATACCCGTGTGAGTGCTGCTTGGTCTTGCATGATGCATTATGTATACCTTTCATCCTCACATCCAAACACATGCATAAAGCCATGTGCATGTGCATGAGCACACTGTTTTCTTCTGAAAGCCTCTCAGCTAGCAAAGGGCTCTTGTGCCAACACAGTGTGTTTTTGCTTTCTCTCAATGTAAAATGCAGTAGAGCACTTTTATTCAAGAGTCCTTTGAGGAAGCTGATGTTCCTTCAGCAGAATTATTG
Organism: Telmatherina bonti; assembly: GCF_933228915.1. NCBI lineage: Eukaryota > Metazoa > Chordata > Actinopteri > Atheriniformes > Telmatherinidae > Telmatherina > Telmatherina bonti. The sequence continues at coordinate 23,700,558 of NC_136629.1, read as the reverse complement.
TCAAAGTCTCTTGCTACTCATATTTAGCTTAGGTCACGTAAGTTCACCAAAAGCATCTTTTCAGTGGAAAATCCATTTGAGCAGTATTCCTGACCTCTATATGCAGACACAAAAGACGACGCACAGAGCGGTAACCTATTAGGACTTGATCTTACCTAAACCTCTGATCATACCAACAAGATCCCAAGAGAGAAAACTGCACTTATCTAAAATGTAGGTCTTGTTTTCTATTACTGTTGGTAAGATAAAGGTATGACTTTATTCACAAAGGGAATATACTGTTTTAACATCATCTCTGACATCGTGTAAGGTTGTCAAGCTGAACAAGTTACTGGGAAGGTATATCTAAAAAATAAAAATTGTACATAAAATGAAAAGTTATCACTAAAAAAATAAAGGTAACTGAACTCTTTGTGAAGTCGGGGGTTATAGAGCTGATTTTGACAACCGGATTATGACTGGCTGTTACTTTCCACGGTGTAGTGTTTAAACATCACTGTCAAGTTCAATGTATGACGGACCACCACTGATTACCGACATTAATTATGAATGAGAAAAATCTACATAGTTATGCTTTTAAGATACCTCTCTATCAGTTGTGGTAGTTGGGTTTGCTGATAATGCATGGTTCATTCAGTGGTTATTCAGTACTACCAACCTTCAGTATTACACCCCCCCTCGTCTCTGAGGCAAACTTCAGAGAAGTAATGCTGATTTTCTATAATACGTTAACTTATAATTTAACAATCGTAAAGAATAATTATTTACTGACAATATAGACAAAAGAGATAAATTAAGTTTATTTTTTTATATGCATTTTAAACTTGTTGTGTAAATATGATAGTTTTTAATATAAAGATTGTAAAGTCGGTAAATCATTTTGCTCTTTCAAAAGGTGGAAAACAATGTTAAAGTCATTATTATTGACTCCTGTAGCAGACATAATTATTTGTAAAAATGATCAGCATGTTATTTGAAGTCCGGTTTAGACTTTCTTAGCTGCTTATTAAGTGTTTACTTTTTTAAAATAATAGTTATTGTTTCTTCAGCAACTCCTAAGAGAAATAGCTGTTTGCTAGAGGCAAGAAGTTCATAGCAGTTTTAGATAAAAGGCATAAATTAGTACATTATGCAAGAGGTATTTTAATTTGATTTTGTAATTTTAGTTCTGCCCATTAAGCATAGAAAAAAGCAACTAAACATATTCTTGGAGCGTGAATATTCCTGTGCCAGGTACAGGGTGTCTATGGATAACAAGATGATCTCTTTTCTTTTAGGAGAATACCTTTTGACTGGCATATTCCATTGTAATGCAAATTGATAATGATCCCTTCGCTGCAAAGAAAATTACTATTAATTTGTGTTGGGGTTGAGGGAATCGCCTGTTGAAAATTGCTTGGGTACCTGACATCTCACAGGAAACACATAAAATTGTGACCATCTTCCCCCTGAAGCTTTCTGAAAACAATACAGTGCAAACCAGCAAGTTGCTAGGAAACAGACAGCAAGCTATTGTGTGAAAACACACATGTGCATTACAATATTTCATTGCTAAAATATCATATCAAGACATATTTCTTGCAAGATTACCTGTGGACATTTGATGGGGGTTGAAACCAATCTTATACTGTAAGAGAAAATGTGTTTTTCATAGTTATAGTTAACAAGCAATAGTTTGTTAACATAAAGCAAAGTGGTCGGGTGATCATTTAAGAAAAAATAAGACCATCTTTATTAGTACACGAAGATAAATGAAAAAACAACTAGGACTAATAATACAAAGTAGTAAATGGGTTCCTTCCTTTAAAAATATACATTTGAGCTGTGGATAAGTTTATGCTTGAAAGCACTCATGGTTTAATACAGATTTAACACGTTTAGACTTGTCGCAATAAGCAATAAGTCAACTAATTGCACAATAAGAAAAAATTAGCTCAATAAGCTTTTCGGACGCAATAATTTTCATTTGTCTTTCTTTTCTCTCTCTCCCTTACTCCGAGCGAGTGCCGCATTTGTTTTAAGACAATATTAACTAAACACGGCAATACTACAAGATTCCATCTGTACTAAAAACACAAACATCAACTGCAGTTTTCCCCAGATGGGAAAAAAAAATGACATTAACAATCTGCCTGGATTAACATACATGTTACAAATGGCAAATCCACAACTTTACAATGACATGAAAAATGACATACTGAAGGCGATCAAAGACGTTCAATTTTACCATTCCACCTCTGGTCAAGTCCAAACATGTCCCCATATATGAGCTTGACCATACCACTATGTAACTGTGTTACATAGTGCTTTGAGACCATATTTTCCTGTAGAATGGTGACTGGATGAGCTTAAACTAGTTTGCACATTGAGCTTGTTTTAAAATGTTTTTTAAATTAAAGTATGTTAATCTTGGAAAGGGTGTAGTTGCATTATTGTGGCATTATTGTTATTTTGGTTGAAAATGGTCTTAAAATGACAACAATAATCACTTTGTGCAATATTATCGTCTATCGCAATAGTTACTGTGACAATTAATCGCAGGGCAAAATCTGTTGCCATGACAGGCCTAAACACGTTAAGCTTTTACTTTTGTGAGGAATGCAGGGGTGTAGCACACAAACTTAAACATGTCTGGTTATACTGGTCAAATGACCTAAAGTAACCACAAGCAGAGATGCTGAAGTGATGATAAAGGCATTAAGACAGCAATAAACAAGAGTTAGGGATGGTTAATCACTTGGGTATAGGAATAATCGTTACAGATTGGAAAATGGACAGATGAATCTGGAATGATGGTAGTCAACAATACAAAATCGAAGTCAGATGCAGACCTAATTAGAATGTTCTAGTGGATTACAGACAGAATTATAACTATTGTCAGAAAAAGGGGGCGAGAAAAAAGGAAATAAGTTTCCTCCTGAATGTGGTGCTTAATGCAAGAGGACAGTACTTCAACCTGCCATTCTTAAAGCTAAGTTTAGTACTGTCATAGCAGGGTCTACTTTATGTAACAAGCTACCTGATAGGCATGACTATTAATAAGATGTATTTCTTAATGTCAGTTCTGGATTATAACAGCAAAGATACTGTAACAATATTGTGAAAAGCAAAAATTGTCTTTTTGGCAGGTGTAACTGCTTGACAGAAATTATTTATGCTAATTTTACAGTCTTTACATCCCTCCTACACATCAGCCATATATGAACAGACTACGTCTTTAAAAGTCCTTAACACAAGAGCAATGCATTGTGTCGTTTGAGCACTGCAACTCTCTACTGGTACTAAAATCTTGCAGCATAAACTGCTTCAGAACATACATGCTAAATAATAATAATCTGAGAATAATGTTTGACTGATCTAACTGCTGTCTTGTCACAGCCAGAGCTATTACTCATGGGCTACCTGAGCTTTTGGTGTGCTCTTAGGGGGTATTCACACCAGGATAGTCCGGGAGACTCTGTTCTATTGGGAAGGTATTTCTAAACAATTTCACACCTTCCTTTACAATAAACCTTCCATTCTACCAATCGCATGAATAAAGCCCCCTAAGTGGAACAATAACATATAGGGAGGTAGTCCGGTGGATCAGCGTGATATTAAGCAAGTTAAAAAAGAAATCTTAAGAGTATTTTCTGTTTAAAATGAACCTTCATATTTTTTTAGTGTTATCATTGCCTTTTTTTTTTAAATTGTAAATTAAAACAATGACAAAACAACATTAATCACATGAGATAAGAACAAATAAAAGAAATGTAGTAAAGGAGGAAGAGGGGTGTATTTACAATTACTTAATGTGTTATTGTACGTGTTGTGTCACAGGTTGTGCAACTCTGGGGTGGGCAAGTTTTAATGTGGTGTGCTGAACATATTGTAGAGTTAGTAACTGAATGTTTATGTTTCATGCTGATTGGTTAGTTGGTTAGGAAATTGCACTCACACAGTTCAAGAAAACCACTATTTATGAATATACCCTTTCCTGGTAAGTGAAACGGTGTAGCGGGTGGTGTGTTCTGGGGAGAGCATTTTTTTGTTTTAGGGGAATGATCGCACGCTGGCTCGGGTGTGGTCTGTCTGTCTGCACTGGCGCTAGAGCGTTTAACAGTCCATAGCTGTCCTGCAGACTGTAAATGTGTCATCCTCAGTAAAGGAAGTTAAATGTTACAACCCCTGCTTGGAGTGGCCTTTCCAGCTGCACACCATCTAAACATCTCCTGTTAAAAAAGCTAACAGTATGTTCTCTGAACACGTGCCGTTGGCTTTGTTTTTACTCTGACCCCAATACTTTGCATTTGTTCTTTCTTTTGTTTTGTTTTTTTGTTGTGATTGGCATAGGTCACTCTCTGTTTGGACATTTTGGCTTGATAATTTGTTTGCAAATAAACTGAGAACCCCAGACGTCAAGTGGTTCAGAGTGCTTGGTGTTCACACAGTGCCAGATGAATCGTACTATCTCTAACCAACTGTTGTCAGGTAAGACCTGAGATAATGAGGAGAAAGGCTGTTAAAAAAAAGAAAAAGAAAATGTGGAGAAGACTCAGCTATTTAGAAAAAGACAGAACTGCATACCCCACCCAGAAGGTTCACAGTATTTTTAACAGTCGAACAACAAGGCTGTTTTTGATTTGTTTAGCTCCAGGTGCCTGCAGTCAAAGCAGGAATGGAGGAAGGACCTCATGGGTCCTGGATTCCTAGGGTCAAAATCAACTTGTTTTTGTATGCGTGTGTAGTCTATAGATAAAAGTTCTCCCGTTAAATGAAAGTAGCATCAGCACTGCAACAATAAGATCAATCTGAAGAAGCATCCTCCTTTGATGCAGTGATTTCTTTGTGTTTCACTCAGTGCTTGAGAAACTATGATGTGAAAAACCTAAGACAATCTAGCCCTGCAAAAGTTCATTTTTGCATGAGTGCCTTGAGAGATACTTGGCAAAATAATCAAATTTAAATGGACTAAGATGAAAGCAGAATCGCTCCAGTACAAAACCTACAATAATACACATATAGAGAAGACATTTATATTTTTCTTCCCCTGGAAACAAGTTGATATTACATAAATGTGATAAAGACGACTTTAAAATTCAGGTTATGTGGGGCCGTGTCAGCTAATTCCTGAGGATTAATTTTCAACATCCTGAATAAATGAGTAATAGCCAGGTAATGACCTTAGAGTAGATAATGGAGATTTTGGCACAGAGCACCTGCTTGCCAAGATGTTGGTGTCATCATCCCACTGCGTCCAGCTGGCCAATCAGTCACCAGCTTGACTTCTACCCTCTTTTACCTCGGTGTCATACATAATATAAGGAACGTCTATGTGGGAGCTTGCGTAATTCCCTAACATAACACGGACAATATTTTGTTTCACATTATCAAAGAGGAACTTGAAATTTGGAGATGAAAAAGCTGGTATTTGTGATCATGCTTTGGTGACATTTTGTTTTTCCTCTGGATAAACGCTGAACAAAAACAAAACCACAGAAAAAAAAAGGAGGATTGTGAGGAGATATTGCCTTCTGACAGGCTCACAAAATTAAAGAACACCTCTACGCCACAAAATAAATATAAAATAAAATAAATAAAAAATACATATAAAATAAAAATAGAACATCATAACAGAATTTGAAGTGAGCTTCACACTCTGTACTGTTGTCCAAACCAGTAATAATTCTCTCCTCTGTACACACACATTTTATAGCTTGGCTTATCCCACAGCTTATTGGCTTCGATGCTGGCTCAACAACATGACAACTTATAAAAAACTGCATTTATACTTCTAGTCCTCAAAATATGACTAATTAGATTCTTAAAATATTGTACAACAACACATTTCCCATCATGGCAACAGCAAAACAGATTCTTTTAGCATTTTGTGTATTTATAAAGTCTAAAATAAGTTAGGAATAGACCATTTACATAAGTATTTGAGGATGAGTATTGTCATTGTGTGAAGTCCATACTAATTATTTTGAGTCCAAACGTTTCACTGCTGCCCATCTGTTTTAATGACATCAAAAAGCTACACATTTTTCTAAATCTTATTGTTGATGTTGTAAAAAGTGATTTTCAACTTCAAGGCATGGACATTGTGAAATTTAGTTGCGTAGATGCTTTTATACTTTCATTCAATTTGACTTACAAGAAGAAAAAGAAATATTCAAGCCTCAACAACATTAAGAAACACTAGTGGATGCTTAAGTACAAATGATCAAGTTAAACATTTTTACAGGTACAGTTATCAGATTACTTGAGGTGTTGGGAGAAGAAGGGATCTTAAATGAGCATTTGGAAGGGGAAAAAAAAAAAGACATACCCGCTCAGAGAGCATTTGGTATGAATCCACCACCATGGAACAACAAAGCTCCATGGTGGTGGATGGAGCTTGTTCCATCCACCACCATGGAACAACAAATAAAAACATTCAAAGAATATCCAGTAATGAGCAACGGCTGTCCAGGATGATGACCCTAAAAGGGAAACAGTCTAGCAGGACTCCTTTCATACATTGCATTACCTCAGTACTTCCATCACTTCCCCAATTTAAGCCTATTGGATACATTCTCTGTCATACACACAATTATACATGGGGTCAATTACACAGAGGGCACAGACGGCATACACACTAAAAATTGACAGGGTTGGAACCACCAAATTTATAAGTGGTCTACAGAATGAATCACACCTCAAAGAAAAATGAATAAGAAAAGCAAAATTCCTGCAATCTGATGTGGAAAAACAATTTTTCCAGAGTACTCAGTCAGAGAAAAATCCCATTTAGACACATGCTTGCAATCTGAATGAAAGGGCATAAGAAGGGGAGTAAATAGCTACATATACTCTTGGTAAATTCTGGATTTATATAGACCTAAAGGACCTGAAACACCCAGCTGAACTTGAGTGTTTTTTTCCAAGAATACCAAAAGAAACTTTGAAAGGCTTGCGGTTCCTAAGTTTAGGAAATGGTCTAAGTCATTTTTTAATAGTTTTTCTAAAACACAAAATTATGATTTCTGATAGATATATGTATTTTTGTGTTTTTAGAAAATTTTGGAAAAATAAATAACTTGGGCCGTTATTTTAGGAGGGTAATGGTTCTGAAACTTGAGGCCCCTTGTGCTGACACACACTTAAATCTTCACTTTAAACAAGTGAAAACTGATTAGATTTTAAAATAAATAAAGAAAAAAGTCTGAGTCATATTTATATTTAGAAAACTTAAATGAAACTTTTCAGAATTTAATAATTTAATCCAGATCATAGTTGTAAGAACACAAGGGTAGTTTTGAAAAGTGTCTTGACCAGAGCTTTTGTTCTCTGCTTCTGCTGCCAAACCCTGTTCTCATCAAATGTCGAGAGAAGGAGCCTCTCAAACAAGACTCAATTACAGAGTGAAAGCTGATAGACAGTCTCCTCTCTTGAAGCTTTGCCTTCCCGCAGCATGACAAACCATCATCTCTCCTCTGCCGCAGATCCAGATTACCACCAACTTTTTATCTATCTTTCTTATCTTTTTCCCCTATGGATTGTTTGCTTTATATAATATATATAAAATGTTTAATATTTTAGACAAACCACTGTTTTCTTAATGAACTGACAATGGATGTAAACATTTTAACTTATATATACCGTGCACAATTTTAAGTTTGGTGACGTGTAACATCTAAGTAATGATCCAAGTGTGCTATTGCCACTGTAACATTTACATTAGGTCATGACTGTCATACCAAAAATTTGACAAGTTTAGACCAACGTTGCCTATTCTGCTTATTATAAGTAAGTTTGAGCTTTTTTTTTTCTGTGAAGTTGCTGATAAATATTGTCAGACGAGGGTTGTCGGCTTTTGGATTTGTTTTCTTAAGTGTAATTGCTTATTTGGGCTTGCTCTGCTCCTTTTATGAAGCTCTCCTAATTTTCGCTGAGCTGTCCACAATAAAGCAATAACCTCTGGATGCAGAATGAAAAACATGAATGCAGCAGTCTTTTTTTAAATTTTTTATATAGAACTCGTTTCCACATTTCCATCTCCTTGGTTACCGCAGCTGTCTGAATTGGCACGCCCCACAAACACACAATTTCACTTGACAGAGCAACAGAGCGACAATGGCTGAGTTTTTGATTGTCTCAGAAGCAGACTACTCTCTTCTACATGCACAGCACATCTCAGCAGGTAAAAGTCTTCTCTCCTTAGAAAAAAAAGGAAGAAGTTTCACATTAATTAAATAAAGTGGAGGTTCTTTTCTTTTAGCATCCAAATAAAATCTTGCACCTGTTACATACACACAGTATCAGTTGATTAGTGATTGTATTCCCTCTCAGTCGCATGTGTTGTCTCAGCTTGACACTTCCTCCTACACGTGGTAGGTGGTACAACGGCTGTTGTGAAAGCAGGAGCTGTTTCAAAGATGGCCAAAAAAATATCCATTTCCCTAAGCTGCTCAGGACAAAAAAGAGAAATCCTGCTGGCTGAGTGACTCTGGCACCACAGCATCTTTTGTATACAGCGACACCTCTGAAGGGATCTAAAATGTTAGTGGAAATTAATACCTGCAAACTGATTCTTGAGGATTGCAAATTAAGGGTCCTGTTGTGCCAAGAACACAATTGACTATTTCATGAGCTATCAGTCTATAATGATATGACTTCTCTATGTGGATACAGTTCACTAGAGTTTTTAAGCTGCGTTAAAACAGAGCAACAAAGCAGTACATGATCAAGGCAGAGTCTGTTTGGGTTAATTGTAAGATTAGTGGGACAGGAGAAAAAAAAACAGACAAACAAAGAAGAGCTAATTAATTTCCACAAAGCAGCCAGAACAGTCCTGTGAACATAACTATTACGTAGGGGGATTGTCAGTTTATGTAATTACTGTATGTTAGTGGCATTGGTATTCTTGTCATGTGTAAACTGGAGAAGATTAATTATAAGCAAGAACAAAAATGTTTGTAGGTACAAAAAATCTGGATTTATCAAACATAAATCCAGATTCTTTAATTCAATTTAAAAATCAAATAATCAATCAAATCAAAAACACCTTAGAAAAAGAGGAGTGCAGTAAATGTTTCGGGTAATATAACTAATGATACAGATAGTGAATCAGAACATAACTCGAACATGATGCCTATGGATAAGCAGTGTCTGGATCCCAGGTTATCTCTTCAATAAGATCGGATGACCGATGATGAACTCACAGTTCAGCAAATTTTGATCTGATGTCATCTTTAGATGATGTCAAGCTCTCACCCGAAAGTCACAAGAGTCTTTTTTCAGTTTTGAAACCAATCGAGCTACTAATTGAATTAGTATATGAACAAAATTTTTAAGACGAGGACGCTGAGAATGTGACACTTGCAAAAATAATGACGGTTTTTTTTATGGTTACTTCTAGATAGTGTGTGTATAAAGGTCAGAGCTGTACTTTTTTAAAGAATATTTCTCAGTAAAAGATTGTAAATTCAACACTTTGACAAAAAATATTCTTATTCCACAATATGCACAAATCTGTCATAAAATATGAGGGCCCAGGAGTGGCTCATAAAGATTTCCTAGCGAGAAAATAATTAGCAAGGTGACAAGGTGAGACTCTGGAACAACTACAGAATGTCCTGCTTTGGCACATTTTAAGGGTAATGAGGAGAACACACCTTGCAAAGCAGGACTGTGGACTTCTCTCCAAAAATAAAACTCATAAATGCACAAAATTAGGTGGACATTTGAGATGGGTATGCAACATTAATGGAATCGCAAGAAAAAATGGGTAATCTAGAAAGACTATAACTGAAATTGTTCTTCCAAAGAATGTCTAATGCAAAAGAATAAAAAACATAATTACTATAACAACAGATTTATATTTAAATCTTCTGAAATATTAGTTGTTAATAAATATTAGTTCAATTTTTATAACCAGGTAAGATTGGCTACTGTTAACAGACTAAATATTTCATAACATTGACTATAATTTTCAGACTTAAATGCCAAATGTTCCAATTCAATAATGTTATAAAAGGTGGAATGGAGTTTGGAATGATGTCATTTACAAACAATTTACACATACATAAAAATGCATTTACTGATTGCAGTGCTTTTTCTATTATATATTTAACTTTTTCCCCTTTCAAATGAGAAAAATGTCATGTGTACAATCCATGCAGATATGACCTGATTTTGTTTTTGTTTTTTTTTTGCACCATATTTATTGATGCCTCCAAAAGCGCATTCATGCTCACACAGTTTGTGGGAATATTTTTTCTCTCATATTGCCTATTTCTTCATCAGTAGGTGTTTTAACTTCAGAAGCAGTTGCTTGGAATTGGCTGTAATAGTAGGCTCGGCAAAGTGAAGTAGATGAAACATAGTCTTGCGCATTTTGTTTGAATAGCAGGTCTTTATCATAAGAAATACAATCTGAGTAATAATAAGGGACCTGTGAGGTAGAGCCTCGTGACTAAGAATGCTACTGGTTTCATGTGAGAAAGGCCACTAACATCCCAGAAATGCTGTTTTATAGAGAGTGATGGGTCCAAAGATTTTCCAGTATTATAAAGTTACAAGTTTCTTTTGAAAAAAAAAAAAAAGTACAGTGAAAACTTGTATTATTTTGACACTTACATGTATGAACAATATAAACAAACAATCTATGATATTGTCACGTAATTTGTTAATAGGGTTTTGTCTCTGTTTTAGATCTGTTTGATGATCTTATGATGTTTGAGGTCATATTGATAAGAAATCTAAGAAAGATGTTAAAGAATTTTGAAGAGTTTGTGTCCCTGTAAAATGTATAAATACAAATTATTTGTAAAACATAAAAAAAGTTATTTTACTAATTACGTTCAAATTTTACGTCTCTCACCCTTTAACATAACTATATACTAGTCTCCTGGCACACATTTTTGTTTGATCAGATATTTAATTAATCCTGACTGTTTATGTGTTTTGGGAATCAAGCCATTATTTTTGACAGGCGGACTGATATACAGTAAATAAGCTAAATCCTGCGCAATTATCCTGAGCAACTGTTAAATGAAGTGTAGAGTCTCTGTAAGTGATGGGCAAAGGGAAGATGTAAAATGCTGCTGAGTATACATTCACACTGCACTAAAATAAGGCATCTTGTGGAGTTTGGACATTTTTTTTAACATAACATCTTTTCTTGAAGATGTTGTTTACCACAGGAATAGGTGCTGTTTCGGCTGACTGTTTAATGCCACCATTTTCTTTGGCCACAGCAGGCTAAACACAGGAGATATTGATAACGCGCTCTGAGTTGCAACTTCTTCATCTTACGTTTGTTTATTTTCAGTGTCATAGCAAAATAAATCAGCATATACGAAGAACTAAACAACACAGAGAATGAGATGCATAAATTACATAACTTCTTGTCAACAAAAAGTTTACTCCCAACCCCTCCACCTACATCCTCCGAGACAAAATGAGGCGCTCAGGTGAAAAACTATATCACGATATTATTATGTATCACAATATCTTCTTAAAATTTCTTGAAAATGATATAATAGATTATCTTGATGTCGTTTGGCCCCACATGTCATAAGGCATACAGCTAAAAAAAAGGCCTGTGCATTTCCATGCTGTTCTAGTAGTTTGTTTTCTGCTTGCCGTGTATATTACTGCTGAAGTTGCTGATATTTCGCATAGAGACATGTTATATAGGATATGTATATCATATGTATATGATATGTTATATCATAAACGGAGTGAGGGCATACAGAGTTTCAAAAAAGGAGAGAAAAAAAAATTATATTTTCTGACAGCTTTCGTCTGTAATGCTAAATTCTGGATGTATATGTGTAAAATGGTTGAAGGGATTTTACTTTGAAGACAGACTTCATTTAAAAACATGCTATTAAAACAGTTGTTTCAATAAATCAACATACAGCCACTTCTCTAATGTAGCTTTAGTTTTACCACAACAATACTTTACCTTTTACCGTACTTTACCTTCATACATGCAATTAAAGTTTTATTTTTTAAAATTGTATGACTACATACACACATACACACACACACACACACACACACACACACACACACACACACATATATATATATATATATATATATATATATATATATATATATATATATATATATATATATATATATATATGTATGTATGTATGTGTGTGTGTGTGTGTGTGTGTGTGTGTATAGGAGGTATAAATATTCCTTCTTTTTGTCCTCCTAGAAAAATTCCTTGCTTGGATAAGTCAGTGCAAAAGAAATTTTAAAAAGAATGTGTTGACTCAAATAATTGAGCATTAAGAAATATATTTGATAACTTTGGACTTTAGTTTATATTTTATTACATACTTGACATTTAAACTCATCAGCTCTCATTAGCAACTCTAATTGTATTCGACTTCTGTCAACTGTCATTTGGGAGAGTATTTATGGCCCATTTAATCCGTTAATTATCCACAGCCCAAATAATCCTTTAGCAACAAAAAAAAAAAAAAAAAACCCCACTAATACAAAATGAAAGGTAGATTTATCACATCATTCTTTCAAAGCTATAAATGGCTGAACGGGGAGGAACACCAATCAGCAAAAACAATAAAGCCATGGACAGGTGAAATGAAAAAATGGATTATTTTGTTATATTGCAGTGTTCTAGCTATAATATTTTTAGTTTTAATATGCATGTCCCACACAAAGTATTTTTGCAAAGCAAACACAACCCCTACAACAATGTCTTTTACCCAGATATGACGACATGTCCCGGCTACAGGTCAAGGAATACAAAAAGGTGATCAAATGTGCAAATGGCAAACAATGTAAAATATCTAACAGTCATCAGGAATATCCAGAAAGTTATTTCAGCTCCAGATCTCTTTGGCTTGGTTTTGTTTTTATTGTGTTTCTGCTGCAGGCTTAAGGCTGAATTGTGTTGACGGCTAGTTGGAGACAATTAGCCAAGGTCTCCACAGGCTGTAAAATGATACACACACTGTCCTGAGTAGAATTCTCGCAATTCACCCAGAGAGGGCTGGTGTTTTCTTTAAGTTACTGCCTTTCTTTTGGTTTTATCAAGCATACATATTATTTCATTTTTGTTACTAAATCTTGTGTTCATGCAATTTCCCCCTCATCTGTCCTCATTAGTTATGACCCACAAGTCAACCATAAAAATTTACTGGAACCAGCATGATTGAAGGAGATCCATAACTGGTACAAACAGAACCCAAAGAATCAGCCTATAGTGCCAAAGTGCCAGAAAACACAAGTCTCTGCAGCGGCCCCATGCATGTGTTAAATTGGGAGCAACATTGAAAGTTACACTCAGGAAGATGCTTTCACAGTTTGAGTTGGCAGTATTGCTTTCACATGAATTCACCAAAAATTAAAAATCAAGTGTTCTAAGAGGGTATGACTCTTTTGCAGCTTTAGAAAATAGTTTGTTCATTACAGTCAATCATTGATCAGTTATGACCACAAGACACAATGACAGGAAATTTGTGTTCCATGCACTGACAATCATGACAGCAAGAGACTTCCTCAGCTGAGAGAATATGTATATTATTCATGCAACTAAAGGATGGATTTTATCTGTCAATGTCAGATAAAAACATCGGGTAATGTCAGGTAAAAAACGTCAGGTTGTTTTTTGACAAGCACAGAAAATAATACCATTGTGAATCTGTGAAATTGTTAACTGTAAATCTGATCTTGGCCAGGGTCAATTTTATCCCTTAACATGAATGGGTCACGGTTCCAGCTTTTAGTTTAACATGTATTTGTATGTATTAATATGTTTTATGTTTAATTTTCTGTTGTTTTGGATTCAGCCAGAAACTTGTAGTCCCCTAAGAAGCTACAGGAGGGCTTGCAATGTAATAATACTAATACTATACTATCACAACAGGAATGACTGAAGTTTTTACTCTTAGCCTGTTTTACTTTTTATTAAAGATACCAGTACTCAAAGATAAATACTACCATTCAGACTTTACACAGACCAAGACTTGAGCATTTGTCAGACGAATAAATTATCATAATAAAAGTGCACTGGTATGATGTACATTCACACATTTATGTTTTCATGGTTGATGCACGGTAATAAGCATTGGCACGCACACAGAATTGGCCCCGTTCTGCAGGAGCAAATGTTTGTTCTTTTTATAATTTGTGCAAATGAATAATGAATGAGGATAAGCATTACCAAACAGTGTTCTACATTAAATAGGTGGCTTGTAGAATGTCCTTTATTTCTTTTAGTATAGATTTAACCTGTGGGGAATAAATCTTTAATGATGCGTTGTGAGTTAATCTAACATCTTTTTGCTGGACCACTGCTGCCAAACTGCAGTAGCACTGATGACAAACTTACCCTCAGGTGCATCTGCATCACATATTCTCGTAGTGCCGACAGTGGTATTTCCAGACGTAGGACTTGTTGAGGGCATTGGACTCTGATTGAAAAATACAAATGTCATGTTAATGTTAAAAAAATCTCTTTAGGCAAAACAATATAACTGGGTTTCTGATGACAAAACAAGCTTTTGCAATTACTAAATAAAAAAAATAGACACTACTCTGACCTTCACAACTATTGGTTTCTCGAATGTTAGCTTTCAATAAGAACATAAAATACAGACTTCATGAAAAATACTGAAGTTTAAGGTGTATATAATAGTTTCTTAAATATTTGTCAATTAATCCAACAGGCCTACTAGAAAAAACTCAGGAGAGCACAGACCTCACTCAAGCAGCTCATTTCTACTCATATTATGAAGGATCCTCTTAAAAATTCTTGTGTTCACAATACTTTCCAGATCTCTCATAAAATTTAATGGAATGTAGGTTAGATGAAGACACATTTTCAGAAAAAAAAAAAAAAAAAAAGAAATCGATAGATCAGTTCTGTTATATGGTCAGATGGTATAATCCTTACAAAACACACACACACTCAAATCCCAATTTTGTCTTAAATAAAAGTATTTTTGAGAACATGTCCTTCACTTGCCAGCAGTAACATATTATTAAAACTCAGTGCTTGCTCAGCCTTAACCACATATTTAACAATGCAATTGCTTTTATATATTTTGATTTAGATTCCACTCCGAAAAGAGCTAATCTTCACAATTAATCGTGATATTGATTTTAGATTACATTATTTCAGATTTAGAGTCTTTAATATCCACTTTATTGAGTTTTCACTTTATGTAGCTGGCAAGAACGGCAAAAGGAAAGTTGAAAACACTGTAGGTTAAAAAGACACCAGCAGTGAAGAATAAGTCATGTTTACCTTGTGACTCATATAGACCTAGCTCTAAAATAATTTTCAGCAAAATAGGACTTTTAAGCTAAACACCGCCACAGTTTATTTAAATGATCTAGTTTAAAATAATTCTTTTTTTTTTTTTTTTTTTTTTTAAAGAAGACAACGCATACAAAGTTGCATTAAAGGCAAATGCACACACCCACACAGAGAAAGAGCGGCGCTCCATCAGATCACACAAAGGGTATACTGTCAAACAACAGATCCACACAGCAAGAGCCACATCGTCTGACAGATAGACAGAATTCTCAAAGAACAATAGTCTAAAAGCCCAGCTTTCAGTCCAAAGAGACTTCACTACTGCCTACAACAAGCTGGACTGAAATGGTTTGAACCCACTGACTAACTGACACGGCCTTCATAAAAAATTTTTTAAAAGAACTCTCCCTTAGAGCAAGCTTGTATCAAAAACCCAGAAATACAAAGAAAGGTACATGAATTTTTTCCTCACCTGTACAAGGTATTTCTGGCTGCCATACATGACATATTGAGGGGCCAGACTGTAGATCATGTAGCTGGTGTGTAGGACAATCAAGAGAAGAATCATGCAGAGGAAAAGAAGAGCCTGGGGACGTGTTCTCTTAGGTCTGATTTTATACAGCTAAAAAGAAGAGAACATAAATGTTCTATTAATTTTGTATTTCATAAGTTTGAAGGTAAAACCAGAAACTTGGATTTTTCTTACTCTGATCCAGAAGAACCAGATGCCCATGTTGCGAATGCCGGCCATGGATGTGAGAACAAAGTACATGGTGATGACAGTGATCAGGATATAATCCAGAGGGAAAACCTTTGACACAAGGGACAGAGGTCAGCTATATCTGTCTCATACACATCCCAAATAAACCACAGCTTTCTAAAAGGCTTTGTTGTTAATCAGTTGCTGGTTTCAACGGAATGATGTTATCCACTCTATTTGATCCTGCAGTAAATATGAAGACCATCTGAGAAATCAGTATCTATACAGACATAATAATTACTTATGATCACAAACAATTATTATAGTCTATAACCTGAAATCTATAGATTTAACCAAAAATCCAGGGCCTAAATATTACCCACAGAACAGAACTCACTTTTTATGTGAAGCACTTAATTTGTTAAATACCACGGTCATACATCTAAGCACTGGTCTTAGACGTTTAATCAATGCCAATATCTGTGAAGTAATTCTTTATTGGTCTGAGCTGTCTGTCATTACTCCTTCAATATCAGCTGTAGAATACCAAGTTCAACAGAGCAAGTTATATTCTATGTCTGTGTTCAGTGGCAGAAGCCTATAGGGAAATGAGGGTCGAGCTTTGATATTTCTGTCAAGCTCTACATTAAACACACCACATACCACTCGGACTTTATAGTGATTTAATAACAGTCCTAGTTTTAAATAGGATAAAAATACATTTTAGATATATTTAATGAAGCTGAAGATATATTTTTCAGCTTTCTTTCTACAAAAAACCAAAGTAGACTTCTGGACAAAACGAAAGGATTAGATTATTTGATCTGCATTAACACATTACAAGGCATAACAAAGACAAAAAAAAGAAAAAAATGTGATTCACTTGAATGTCTCAATGACTCAAAGAAACTATCCTTAAAAATAATATAAAATGTCTGTTTTCATGGCATAGTCATAGTGACTTGACTTCAAATGATTCATTAGTCAGCATTCATCCATTTACAACTTGTCCAAAGTTTAATTTAGATCATTTCCTGGAGGCTGTAGCCAAAAAAAGAAGAAAACAAAACAACACCTCAAAAAGCATAATGCTTTGCTGTCTCACTTACATATCAATAAATTTAATTATCACACTCCAGTTGACAGATGTGTATAACTTCATATATGCAAACTACATGAACAAAAAATAATTGTGAATAATGAAGACTGGATTTTGCTTTCAGCTGCTACATATTGGTATTACTTCTGAAACTCTGGTAAACAGTGCAAGAACATTACAGAAAGGAGATGATTGTAGTTTTAAATAAATTTTCATAAACTTGTTGAAATTCAGTAACAGTGATTTATCCTAAAACTGCAACCTAAGGCTGTTCAGACTGCAGAGATTGAAACAATTTAGAAATGTGATCGACAGGATAATTCTTTTGAAATGCACTAACCTGCAAGTTATTGTTACTTTGTGATGGTGCGATGATGAAGGTTTTGCCTTTATGTTTATATGTTTTTGTTTCTTTGCTATTTTGTACATGACTTATTACCTGAGTTTTTCCACTATGATTAATGGGTCTTTAAAAGCATCTGTGCCACATATTTAAATTTGTTGGTTCATTTTTTTGTAAAAAGTCCTAACATCATAATTGTGTAAATACAACATGTACAATTCATGTCCACAATTTAATATCCATAGTGCTCCTACTTGTTTTGATTATGCAATCACTGCAACGCAAATAATTTTCTCTACTGCATTCCTTTGGAAAATTCCCCATTATTTTTGTTCAGAATGTAAATGTGGATTGATATTCACTTATAAAAATTTTCCTTCAAAGCATTTTCTAAAGCTTTGGTTACTTATTACTTAAAGTGTTACCATATTAGTGATTTTAATCGCATAACTTATAATGGCAAGTTCTTGTAACTGAGCAGAGCTCCAGGATATTATAGCACAAACGCACTATTTTAAAAGGTATTGCATTTCCATCTGAAATGGAAATGCAGCTTTGATAAAGCTTCTAAATTATGCTTCACTTGGGATAATGAAGATGGAAACAAGAAAATATGGTTTTAAGCACATCCTAATTAAGTATAATCATCTCTTTGGCATGATATATGAGAGGATACTCACGGGTTGTAAGGCTAAAAGAAGTTCATTTAGAGGATTGGTTAGGTTGGTGCCAAAGATTATGAACCCAGAGCTGATGCCAGCAGAGTGGAGAGCTTTATCCAAACTGAAAAACAGAAAAAAGATTAGATTTATATGTATATGTGTGTGTGCGTGTCTGTGTGTGTGTCTGTGAATACAAAAGAAAAAATGAACCCCTCCACCCCTTTTTTTAGACATAAATCCCATCTTAGATGCCATCACCAACTACTAGGTGGAAATTATGACTTACTTTGAAATAAACAGTGTAATTGTGAACAGCAGTGCAACCAGGATGAACAAAATCCCCAGTATTATCTGCAAACAAATAAAGACAAAAAAACAGTAAGTCACTGCATATTAAGTATTAGAAAAAAAAATTCTTCTAAATTTTTCCACCAAGTCAACAAGAGCAACCTTTCTGTCAAGTCTTTTGTCAAGATGAGGCCATATGGCATGGAAGGCCAGTTTGGCACCGTTACCTTCAGTGACATGGGTCAGCAAAAGCACAGCCCAGACAGAGCAGGGAGATTGAAACTAGGGAGAAGATGGTGGGTGGCAGCCAAACAGGCAATAAATCCTATGAACTGCCAGCCTTCAAGAAAAACTTTATGGTAGAAGTGTCTCATACTAGCCATTGTGAAGAAAAACAGCAAGTGAGCATTTATGGAAGAACATAATGGCTAAAATACATTATGTTGCAAATATGTAAAAAGAGATGTTTTAAAGATTTTATATATATATATATATATATATATATATATATATATATATATATATATATATAAACCCATCAATGTTTAAGATGGTTAGTAAGTCATTACTGCTCACCACAAGCGCTGATACCAAAGGAGCATCATGCATCTGAGAGAAATCGCAATCATTTTGCTTATCTCTCTATACCAGTCTTTAGCATACAGTGAATTAATCTTCCAACTCATTACAGTTCAAACTTGTCACTGGAGACTGCCATTAGCAGCCAACCCCCTTGGTTAAAGACAAACTGCTAGAGACAGTGGTTTAAAATGTTTGTGCAAGCTTGCAGTGAAGTAAAACACTGGGAAATGAACAACAACAGCAAAAAAATTGAATGATGAGCAACTGAAAATGGTCCCATCTCTAATATAGAAGAATTATTAAAAACAGCAGGACACATCTTAACGATGAATTGTCATTAATGAGTGATAATCACTGTGGGTGTATAAAAAGCATATATACTGTCATGTAAACTCTGTGTCCACCTTAAAGTGTATTATGGTTGCATAAAGTACAATAACGACAGGAGGATGTGAAGTGCATAGCAATGAATCACCACAATAACAATCTGCCATCAATTTTAGTTATCATATATTAAATCCAAAGCCTAGCAGGAAGTAAGTGAGAAGACAAATAATATGTAAAGCTTGAAGATATAAGATTTAAATAAATGGCATCATAGATTTGTTGCCAAAGGCCATGTTTTCTTTTTAAACCAAAGCTACATTTCAGAAACCTTTTTTTTAGTTCAGTGTCATCCAGTGGTTAATTAACTTGTAGAGAAAAAAGATCATATTTCTGTGACTCAGTCTGACTCTTCTATACTCTTCTAGTATAGTTCTTTAAAACGGACCAAAGAGGAAAAATATGCAAAACAAAATCAGTTTACTTGGAAACTATTTATGCATAACTGTGCCAAACCCAAAGAAAAATGTTAATCAATTTCTGTGAATCTGTATTATTTCAACTGGGCTGTGGTTTGCTGTTATTAAAAATAGCTCTCTTCCTTGTTTCATCTTGTCTATTGCAGAGCATAACACAGGAAAGACAAGTGAAGTGAGGGGCCTACTCCAGTTTACAAAAACTGGTAGTAATTTAAGTGAATAGAAAGCTCTCGACAAGTAAGTATAAATAATACAATGTCTGATTTAAGGCTATAAGCTCTGCTGCAGATAGCATGGAAGCCACATTCTGACCTATTTTTTGGCCAAAGCACTTCTAGTAAGAAACCTGTGTTTAAATCTTGAAACAAAACAAAACAGATGACTTTTACTGATGACCTGATGCTTTGCTCTGGAAAAATGAGAAGAGAAAGAAAATAAGAAAATTTGTCAAATGTCAATGTTATGTGCCAAAAAATATCCCACTTTACAAAACATCTTCTATGAATCAGTGACCAACATGTGTTGCTCTATAAGCTTGGTTTCGCTTATCAGTCCATCACCACCGTTTTGTTTTTTTTTTCCTCTTGGACTGGTTTGGACTGTTTTAATTTTTGGCTTTTCTTTAAGTGTTAAGGAGGAGTGTTATAACCAAAAAGCAATCATATTACGACGGCACATGTGGGGTCCAGCTACTGGCCACACACTCATACAGTAATAAAATCAAAGATAAGTTTGTGGATGTTTTGGTCTCTCCCTTGAGAAAACAATAAGCCTGAGAAAAACGACTCCCTCAGAAACCTCACGGTAAATTAGGTGAAGAGACTACCCATGGGAATCGTGTAAAGTAGAGCTGAGAGTAAATCTGGCGCAGTCCAGATCAGAACTTGAGCATAAAGACACAGCTGATTAGGAGGTAGCTGAAAAACAAACAATAACTAAAGAATTTCTAAATGACAACTAATAATTGTACAATGAGTCATTAAATCAACTTCTGCTTTATACAGCAATAAAACTCAACTTTATGAAAAGAAAGAATGACCACATCCGGAGCACATTCTGCCAAGTAGATCCAATACACACATCAACATAATTTGCTTTCTTATAAAATAGTGTTGACGCCGAACATACTATTTACTCCTGTGAATAGGAGCCAATTCCATAATGGAGACTCACCTTGAAAGGTCTGAGAGCACTGCCAACTTTAGTGCAGCAGTTCCTCTCTGCAATTTCCAGGTGTCTTCCCCGACGCTGGAGCACCTGCAGTTTGCCCTCTAGTTCCTGTAGGTTGTTTCTGTCCCTCGAGGACAGAGGACGTCCATCTTTACACTAACAAAAAGACAAACAAAAATCTCAATACATTAGTAAACACACATGTACATAATTTATGTGCTATCTTATCAACTATTTTCCATGCATTCCTGCACTAGTACATCTAATATGACACTGCAGGAATTTTATGAGGGTATTTCAAACAAAGTGCATAATAAGGGAAAAATACAAGTAATTAACCTTAGCAGTTACTGCATAAAATATCAATTAAAATGGACTTGACATTTAAATAAACAGTTATTTATGTCAGAAAGGAGAAGTGAAGCATAAAAATGGTTGCAATCTAGAAGTTCAGGTGTTATTAGTCTGACAGGGCAAAAACTACATAAAACACACTAGAAGAAATATTTTTTCTTCATTATTATGAGAAACACTGAAACTTCTCAAATTCTACAAAGTTTTTGTTTTATGTTTTTCTTGTTTCCTATGACTGCAACTTTATAGATCTGGTTTCAAATAATGTGATCTATGCAATGAATAAATGAGGACCGACAAAGTCACTGGTCATTGGCTGCTTGCATTAGAGAGGCTGGTTTACAAAGGCAATACTAAACTTATATAACAGCATGCAAAGACGGAGGGAGATAAAAACAGAATAAATAAACAGAAGTGAGTGGTTAGCCCAGGGTATGCTTGTGAAGCTTTAAATTATTGCATTACTGTTCACAATGTGAAGATAAGAGAAAAAGACAGACCAAGAACTTTATATTTACCAATATAAAGTTCTTTTATGTGCACACGATTCCATCTTATTTAAAGACTTCTAATGAATCTTTACTATTTTCTTTGAGTTTATGTCACCTGTATGCTGTAAGAACTTCCAGTTATCTTCACTCTCACCTTGGATTTAAGCTTTCCTATCTGATGCTCAACATCTTCAATGTCCTCTGTGTTTTCCAGGCGTTCATACTGCACACTCCGTGTTCCTTTTATCAGATTCAGAGGCATAACAGACATGCCATATGCCTGAAAGACAGTGCAAAACTACCATTATAATCACACATTATTGTCAGAGCAGGGTGGCACATATGGCACATGTACCCACCCACACATTGTAACTCCTGCCTGATGGCAAAGCCATCACAATGTGGAACATGACAACAGTCAAATGAGGGTAAGCAAACACACACACACACACACACACACACACACAGAGCAAATCATAGTTCCTGGCCTCTCAGGCTATGTCATTTTTGGTGGAGGGAAAAAAGATTAAAATGGTGGAATCTATAATTGTGCTGAGGTTTATTGAAGAATTTTCTGCAACCATTTTGTGTAGATATCAGTGCCTTATATCACCCTAATGCATTTACAGCTTAACAGTGCCCCCATGTGACAGCTATACTATGTACCAGCACACCAACATTTCAAATATGTTCATTTCAGAAAGAAGAAATTGAATTAGAGGTAGTGAGATCAAGGCACCCACTGAATTATATAAGTTGATATTTAAATAAAAACAAGTAAACATACTCTCTTGAATTACATGCACAGACTGTTTAAATAGACAATGACAGAAACATAGACAGGAGCAGCAACACAACACATGAGCACAATTTAAAATAAAACTTTGGACTTAGTGGTCCTCAATCACCATAAGGGGTGTTTGAACTTGTTTTTTAAAGCTCAAGGACATCTTTAATAACGGGAAACAGGCTGATCAATAAAAGTGAGAGTAAAAGCAACATGCCATGCTTTTTCTGTGCTGTGTCATTTTTACAAACTTACAGAGGCGTCACTTTATGGGTACATAATAAAACCAACGGTCTTTCGGTACTAAGATACTTCCAGCCTTTTCAAAACATGCTACACATTTTTTTCAGCTTTTCAAAAGAGGGAACATACGGGGTTATATTTTTTTCTAAAACAACTTTTACTAGTTTTTGAGTGTTAGGTAGCATTAAGAGAGCCGTGTGGGATACTAAGTCAGGCTACACTATTATTAGTCTCTGCTGTGGATCTCTGCTACGGGCGAATGTCGCCTCCTGCAATGAATCATGGAGCTCTTAAGGCCAGAGCATGTCCCGAATATCAAATACACTCATAAAAGGAAAACCTGTCCCAGATCCCAGGAGAAACATTTCCCTCCCCCCGAAAATGTGCAGCTACATGAGAGAAATATAAAAAATAAATAAATAAATGAAAAAAAGACAGGTGCCCCTTTGCTTGAACCTACATTTGTAGTTCACATATAATGATGTGTGCTCATTAAAGTTATTTTAAAATCAGCCTTGTTCAAAAATAACCAGAAATAACATATCAGGGTAGATGAGGATGCGTGTGTGACTTCATATGTGTGTCAAATATAGTTAAAAATCACTGTTTAATCCCCCCTTTTTTTTTTCTAAAAAATAACATATATGTCTACTCTGACAGTAATGTACTGTTAATTTGCATGCTCAAAATACAGCACAATCAATAAATCAATCAATCAATCAATCAAGAGTCCTAGCCACTGATTGAGAAGAGGGACAATTATCTCCTCACAAGCTTCCTCTTATATCCACTTGTAGTAGTGGAGCCAAAAGCAAAGAGGATCTTTAGCCCCTTCAACATTTTGAATGTTTCTAGACAATATAGTGTAACACACACAATTAAAGCTACTCTGAAAGCATTTCCTGATTGATAATTGTATTGTTAATAAATAACCAAAGCACATTTATTGTAAACATATAAGATATATTAATCCGTGTTTTACATTGTTTTTTTTTTCTTTTTTCCCCTTTCTAAATAAATGAACACTGTATGCTCTGAACCAAAGACAGAAAAAAAGACCTTCCAAACTGTCATCAGCAATGACTCTAAAAGTCTCGCCATGAGATGTTACTGTAAGAAGTTGTAGGAGCACCCTTGACAAACCTTGGTTACATTTCTGGGATTGCACCATTGATGCACAAAACATGACATTTTAGTTAAATAACATCCCTTAAAAACGACAATTTTTCAACACCCTAATGCAAAACCACATTCTGCACATATTACAGGGGCATATTTGTGGAATATGGCTACGGGTAATGAACTTTCTGGCCTGTGAATTTCATCTGTACCCAACAGAAAAAAATGGAAAGAGTAAGTGTGGAACTTTAACACATTAACCCAAATTACCAGTAACTAATTACTAAACATAAAGAAAATCCAGGAAATGTACATTTTTGACCGTAGGATATAGTGTTATTATGATATTGAAGGATATTACAAGACATTAACGATATTTCAGAATGACTTTTTTTTTGTTTGTTTTTGAATAAAAAAAGAAAATACACACACAGGTAAGTTTACATGTAGAAAAGACTGAGATACTTCATACTGTGGTTTTGTCAATGCCAAAGCATCTTTTAACAGGGCATTGACACGGCATTGTGTTTTATGTGTTATGTTTTAAAGTTAAAAAAATGCAAAAATTCCTGCATGATTCTGATGATGTGTGTATGTTGCATCAGCTAACTACAAATTAAAGAGATTATTATTCTTTCAACAATTTTAGTCAGTGAAAACACTGAAGACTTTCCATTTCCTCCTGGTCAAGATCATCAAATCTTCAGGAATTTAACTTCTCCCTCAGATGTTCATCAACACTCTGATAGTCTAAAAAGGAGCAGAATAAACAAAGAAATATAGCCAGAAGCAGCAATTTGCAGTTTGTAATCCTTTGTAAGAAGCTCAGCTGCCCAAAATTAAAACCATGATCAGTAATGACCAGGCCTCAGGCTTAACAAGGCAGAGCAAATTCACCAAATCACAATTATTTTTAATCAGGATTGTTCAAACACAGCTGGAATCAGGGTCAAGTTCCTGTCATACCTTACCTTTTGCTGGAAGCTCAGATTCATAATGGTCATGTTTTTATACAAGTATTTTCTATTTGTTTGATTTTGTCGCTCAGCCACCCCCCCCCCCCCCCCCCTTGCTAGTACCGAGTGGATGTCACACAGATTAATTACAACTAAAAATCTTAGCGTACCAATTAAAACATGAAAATGGGAGAAATGGTTGCTCTCAATTATTACTGTAAAATCTAAATTGAGGACTAAATTTCCAACAGCCTGCAATGTTTGACTGACAGGCTTCCCAGGCTTCCTAAAACAATAAGATTAATCTGTTGAATCTCTAAACAAAAACTGTCACAAGTTTAATGTAGCAGCTCTGATTAAAGACGGGAAGTAAGCTTATGGTGATTAAAGTCTAACATTATGAGACTAAGACAATTTGTAGTGCTGTACTCAGACCGTGTTTTACTTTACATGCTAATGAAGAAAAGAATGCATAATAATTGTGCATCCTTTGCAACATTTATTTTTAATGTAAAAAAACACAATCACTATGTACAAGATTTTAAAATATTGTTACCATATGCTTGCTAGTAAACTGGACATCACCATCTGGGAATTTTTACCTTACTGAATGGAAACATGTACAGTTTGCTGACAGATGATTTAATGCTCTATTGATTTGGATGTACATACTGTAAGAATTTTTCCCCTTCTGTTGAAAGCAGATCTGTTTTTGTTTGTTGCCTCGCATTGAATGTTATAATATGTAAAGGCATTCTCTTTTGGTCAGAGTTACAACTCTGATTTGATTCTAAATTAGATTAAAGTTGTACATTTCGAACTGATTTAAAAAGCTTGTGGGTGGGAATGAAAGGAAAATACTAAAATTCACATCTAAATATAAAAAAGCCTTAAAGTATCAGAGACAAAAACGATCTGTCGGAACACCACCAATTTACTGAGAGACCCAATCTTCCCAGGTCAGTCTTAGGGTCTGCGATTAGAACAAGAGGCATTCATCTTCTGTACCTCACTTTAGTATCCGCATCTTACAGCTTGCAGTTTAAAAGCAAGAGAAAGCTTGGTTCAGCGGAGACAGAGCCATAACAGTCATGAGTCAATATGCTTGCCTTTAAATTAACTAGAAGGACGTCACATGATGCATAAGCTTTGAGAACATGTCATTTCATCGCTGCTGAGTAATAGCAAACAACGCAGGAGATAACAAACATGCACTGTATGCCTCCGTATCCATTTCAATAATTATTAAATTAAAAATAATTCTATGATTGAAAAAGCATTGTGGTAATTACATCTGACTTCACAGTCATTAACCACAGCTGAAAGGTTATTTCACCAGTATGACAAACACACCTACGATATGTCACTAAAGTTAATTAAAAGAATAAATGTATTTATTTTATCTGAACATACAGTAAATTCTTCTGCAGTGTTCCAGTGTTTGATTTCATGTCAACATCTTGGGAGAAAATAAAGTATGTAGACACAATTGTTAATGATTAGACATCCTAAAAGTTACTAAGAGTTTTACATTAGGTATGAAAATTGTTCATTTTATGTGAAACTAAAGCAAACTTCATTAAAGCAGAGGCAGTGTTTTCTGTCAGAAAATGCCTCCATCTGAAAAATGCATGTGTGCACTAGGGAGAAAAAAAACCCCAAATAAACTGGCTCACTTTATGTTAATATCTTAAGTGTACTGGGTTTCAGTCTTATATTGTGTTCATATCATGGAGTTGTTTACATTAGGGTTAGTAGGCTACTTCTGCATTGTGTAGTTATAAATAAGCGCAGGAGTCATGGACTACATTTCGGCTTCTTATCACTTCCATTCCATTAAGTTAATCAGGCTTAGCAGTGGCAAAATGTAAGATATGATAAATCACTGAGACCATTACAAATTTAGGTAGTTAGCCATCAAGAACATTTTTTTCCTAGCTAAGTGGATGCATGATAAGCCTGATGTTTGCAGCCTTAGACTTGAAAAAGAGGGGTAGTTGCTGCTGTTGCCTAAAACACTAGTTTCTCCAACTGACTTCAGTGAAACAAGAACATCAAAATATACGCACAGTCAGAGTTTTGGTTTCCACAGGGACTTTCTAAAGTTAAACACTGGTCAGTGCAAACCTAAGCACAGGTCCATCCTTCATGTATACAAAGTGATTATCCACTCTTTAGAGAACTGTAAAAGGCAAGTGAAGAAAGATGATAAAATCCCAGCTGGGATGGATTATATGCCCTGAAGTGAGATTGGGTCTACAACTTACTTATCTGGGTTGTGTATTATTTATGAAGCGCTCCAAATTCTATTTTTGTGTAATTTTTCAAATAGTAGTTCCACAGATACTGGATAGTTTGGGGTTCGCTGTCACTTTTACTCACACTCCCTGATTTGAAACCCGAGTAGGACTTTACCTTTCTTTTCCTTTTTAAATTTTTTGTATCTCTCTACAATGGTGCAGTACAGACACCACTCTGTGTTGTTCTGCTCTGGCACCAGCCCTACCACCTCCAGGGGAATATTGTGGCTCTAGTCACCAAGATAACGCCTATATGAAAAATGGACACCATTAACAACACAATTTTTTTCTGATCTGGGAAAAAAGAAAAAAAAAATCTGCAGAATGCTGAGGGAATCAAAATATAGGCATATATTAATGGACACTGAAGCAGATCTATATATATATAAATAGATAGCAGAAAAGTGGTTGATAAGCCTGTGAGGAGCACCCATACATCATAAAAAGTCTCAGGTGCTCAGGTGAAAAGACAGCAGCCTGAGCAATTTGAGCAATTGAATGTCAGGGCCCTAAAATCACAAAGCATTACTATTACTGAACAGCTACTCCATCACCAGATACATCCCAACTCATGCACGCGACAGCTTTCAGTGAAACCTAAAGAATATGTTATTAATACAAGCACCATCAACCATAAACTATCCAGTGAATCATGACTGAAAATCTCACATAATAGTTTTCCATTTAGCATCTTTTATTCCTTAAAATCATTATTAAGTCTGTATATGTAAAGATTCTATTCAGCTAGAGACGTGTCAAGATTTAGAAGTCTTCACAGTGGATGATTTGCAGTTATTACCGGGCAGATATATGTTGCTCCATTGATCACAAATGAAACAACATAAACCCCTTGTCTTGGGGTTCAACTCACCGTGTAAGTGATCACTGCCAACATGCCAATCAAGGTCAAGGAGCTGATGGAAAAAGACAAAGCTGGTAGACCATCTGCAAGTACAAAGTCAGAAAAATCATTAGAGATGTGTCCTGAAAGAAGAAGGGAAAAAAAAGAAAAAGAAAAAAACACATCAACAAACTCTTTGCAAAAGATGAAAATAAACAAGATCATTTATTCCAGTATGCATTTCACGAGAGTATTTCAACTGTTTTGTCTTTTAGGGGTCACACTGGCAGCTAAAATGGTTGAACCACTCAAACATTACTCCAGTAACTACTGTTGCATCTAAATTTCTTTTAATCGTTTATGATTTTAAAAATACAAAGGTCCATAAAAGCTACACTCAATTTGACTGAGCGATTTACTTGTAAAAAGCAACATAAGAGTCGTGTTTTTAGGTGATGTAGGAAATTATTACAGCAGAACTAAAATTTCCACTAAAACAGCTGGGTTAAATGACAATGCTGGCTGTGAAAATTTTCATCAAATGAATTGACAAAAACGTTTTGAAAGGAAGTCGTTAAAGTATCTCAAGGAAGTTGCAAAAAAACAATTTGAAGACATTTAAACCCATTTTTGACAAATGACTTTGTAGCAATTGTTCAACACTGATGCATGAGCCAGTCCGTCGATGGTTTTTGCAAAGAACCACTTTCATTTTTAATCAGCCACAATAGAGCTACATCATAACAACACTAAATATTACCACAACTCCATGAAATGTTTGTCTAAGTCGCTTTAAGGGAATGAAAATGGGTTTTTCTGGTACCACGTTTTGAGTACCTCTTAGTTTAACTTCCATCCATCCATCCATCTTCTGCCGCTTATCCGGGGTCGGGTCGCGGGGGCAGCAGCCTAAGCAGGGAAGCCCAGACTTCCCTCTCCCCAGCCACATTTGCCAACTCTGCGGGGGGGATCCCGAGGCGTTCCCAGGCCAGCCGAGAGATGTAATCCCTCCAGCGTGTCCTGGGTCTTCCCCGGGTTCTCCTCCCAGAGGGACGTGCCTGGAACACCTCACCAGGGAGGCGTCCAGGAGGCATCCTGACCAGATGCCCGAGCCACCTCAACTGGTTCCTCTTGATGCGAAGGAGCAGCGGCTCTACTCTGAGCCCCTCCCAGATGACTGAGCTCCTCACCCTATCTCTAAGGGAGAGCCCGGCCACCCTGCGGAGGAAACTCATTTCAGCCGCCTGTATACGAGATCTCGTTCTTTCGGTCACGACCCACAGCTCATGACCATAGGTGAGGGTAGGAACGTAGATCGACTGGTAAATCGAGAGCTTCGCCTTCTGGCTCAGCTCCTTCTTCACCACGACAGACCGGCGCAGAGCCCGCATTACTGCAGACGCCGCACCAATCCGTCTGTCGATCTCACGCTCCATCCTTCCCTCACTCGTGAACAAGACCCCGAGATATTTAAACTCCTCCACTTGAGGCAGGACCTGACTCCCGACCCGGAGAGGGCAATCCACCCGAATTCCGGCTGAGGACCATGGTCTCAGATTTTGAGGTGCTGATTCTCATCCCAGCCGCTTCACACTCGGCCGCGAATCGCTCAAGCGAGAGCTGGAGATCACGACCAGATGAAGCCAACAGGACCACGTCATCCGCAAAAAGCAGGGACCCAATCCTGAGGCCACCAAGTCGGATCCCCTCAACCCCTCGGCTGCGCCTAGAAATTCTGTCCATATAAGTTATGAACAGAATCGGTGATAAAGGGCAGCCTTGGCGGAGTCTAACCCTCACCGGAAACGAATCCGACTTACTACCGGCAATGCGGACCAAGCTCTGACACCTGTCGTACAGGGACCAGACAGCTCGTACAAGGGGGTCCGGTACCCCATACTCCCGGAGTACCCCCCACAGGAGCCCCCGGGGGACACGGTCGAATGCCTTCTCCAGGTCCACAAAGCACATGTAGACTGGTTGGGCAAACTCCCATGCCCCCTCCAGGACCCCAGAGAGGGTATAGAGCTGGTCCACTGTTCCGCGACCAGGACGAAAACCACACTGCTCCTCCTCAATCCGGGATTCGACTATCCGGCGGACCCTCCTCTCCAGGACCCCTGAATAGACCTTACCAGGGAGGCTGAGGAGTGTGATTCCCCTGTAATTGGAACACACCTTCCGGTCCCCCTTCTTAAAAAGGGGGACCACCACCCCAGTCTGCCAATCCAGCGGTACTGCCCCCGAAGTCCACGCGATGCTGCAGAGGCGTGTCAGCCAGGACAGCCCCATAGCATCCAGAGCCTTAAGGAACTCCGGGCGGATCTCATCCACCCCCGGGGCCTTGCCGCCAAGGAGCTTTTTGACCACCTCAGCGACTTCAGCCCCAGAGATAGGAGAGTCCACCCCTGAGTCCACCAGCTCTGCTCCCTCATGGGAAGACATGTTGGTAGGATTGAGGAGGTCTTCGAAGTATTCCCTCCACCGACCCACAACATCCCGAGTTGAGGTCAGCAGCACCCCATCTCCACTGTACACAGTATTGATGGAGCACTGCTTCCCCCCCCTGAGCCGCCGGATGGTGGACCAGAATCTCCTCAAAGCCGTCCGGAAGTCTTTCTCCATGGCCTCGCCGAACTCCTCCCATGCCCGAGTTTTTGCCTCGGCAACGGCCGAAGCCGCATGCCGCTTAGCCCGTCGGTACCCATCAGTTGCCTCCAGAGTCCCACAGGCCAAGAAGGCCCGATAGGACTCCTTCTTCAGCTTGACGGCATCCCTCACTGCTGGTGTCCACCAACGAGTCCTGGGATTACCGCCACGACAGGCACCAACGACCTTGCAGCCACAGCTCCGGCTGGCCGCCTCAGCAATAGAGGCACGGAACACAGCCCATTCGGACTCAATGTCCCCCGCCTCACCCGGGACATGTTCGAAGCTCTGCTGAAGGTGGGAGTTGAAGCTCGCTCTGACAGGGGACTCAGCCAGACGTTCCCAGCAGACCCTCACAACATTAGTTTAACTTTCCTGTCTGAAATCCCGCCCGTCTTTCTACAGAAAGCACTCTAAAAAGTGCCAAAAACACAACTTAATGCACATGCACACACACACACACACACACACACACACACACACACACAGGAAAAATAATAATTTTTAGGCTTATATATTGACAAAAAGGATTTTTAAAATTAAAAATGGAAACATAATTGGTCTTTGATGCTCAAGTATCTCTTATGGGCGCAGTAAACTGGGACATGAGGTTGAAATTTACTAAGCAAGTATAGTTTAACACCAGACTGCAGAATATAAGAAAGCAAAGATAAATTTGGAATTAGTCAAACTGGAGACCAAAAATCAAGATACATTATCATCTACTTCCATGAATAATTCTATCTAAATTCCATCTTTGGTGGTCCGTCAAGCATATAAAGAACTGACAAAGTATATGTTTTGTTTTGTTTATTTACTTTTTTTTTTTTTTTTTTGCTGAACACCTTATTCTTACACAGCTTGTAAACAACTGCAAAAAAAGCATCTCCATGCTGCTTCAGAGAATTAGCTCCTTGAAAGCTTCAAGGCATTATGTTTTCTTTTCAGCAAAGACACACTGTGTTAGTATTGAATAACTCTTAGATTAAATACTTTCTTTTGTTCTCTTTTTACTGAGACAGATTTGTTCAACATTTCTGACAGAATCGCAATTTTCTACATTGAGCACAACAGGTATTTACACAGCTGGGTCATCCAAGTGTACGCAGGTTGAGTTGATGCGTGTCACCTCTGAGGCAGAAAGAGGACCACCCATCAGGCAAGGGCAACAGTAGGAGTCACACCAGCTGCCAGAGATAAAGTTAGAAGACATGGATTGATGAGGAGACTGATTGCCTCACTCCCCTGTCAAGATCGCACCTGTCATGGGGTTCGAAGTAAAAACAAACCTACACATTTGTCCTTTTAGAGATATCCACACACCCTCTCAGCAGCAATTTCATAATGCCCATACCACCTGTCACTGTGGGCATAGGTGGCTCTCTGATTGTCTTTCTCCTTGACGCACGATTTAGTATGGAATATTAAGTCAGTATTCAGAGCATGTATAATCTGTTTTGTTTATGTAATTTATCAATTTCTTTTCGAAGTAATTCACATAAAGCAGCACAAAAAGATTGAAAATTGGAGATAAACTATATATACATATATATATATATATATATATATATATATATATATATATATATATATATATATATATATATATATATATATATATATATATGTTCTATTTATTGTACGCAAGAAAAACTTTGAAGTCTTACAGCTGGACTGAACATTAACATTTGAATACCCATTTCCTTGTGTTTCATTGTGATTTTATTGCCTTTGTTTAACGGTGTGCTCAGTGAAATAGACAATAGCCTTGTGTTCGGCATTGAGAACATTCTGTTCATGAGCTCCACACAAAGCGAAGGATAGATGTTTGCTGCCAGTCTTCTTCATTTCTTGAGCAGATTTTCCGGGGATTAAACAGGGGAAGTGGTGCTTTCGCATCTCTACAGCGTCAGTTCAAACACCAATGGAATGAAGAAGCTCTTATCTCACTCTGCATATAGCCCTTGAGGCTTGTGTTCATGCATGAGTCTAGTGCAGAAAGGTGTTCATTAAGAAGCTCCTTAAGCGCTGGCACCCTACTTCTGTGAAACGATAGAATCATAGAAAGCAACAAGAAAGCAGCTTAATGTTAAACGAATGCAAGATATTCCATCATAAAACATAGTTGAAGCTTGCAATTCTCTTGAAAGGTTATAACAGATTGACGGAGAGGGAATTCCTCAATTCTAAAACACTGTACACGGACTTGGACAGCTCAGAACTGAAGTCCTAACAACATCTATAGTAGCAACTATAGATGTTGTTGCAACTTATGCAACCTAAACACAAAGACAGAAAAAGAACACACAGTGCTGTCATGTCAGCTTCCACACCCTTTATTTCTGACGAGCAATTATACAGATTTGTGGAAGTGTTCCTGAGCCGATGCAGGGATTTCAGTGAGAGAATTCAGAGAGAATTCTTTTTCATGCAGTGAAAGAAAGACCTGAAGTTTATAAGCATCCAGTAGCTGTTTCTCTTGGGCACACAGATACCTCCAGATTCTAATAACCTTTGAATGACATCATGTACTACAGGTCACCAATCATCCAAATTGTCTTCATTTTAACCTTTATAATGAAGAAGGCTCCTGCTTTAGACTGCTGAATTTCTTTCAAGACAAAAGATTAAATATATATATCAACGTGATCTGTCACTGAAACCCTCATTGATTTCTCAATAGCCATGTGACTGCAACAAAACGTGATTGTTTTTTGATCACATTTTGTGTTGCCCTGCCAGCCGCCATGTGCACATCTATGTGAACAGGTGCAAAATTTCACATGCACGAGCATTGTCTGTCACTTGGCTGGAGCAGGCCAGCAATTTCTGCATCATCACCTCAGTTCCATAAGAAATTAATGTAGAAGAAGCAATGTCGCCCCCCCCCTCCATATGATGCATCCATAATTCTGCCCAAGTACTCTGTTTACTATGTCAAGCTAACTATCCTCTTTTTGCTTCCTCTTGAACAATGGTTAAAATGTAAAACTGTACTTTATAGTTATGAATCACAACTTTGAGTGTTACATCCTGACCCTCCTGTTGCACAGTGTTTTAATGAGTGAAATATCAAAACTATAAGGATGCAGTGGTCTTTATTGTCCTAAAGCAGTCATGAGTGTTATGTATCAAACGTTGCTTTTCTTTACACAATTAACCTCCCATCTGGAGAGAGAAGAGGTTGGGAATTAGAAAAAGGGAAGATCTTTGCATTTCCTCAGTAGCCAAGCAATCCCCCCCTGCTCCAGAGGAGGAAGGTTAGAGAGCATGCAGGGGTCCACCATTATGCAGAGAGGCAGATGGTTCAGCTTCCTCCCTGATCCCCAGATGGCAAAAGGCCAAAGGAACATTAGGAATCCACCTTTGGCATTGTTCCTGCTTTAGCATGAGTATAATCACAGGCACTGTTCTATTAAACCAGTCAAGATGCCCAAGGAGAATATCTTTACAGTTAACCAGTTTCCACTGTTACTGGAAAGCATCTTTCTTAATGGATATTTTATAGGTATTTTTTGTGTTCAATGAAGTGACCAATTTTTTTTTCCTGTTTAATCCAGGAATGCAATGACTGTGGTTGTCATGTGTCTTGGACTTAAATTTTAAGCAAACCAAAAGGTTCTGACAATGATAAAGTATGTTTCATTGAAGCAAACGGAATAAACTTTGGACATAACTTGACAACAGGGGATGCTTTTAGGCTACTGGTTACCATACTATTGAAATTAAATGAAATAGAAAAAAATTATAAGTTCATAGAGAAACTTTTTATATTATTCATAAATATATACATATTATTCGCTATTCTTGTAATTGCAAGATTCCACAAAAATACCCCACAATATGTGGCAACCACAATTAAAAAACCTCCAGCCCTGTAAATGCTCTCAAACCATGCTAGCTGGGATTTACAGAGATTTGTGTAGTGTTCTCACAATGAAAATAAAGGGTCATTTAAAGACTATTTGTTTTATTTACATAAGGCTTTGTTGTAACCATGCTGTACTAATGACTTTAACTATTTCTAGTTGAGCTATTAAAACCACAGGTGGTAATATATTCTTTATCACTTATGCTTAAAACTCAGACATCAACTTATAAACAGATGCACTAATGATGCTTATTATTGTTTTGATTGAATATTTGTTACTATGGTTACTCACTTCAAATATTGTCTGAGTCAACATATTAGTGTAGACCAGTTAACATACAGTTTCAGCTGGTGTTATCAGGAAATAATAAACGACATGCAGGCAGAGGATATACATGAGGATATAAATTAAATTAGACTAACTTATAATGCAATAATTAAGTCAGATCATTTACAGATCACAAATTATCCATACATTTAAGCATTTTTTTCTGACAGGACTGACTGCATTAATTATATTTACTATTATTACATTATATATATATATATATATATATATATATATATATATATATATATATATATACATATTTATTTCAATGTTCAAGAAAAGCCTTCAAGGAGCAGAGTTTTTCAAGAGGTCAAACAAAACCAACTTGAATCGTGCTCCCCCAGTTAATCTGTTGTTGTGTCCCTGCACAAAACACTTTACCCTCCTTGTCTCCAGTGTGGACATCACTGGTCTATGAATGTGACTACTTCTGTGGTGGTCAGAGAGGCTGCTGCGTTTCAGTCTGTGTGCCCCAGGGCACTTGCTTTCTACACATGTAGCTATCCATCACAAAGTATGAATGAAGAGTAAATGAATAATGGATTCAATGTAAACCATTTTGGGTCCTTTAAAAGGGTTATATAAATCTAAGGCATTGTCATTGTTATTAAAACTAACTTTTTTTTACTAAAACTTAACATTGATCAACATGGTTTTGTATTTGGACAAGCTTTTAGGGTGGATTTTGTGTTATTTAGTCTTGTATCATATTTTCTATTTATTAGTTTAGATATGTTTGTATCGTTTAGAAAAAAAAATATCTGTGAAAAGCGCTCTAAATTCAGAAAACATATTTTGCTAGCCCCTGAGCGATTTCTTGTTGGGGTAGCTATACTGGTGAATCTTTATCCAACCTACAAAAGTAACAAAAAATTATTTAAACATTTTTGCCAATTTTCCCAACAAAATAGGAAGCATTTGGATTCAAAAACTAAAAAAAAATAACAATAATCTGATTATGGTTATGTTAACACGGGTAAAACAAAAAAACAAAAAAAAACATCTGATTTAGAAATAACTAAATCTCTATGTAATTAATAAAGAGGATGTACTTACGACTACTGCCAAGCTCCTCAAAGAGATACTGCACTTTTTCCCATTGTGTGGAATTCTGCCCAGGAGGCGCTTCGAGTGGAACAAAGGCCCTAAAAGTAACGAAACGAAGAGGTTTATTGCAATTCTTTACCCTCTGGTATTCTGACTACATCACTTTCTGAAAGTTTTCAGAAAGTAATCATAGTCTTTTTGTTGTTGTTGTTACAGTGATTCTACACAAAAACTTGAGCTTGAAATTCTCAAGTTATGATGAAGGCACAGCACGTTTTTTTTTTATCCAGCGATCTTGAGTGAAAATTAAGTCAGAGAAATGTAAAAACTTAAGGGGACAAAAAAAAAGAAACCTTCAACATTACATCTGTTTATGTAAGCAAATGTGCATTTTGAGTTTTCATTATCCTTTTGAAAAAGCTACTTTTTTTCCTCTTTAGGTTTTTGTAGTGGTGGTGTCTTACTCTATCCCAGATTTTGTTGTTATTTAATTTATCTTATCCCTTCATATCGCAACAAAATGTTCCTGATGCCAATCTGGCTGCAACACAAAAGCCAGAATACGCTCAATCCACCCCTGTGTTAAGACAATACTCTTCACTCTACTTATACAAACAGCTACATCTGAAAACTTCAGCGTTTTACCAAAATTAATTTAATCTGTCCAAATAAACTAATATTGTTGTTATTATTTTTTATTGCAATATCAGCCACAATAATTCTGGAAACAGCTAACAGAAAATTCTATGCTTTGTTTTTGCCAATCTGCATATCTACTTTAATATTTTAATACACTAAAGAAATAAATGTGCTTCTATAAATTAGACAGCAAACTAAACAGAAATGTGCGTCACTTAGCTTTTTCTAAAAATGTCTATGAAACAGTTATAGCCCAAACAAAGTTGATAGGGCTGCCAGGTAGTTTTCTTGCCTTGTAACATCAAGCAAATATCAGCTGACTGAACAGTAACTACACAAAGTCGTTGTGTCTGCTGGCATCAGAAAAGCAGTCTAGGATAAAAACTATCATTGTTGAAAATCAAGGGACCAAAGACACAATTACCAGAACAAAGTGGCAACAGTTCCAGTTCATGAGGTAAAAAAGCAGCTAAATTGCTTCTGTCTATAAAAACGTCCTTACTTCCAAACTTCGTGCTGTAACAAAGTATAGTCATGTGTCCCTTATTTTCCCAAACCAGATAAACCTTCTTCCAGGGCACCATTTAATGGTTGAGAGAGCACATTCAATTGTATAAGCTGGACTCCAGGTATGTTGCTGTGACAGCAGCAAAGGAAATCTATTATGTTTCCCTGGTGCCACTGAACAAAACAAGTGTAAAATCTGCAGACAAATGGAACATGACTGTGTGTGTGTGCATCAGTACATACTGTATTTGTTGATTCAATACAGAATGTCACAAAAAGGATTCAATACTCCCTTCAATGCTTTGTACAAAGAGAATTGAGTGATTTGAGTTTGACTCATATACACAGAATAAACCTATTTTTAGACAAAGACATGTAGCTTTTTTTTTTTCTCCGGGATGGTTTATCGTGGCCAGGCAAGCAGCACTGTAGCTGTTTGAATGGATTCTCCTCTCATTAACTCAACACAATAATGTATCCACCCCCTCTACCTGTCGAGTACTGAAGCAGAAGGAGCAATCCATGTCTCCAACTCACCCAATTAATAGGAGCACCACGCAGACAATGGCGAATCCAACTGTGTACTTCAGAGCATTTTTCACTTGCTACAAAAAAGAAAAAATTAAAATGGTCAATCGTGGCGAATAAAAGTGAAATTTTATTATTCATTGTGTGTGGGGGAGGGGTGCTCACAGTTCCATTTAGATAAGGACTATTGAGAAAGAACACAAGACAGAGTCAGTGTAGATCCAGTTTGACTGTGCAGAGATAACATGCCACTCCTGGCTCTATTCAAGGTGCTTTTAAGTGACAATACAAAAGACCCCACTATCTGTGAGAGAAAGTGCCTTTGTCAGCTCAAAACTGACACATGACAAAGAGAATGGCACTATGCAGTGGTTGGTGTTTGGTACAATTATCAACACCTGCTAAACTAACTTCTACAGACAGAAATTTAAAGTTTTAATAACCCTAAAATGGCAATAAAGTGCCTGGAATTTATAGTATAAATGTGATGGCACAAAGGTTGAATAATGTGACCAATTTCATTGCCATAAAGTTTTATAGAAAGTTTAATTGGTTTTGAACTATCCTTTTTTACATAAAATAAGTATATCAATTGTAAATGTTTTGTTTGTGAGGGCTCAAAAAGATGTAGTCTTATATGTTTCAAAATAAAGTTATATCAATTCTTGTACAACAACTTTCTTCCTTTACAGCCCACACTCTGTTAATATACACTGCACCCACCTGCAAATGTGTTTCCAATCTAGACAAATGTGTATCATGCAACTTCTTTCATACTGAAGTGCACGTGGTCCAAAAGTATAATGGTAGAAAATAAATGCTGCTCTACAGCACCACAAGTGGTAAAGAGGTCTACACCGTATTTGTTATTTCCAGGGGAAAGAACGTTCAGCAATACATAAGTGGATTCTAGAAACAACAAGAAAAGCTATTCAAAACAGCATAATGTGAGGTAAACAAAATGCATGTGTTCCAAATCAGCCAAACTGCTAAGTATAAATAAAAGTGAGAGGAGCAAAAAGAAGCAAGTGAGAACATTACATGAAAAAAATAAAGCTATTTTCAAGGTTCAGATGAATATCGATTCGTCATTTTCATCAACGCATGAAGTTTGCACAAATGCACAAAACCCAAACCGCACATTAAAGCAAATTAACTGAGGAAATGTACAATCTGTCTTTCATACTGCCAGTAAAATGTGCATATTAATGACTGCATTGGGTATGTTTCCTCAATTTTTTGAGAAATATAATAAAAATTCAAGACTCTCCAAAGGAAAATGGAAGAATAAACATAGTTTGCCATGTCGAATGTGGAAATATATCAATTAATATTGGCTAAAATGGTTTGAGACATTCCAATGGAACAAATTCAAGACATTATTTGTATTTGCATATTGGCTAGCTGAATTGCCAGAATAAAATGTGATTTCCACAGCAGCACATCCACACAGAGCTTCATTGTTATGTGTTGTAGAGGAAAGGTGCATTGTTACCGAGCACTTGCTCATGTTGTTGTCATCCTTTTCTTCATAGTAGAAGTAAACAAAAGGGATCCATAGGAAGACACAGAAGAGTATGATGGAGTACAGAGCTGTATGAACACAGAAAAAGAAGTCTGAGAGTTATTCAAATATATTTTTTGTGGAAAATATTATCATGTATTACACCTTCCATTTGTAAACTGACGATCATGCTCTACAAAGGCAAAATACTGCAGCACATTTCATTCTACAATGTTTTGTTTATTTTCTTTCTTGTACACTAACATGTTTTCTTCCATGTAGCTTCAGAAAAACTGTAAAGTTCCTGTGTTAAAACACTTTAAATGATAATTATATTATATAGATGTCTAAACACTGATGTGAGAGAAGAATATGCTATAATTTCACTTCTCAGATAATAAAATAGCCAGAAAAATGATTGTAACTGTTACTTTTAGACACAGTTTGTTACTTATGTGCAGACTCTGTATTTTTCTGTCTTGACTGAACACTACAGACCCAATGATTGTTCTGACCAAAACATCTTTAACAGCTGAAGCTTTGCAATCATTTTCCTTGGGGTGGTATCATTTATAAATATTATACCCCATTCAAAATAATATGTGGTTGACTAAACTGAGATTAGTCAATTCAACTTTGATGGCCTACTCTCAACATGTTTTGGATGTTTAAAATGTACAATTTAGCCATAAGATGCTGGTCTTTTGTTTGGTCATTGTTTAATTTGAACGGTGCAAAATGTATATGTGATGATGATGCCATAAACTAGTTAAAAGTGTGTAAAATCAGTTTTAAGACTTTTTTTTAAACTGCCATGCATGACAAAGGTCTACTTTCTTGCATGGCAATGGATATTTAAAGAGCCCAGACATTCTAGTTTTAACAAAGTAAAACTAGATTTATGTTAAAAACACAAATGAAAAGCATTTTTTGGTATGTAAGCTTTGTGACACAATTGACTGTGTTTAATTCACTATAGTGCAGTAATCCAAATAACTCATCATTTATGTTAATGACACACCAGGACACATGGTCATGTGTTTAAGAAACACTGTTATTTGGGGGAAAAGTTCATTTTGACTGCTGTTATTTGGAATAAATAATTCCCAAGGAAAGGTGGGAGTAGTTTAACAATACAGAATGGGATTGACAGACTGCTTAGGCAGTGTTAACCAACCTGCAAAGTTGTAAAATTCAATCTGATCATAACTGACAAGACCACAAAAAAAAAAAAAACCACCACCATCTGTATGTGGATATACTATTTGAACTGGAACATAATGGGATCAGAATGTGATGGCATCTCAACCAGCTGTAAATATAATCTGTGCAGCATGAGTACATTTTTAACACAAAGTTTCACTCAGAAACCAGAGTG
Organism: Telmatherina bonti; assembly: GCF_933228915.1. Classification (NCBI taxonomy): domain Eukaryota; kingdom Metazoa; phylum Chordata; class Actinopteri; order Atheriniformes; family Telmatherinidae; genus Telmatherina; species Telmatherina bonti. Next base: position 23,660,095 of record NC_136629.1, on the reverse strand, counting down.
AGACAACATGTCTCCACTGCTTCCTGCAAACTCAAGCAAACCTGACAGAATCTACAAGTTATGGAATTGATAGTAGCTTGGAAATGGAAAAAAGACAGTTTATACTGCGATATTACTTTTCTTCACTCTAAGGACAATGTGGTTTGTTGACAATTAAAGTTAACTCATCACAATTAAGTGACATATTACCACCAAAATGCAAATGAGATTTTCTACAAGTCGGAACAACACCCCCTTTTACAGGTCAGTTGAAGCTGCAACAATGGGTCCCACTCTAAACCACCCTTGCATATTCACAAATTAGCCAAACAGGCTAGCTTTATTCTATGCCAATTAACATGCTCTTTCACAAGTTATTATGGTGTTGCATTATCAGAAGAAACATGACGTAAACTCATACTACGCCCCCACTTCGCTATAAGTAGCAGTGTTATATATGGTGACCACACCATGTGAAAATAGTTTGACACACTGCATTGCAGATTGAGTGCTGACTGTTTAATCCTGCAGCATACAAGTTGCATTCATTATGCAGGTAGCAGAACTTCAAACTCATGCTGCAATGTCCGTATGATATATGTAAACTAACACAAGGCAGGCTGGTTGTGCCTCTGTTACTACTTCCCATGCTGACTCAGAGGCCTTTCAGAAGTGGGTTAACTCTTATCTCGCATTCTGCCTCTGCCATTTCATTTAATACACCTATCTCAAGAAGAAAAAGCATCAGTCTTGTCCTGAAAAGGTTTGTGAAAGAGAGTAATGTGTATTCTCAGTAAATATTGAACGGTGGCATTATTGCTCAAATTATCATCGGAAGTGCTGAACAATTGATTCAATTAAATCGGAAGCATCTAAGTCTTCTGCCACTGCTTTGACTAATATTGATTTGAGCATACATAGCAAAGCAAATAATAATCATCACCACCACAAAAGGACAAGGTTATCGGCAGTAGAAAAAGACTCTACTGATGAAAACTGGCTCCCTAAAAACTGAACATGAAGTGTATCAAATATATCTGTCTTTAGACAAAATTATTATTCAATGATCCAAGTCATTTTAATGTTAGTACCTGAGCAAGACTCTAAAATTAGAAAGAAAAATCAGATACTTGAAATCCAGTTCATAATTTTTAATTTATTCATAACATAAAAAGGCAAACTTAAACTTTGAAGTACATATGTAGCACAATTGTTACCTATCAGTAAGAAAAAGAATATCACCCAGCTACTAACATGACTCCCTGAATTGAGCCATTTACAATCATTTACTGTTGACAAACTGAGTTTGTAATGATGCCAGGAGCCAATAAATGAAATCTATGCACAGCATGGGCTGCTGGCATATGCCTGCAGGTCAAAGCACTGGGTAGGATTAATAATAACACCTTGAATATTAACACAAGAGGTCATAGCACATTACCACAAGTTGTGCATTACTATATATGTATTTCATCCACTGGGAAGCAAGTGTGACTAATATGAAAAGTTTAGCACATTTGTCCTTTGTGACAGTGAACATCAGGTTAAATAACTCATTGTGCTTAACAGTTTCCATGGATCTTGTGTAATTATGTGGCATTTTTCCTCATAAAGCAAAACCAAAAACAGAGAAAACTCTAAAGAACTTGTGGCAACACATACCAACAAACCATCAAGTGATGGCGCAAGCTGGGGAATGGTTTGCAAGGTAACAAACAGTTATCTGTTGTTTGTGTTATAATAATTATATCTGAATTGTATCCATCACTATAATTTATTAATCACCATTTACATTAAGGGAGAAATGTTTAACACATGTTTTAATCATCCGGAGCTGTCCACAGGGATGTTAGAACCTGGATGCTTTGTCCCTTGTAGGCAAGCAGAATGCATTAGAGTCCATGTAAAAATTAAATGACCAGGGCAGATTTCTCACATAAAAACTGACAAACTACTAAAACCGATTAACTTAACATGTCAGTACAGAAACTTGCTGACTGGTATGGTACTGGAAGCTTGTAGTCTCATTTACTGTTAATGTCAGGGTAAGCACATTTACTGGACAGCTAAACCTGGAATAAAACACTATTGAGCATTAAATTTGAATTTGACATATCCCCTGAGGGACTTTGGCTTGATAACCATTTTGCTCTGTTTCTGTTGGATATGAGAGCAAACATGTCTGTTTGCTGATGGACTATCAGTGCTTAGTGCTATAAGCTGCTACTGGAGCCATTCATGCAGATTTAAGGGTCAAAGTCAGGTTTAAAATGGAAGGAAAGTATTCAGCTGTAATCCTGACTCTATGAGCACAAGAACATGAGTGAAATGACTAAATATCAAATTAAATTCAAAGAAGATCACAGAAAACATAAATATGTATAGTCCAAAGCCTTGCTGATTTGTTTTTCTTCTATCTTAAAAATAAAAGACAAGTTTCCATGAGCTCCATCACAGTAGCCCTGCATAATAAAAATAAGTCATGATATATCAAGGTCATCAAACAAGCATTTCCGACTGAACCGTTGAATGTTAGACAAACCTTTTTTCAGTTTAAAACATAAAAATACACATCTAACATATTACACGACCTACTTTCCTGAGTGTAGTGAATATTTTAAAAATTAACCGATCGGTGTATTTATTCCCATTCCCAATTATCAGATATTTGTCAGATAAGTTTGTATCTTCTGACAAATTTAAGGAATTCAGCTCTTGCGATAGGAAAAGGTATGGCACTGAGCAATTAGACCAGATCATTGCTTTAATCACTCCTTCTGGAGAAAGACTGTATTGTGGATCTGTAAAGAGAAAATGAAGGACTTTGTATAGACCCTTGAAATTTAAGCATCCAAGCAAACATCTGTGCTTACTGTCGACAGTGAGGTGAGATGGAGTGAAATCATTGAAAATACTGCCTCACAATAACACCATAAAGATTGAGGTTATGTCTCTTATACTATACTATACTATGAGTCCATTTTCAGAATTTGAACTTACTATTCATATTCAGTTCATTTGTAAATACTCCAACCATTGCTATGTACATCACCAGGCATGATCCTTCCCTGCACTCAGGAGCTTGGATACCACAGCTCATAAATTCAGTTTTAGGCCCAACACAACCCAACGTCTTACTTTACTGTACAATGCTGTAAAGTAATACACTTTCCGTACAAACACTATGTTTGTCATTATTATTATTATATTTACTGACCTTGTGTTTTTCCTCATTTTGAATCAGATTAAACTTTATGTTAACACCACTTAAATATATCAAAGCAAAATATCTGCCATGCCTTAAAACTAGGTCACTTAACCATAAGAAACGTTTGCTCTCCTAAAGACAAAAGCAAGAACATCAAAAGGAGAATACATCAAACTGAATAAAACAAGTCAGTTGATTAACATATGTCACTCCATAAAACCAATTATTTTCTTTTGAAATGAATGTCAGGAGAACATAAAATTACATGGGTCAGGACCTGCATTTGTCTTTTAAAGAGAATGATATTGGTGCATCTGCAGGGTTTCCCCAACTACCATATATGAGAGACCTTGATATAATGGTTTAAAACCGAATTTTATGTAAATAATTGGAGATCATATTAATTTATAAATACTGTAGCAATACCATAGCTTGATGACATGAGCTCTGAGATTACATGTGGGTATTGTAGTGTGCTTATCTAGAGGGCACCTAAGGTCATAATGTGTTAAAGAGACATCCTAACTGAACAGATTACAGACACTAAATTGTACATTTGCTTCAGAAACTCACTATTAATCATACCAAGAGAAGCTTCTGTTATTGGGAGGTGAACAGGCTAGCTCTGAATTTGGTCCATGATCTAAATATATCTGAATTCTTTGAGGCAGACAAAGGTAGGAGTAAAGAGCAATGTGTTGCAACTTTTGCACATGAAAGAAAACTGGCCTGTTTTTTTATTACGCCTCATTGTTCTTTTTGCTAAAGGCCCCTTTAAATCACCAAAAGCCACCTGCCAAAATATTTGTTAGTGTATTCAGAAATGCTCTTAAAAGAACAACAATGTTTCAAACAAATTTCAGTCAGCAAAAGTTAAAAAAAAGACAAAATAAACGTTAATGTAGTGTATACAAGATGGATTCAAGGACCCATCTTCTAACTTCTCTTCTAGAAATGGCATTAGAAAAAGAAGGAAGAAAGTCAATAATTTATTTAAAGGGCCCAGGAGTATTTTACTCTGTTGCTTAAGGGTCTTATGCACCACTGCTTTGAAAAACTGAACAATCCAAGGAAATGTATAAATGGACCAACATCAGGTTTGAAAGTTAGGCTTTCAAGCCAGCTTGGAGAGCTAACTGAGAAGGGGTGATAAAGGTACACAATAACTGATATGACACACCTCTATCTTCTTGCAAGTAATAAACACATATATATATATATATATATATATATATATATATATATATATATATATATATATATATATATATATATATCTGACACTATAAATATTCTGTTCAAACTACTGAACAGGCAGAATTTGTTCAAATGAAAAGTAAAATTATCTAAGTTCATAGAGCTAAAAGAGCTAAAAGTTGCTCAAATGAATAAACAAATGAATAAATATGCAAATGCTGATTAACTGTGATTATCACAGAATACAAATCATTCCACCTTGGAGAAAAACATGCTTCACCGAAGGAAATATAAAACTAAGTCAACCCTGTGCTATTTGTAAAGAACAAGCGGACAGTGCTGGCAGTTGTATCCTAGAGGAAAATTTAAAATCTAAAGGTTAGATTTGTAAAGGAGTGAATACATAACACGTGGAGCTTGGTCTCCACCTACTGGTAAATTACAAAGTGTTGTGTTCTAAAAAAACCCAGGAAGGAGTTTGTCAAGTTTTACAAACACATCAAAAACTGTGGTAAAATAATCTATGGACACAATAATATTTATATTCTAAAATTAAGTCTCCTGCTGCAACTTATAACTTTGCTCAGCCACAACACACTTGTCATTTGCACAACTTACAAGGAACCATAGAGAAAGAAAGCAAAAAAAAAAAAAAAAAACATAATTACAACAAACAAACTTGGGGGAAAAATCATATATCACAGCATATATGTTATAAATGATAGCACAACAGTTTTAATAGCCAATTTAAAACAATCTCAGAAATATGCGAGGAATAATAATGACAATAGTATAAATTCTTGAGAAGAAGCAAAAAACAAAATGCTGATAACAAGTATAACATACTAAGAAATGTGTCAAATGGATAAAAGATTAATATTCTGCATTACTAAGCCTATTATCAACTTTAAAATATGCAAAAAATAAAGTCCAAAAATATGCTCCAAGAAACACATCAGCTCATCGATTAAATTTAAAAAAGCTCCACATTTTTCAATGCAATATTAGAAGCAAACATCTTTCCTTAGCAGCAGCCAAAAGTTACAAGCACAAAAATGTGTAAGCAGATGATTCTGCATCATATGTTCAAGAAATGAATGCTTTTTGTTTCATGCCTTTTATCTACTATATTTTTGTCGCTTTTCATTTCATTTCTTTTAAAAGTTTGTTTTTGGTGCTTCCTGTCTTGTACATGAAATGTGTTTTACAAATAAACTTGCTTTGCTTTGCTTACACACTTTGGGCAAGTAACAATATTTTTCAGGAATCTCACTTCGCATTCTTCTAGCTTCAAGAATGAAGAGCATTAGCATAAACAGACTGCTGGGAACAAAAACCTTTTTTTTTTTTAAATTGTTGTTTCCTCTCTTATCTGTGGATAAAATAAAAAAAGGCTTGTAATGAGTGCAGATACTTAAACCACCACTAAAAGCAATTACACCATCACTTAAATGATTGTGAATTCTTCTGATAATTCTACATTTTTGTATGAATAACACTGAACCGCAAATAAAGTTTTATAAAAGTCTGAAATGCAGATAAAGAGAACAAATGTAAGAAATATTGGTCCGTAGGAAACAACACAGTGTTATGAATCTGTAAGCAGCAAAGTATGAGACTGTAGACACCCTTTTCTTCATACCAAAGTTATTAAAGTTTGATTTTAATGCTTGTGCAATAATGGGACTGCCCAGTGGCCAAAACTTTTTTTGTTGTTGTTGTTGGTCCTCAGAAAAAAAAGAGATATAAAAATTTTTTTTTTAGAAATTAAAAAAAAAAAAAAGATGCTGATGCTTATCAGGATGGGTAAGACAACAAAACCTGATCCCGAGTTTAAATGTTCAATGCGGTCAATTTTGAGTAATTTTAAATCAACAATTATTCACTGCAAGAGTGGAAAGACATTACTCAGGAATGAAAGCTTGCAATAAAGCACAATGTCTGAGCCCAAATGTATTTCTAAGCATCTTATAAACCTCTATAACATTAGGTCATTTAAAAAAAAAATTAAAAAAAAAAAAATTCATTGTTGGAATTACTGAACAATAGTTTGCAGGGTAAGAAATGTCTTCATTCAAGTGTTTTTGTACAGATCACACAAACACACCATTTTTTTAAGTTGTACTATGTAACTTTTCAACCTCAAAATATGCTTGATGGTAAAAATGCATGTATTATGTACATTTCTGGAGTAATCGTTTTCCAGTAGTGTCCCATCACTGGTAAAACTTCTCAACCTTTTTGAGAAGACGACATTGACATTGCAGTTGACTCTCACTTTACACACCATGTGACACAACAGCAAGCAGTTAAAAAAAAAAAAAAAGTGCATGGGCTGATTCA